>NC_140286.1:8238800-8388800 GCF_964030765.1 Micromesistius poutassou
AAAACACCAGAAGAGTGGCAAACGTTTAAAGTCCTTGGAAAGCATTTCTGGCCAAATTAGACCGTCACGAGGAGAATAAAAAAAGGGGGGGATAAAAGAATAGAAATAGACAAAGAAGTAAAGTCTGTAAACCGCCAGTTGAAAGTCTGTCAACCGCTAGTTGACACTGGCTGGAGGGTTGGGGTTGGGGTGGGGGGGGGCTAGGGGTTGGGGGGGCAGAGCGCAGTAATAGCTGTGAAGCTCTGAGGAGATAGCACTACAGTGGGTGGAGACATTATGTTTGTGTTGTTTATTGCTCGGGCGTACGCACATCTGTTCTGGGGGCTGTTTACACAGTGTTTGGGGAATAAGCAGTAGGAGGGAGTTATAGAGAGGGGAGGGGCGGAGGGGTAAAACAATAATATTGAAACCGCTGTAGAGTTACGACTGAGTGCGGGACGCTCCACCATCCTTCTCCCTTTCTCTTTCTCCGGCAACCCAGCAGTTGTTTGAAGAAACGTCCTTGGGAGGAGTGCAATTTTCCATTCAATTTCCATCTGCATGCAATAAACAGCCTTTGATTGTCCACCCCCCCCCCCCCCCCCCCCCCCCCCCCCCCCCCCCCCGTCCCGTCCCCCCCACCCTCCCCCGGCACCGTGTGAACCCAATCTACCGCGCTTCCTCCCCGGACAAAAGATCAGGCGTTACAATGGGCCATCACACAAAGGCCCCTCCATCACCTTGAGACGGACAATGCAGAACCCTATGGGTCACATGACTGTCAACAATTATCGCTGCTCGACCAGCCAATGTTATCGCAGATAGGGTGCTGAAGGGACCGTCCATTCACACCGCAGGGCATTGTCTTCCAGGAGGATCCATCCAAGTGCTCTGGTATTTATTCAATCAGTGCTTTTCTAAAGCAAAAGCCTAAATAACAATTACCTTTTTCAAACCATTTAACCACTACATATACTACATATAGAGCAACATACTTTATGGTTTACTAGTAGCTGAATATTTATTTACTGCTTTTTTAGTGAAGATTCACACTTGAATTAATTAAACAAGATAACGACGACAGCTGATCCGCACAGTGTGACTTGTTGTTGCCGTGACGGCAAGGCACACACTACGTTATGAATATAGTGATCTATTGTAGCCATATTTACTCCATATTTGCTGACCTCACGTCCATGCCTCCGAAATAAAACTTGGCCTTTTCACATTAGGGAGGCTGCGGAAAAAAGGCAGACAGACACCTTGTGTGGAGAGAGGAATGGCGCGGCGCCATCCCGATTCTTTGCGGTTCTCTGTAATAGAACGCTTAAGCGAGGGCTGAGCCCTGATTACCTCTGCCTCCCCTGTGTTTAATAGCACTCAGCGCAACAGAACGACAAACCAAAACAAACAGATGAGACTACTCCCACATGGCGCCGGAGCGCAGATGGAGTCAACTTCTAGATGGGGAGATGGGAGCTGGCAGAGGCCTGGGTGTACAGCAGGTGTTGGAAGCCGCAGGGACCGCATGCAGGGACCATTGGAAATGCCCAATGGGGTGTCAGAGAGTGGAGTTCAGGCAGCACAGCAGAACATCTCTTGGACCCTTGAACAGGGATCTACTATTGGCTATGGCTATGGCTGTATTTTTTATGGTAATGGTTTTCCTTGTGGACCACATGCGATCCTCGCACGGATGCAAGAGGAAGAGGAAAAAATTAACCAAAAATAAAAATAAAAAACACAAATTTTGCATTAGCACTCATCCACTTACCAGGCGTTTTGGTGCTAACTCAGCGGTGGTTGACCCTGGTTCTGACATGCTCTGAGTGCAGAGTTTAGACATTGTTTGGGGCCAGTTTACTGCCTTGGCAGTCTGGGCTGCAAATGGATTCTCTGTGTGAGACGCCTTTCAATCGTCCTGCTGGAACCCTGTTCTCTCGGCCCCCCCGGTGTGATCCGGAGGGTCCCGGCTGATAATACATTGACCTCTGCCGCTGTGCTTCCCAGGCACGGTGGGCTCTGGAGTAGTAAACAACTTCACCCTCAACCCGCCTCAGTTCAGCGACGTCCTGAAGCGACACTAAATTCCTTTGACCGACGAGGAGGAGCAACCGTTACAATGGTCAAGAGTCGAGCGCTTTGAAACTTAAGTCCAAAACTATAACAGTGTGTATGAGAGTGCAGGTGATGGGGATGGCTCACCCCCCGCCCCCCAAATACATTCTGTAAGCCCTTGAGAGACACAAATTGCTCCCCCGCCCAAAAGCCTTGGATTGACAGAGGCAAGCCTTTTTATGTTCACTAGAAAAGTAATGGAATGTCATAGAAATAATGATTCAAGGCCCTAGCTTTCTTCTTCTTCATGTATCTGAATTAAATTGATTTGGCTGGTGTCACAAAATACGAAGAATGACGTCATCCTGCCCATTACAGCGCTCAGTCTGGGAAACATCCAGACGAGAGGTGGCTAAGAACGGAGCACGCAGGTCGTTTTAAAGTGCGCGTCTTGTTGTCTCACATTCTTGCTATGAGCCTTTCGAGACTGGAAAAGAGCGAGGAAGGGCGGCGAGGGGGAAGAGAGCGTGTCCTGGAGCTTGTCTATATCCGTCGGTGATGTATCGCAGCGCCCTGAGCTTTAACCGTTCAATTAGGAGCTCTGCTGAGGCCGGCCTGTCACTGGGAGCGACCACCGGAGAGCCGGACAAGATCAAGAGCCGCTTCCTCAAACACACCTCGGGAGCCAGGGCCATCCATCTCTCTGACTGGGGCCGGCGGGGTGGCCAAGGGGGCAGCCACCGCGCCCAGTCGGAGCTAGCTGCTCTGGAGGCTGAGCAGGTACGGGGAGCGCCATCCATTCCTATCAGACCCACCATTGGAGACGGAAAAAAAAAAGGGAAAGGAACAACCCCTGACGACCTTCACGGTAAGGTGGAGGCAGCGATGGTTGCACCTTTAATAAGGAAGGTGGGAGCGGGCGGAGGAGCGGTGGGGCTGTTTTCATCAGCACTTCTCGGACACCAGGAAGAATTAGGCTGTGAAATGCTGAGGCTATAGGTTTGTTGTGTTCTGTGCGTTGGTATCCTGGTACGGCATGGGAATTTAGCTGGTTAATGTTGTGAGAAGGGCAATTTGTATCATTAGAAAGCTCCGAAAAATGCCCATGCGCTTGTAAGCGGTCCCCCGATGGTTGCAGTTGAGAAACAGTGTAAACGGTCAAATGTGCAGTGCCACTTTGCGTTAAACTCTGAATTAATCTGCATTGCTGGTAAATTAGGGGGGGGGTAGCTGGGCTATTACAAACATGACATTATTACACTGTAAGGCCGAGTGGTTACGGCGGTAACTGTGTGCGAGTGTTGATTTAAATTACTCCCGATAAATCATCAGGTATAACTGTCACACACAGCTGCTAAGAAAATACAAAAATAATGAAAAAAGTCATACATTTTAATCATACAATTTCTTTGACATTCAATATAGATGTACGCATATGGAAAAAATAATCCTGTGTTGGAGTACAAAATGTGTTTTCAAATGTGTCTTCTCAAATATTTGCTCTAATGTGTAAACGCCACAAACTTTACAGAGCTTCATGAATCAAAACAATCCTTGGCAATCAACACAACGTAGTTCCTTGTTCTACCTGACCCATCATCTGAGCGTGATTTCCCCAGAGACACCAGGGCCTGCTTTGTGGCGCTCACATCGAGCGGGCGCCACTCTACATGAGTAACGATCTGATTGCACGACCCTCTGTGTTCCGTGCCATCGGGGGTGTTGCTGTTTTTAAGAAGTGCCACACTTAGGAATCATTTACATGACACTGCTTCATTCATTTACCATGAATCTATTTGAGCGAAGTGGTCAGGTCCAACGGGTCAGACTTAACAGTGATAAGTCAATGCCCAACAGGTGTGCAGCCTCCCCCCCCAGCCCCAGAGTCCAATCAGTCTGACTCAGGCCAGGTAAGGCTGCCGAAACCAGCCATCAACACACACACACACACTCCACAATCACATAACGGGCGATAGCATGAACGTGAACACCTAGGTTACTCTGGACTCACCGGCACATTTGGTCCTGGCTCTGAGCGGGGGTCCAGGGGCTCCGGTTCCTCCCTCCAGGGGCCTGGTCAGCAGCACGCTGATCTCGTATTCGGTGTCGGGGTCCAGGTGGCCGATCTTGTGGGTGGTCTTGTCTACGGGCTGCAGGTCGTACATGGTGCCGGAGACCGTGCGGTACTCCACCTCCCTGTCGATGATGGGGCCGTCGCCGTTGATGGAGTTGGCGTTGAGCTGGATCCAGAGGTAGGTGGCCCCGACGGCCGTCAGCTGGGGAGGGGCGATGGGCACTGGCGGCTCTGGGGGTGGGGGGGAAGCAGGAGGGGAGCCGTTAATGTGTCGTCATGGACTGCAAAACCACCAGGACGTTGAGTCCTGGTTCATGCACTAAGATCCTAACACTGTTGAAATGACTGCTAATGGATCGGGTTGAGTCTGGAAGTGTACAAGCTTCTTTCCCAAACTGCCCCCTGGACAAAAGCACGGAGAACACAATGAGGAATCTTTGATTGTATTTTGTAACAAGGAACACTGAGGATTTTGAAAAAATGCTCGTCTTTAAGAAATTTGACTGCTTGAAATCAATTTTCTCACATAAACAACCAACCCCAGCAAAATGTTAAATGCAAAATTGTAAGTGTATGCACAATGTCTTTTCGTTTTCTAACCACACACGTGCAGCGAGGAAACCAACCAAAACCAAACCCCTCCGATCAATAGGTCTTGCTCGGTAACCGGGTATGTCTTATCTTCCACAGGAATTGCCTGAGTCATGTAATCAGTGATGGTACAAAGGCGCCAGCTGCATTAGATAGAGGTGTGAATGAAGTCACCTGGACCCTGGGAAATGTACCGTCTTCCTTGAACAACATATTGATTTCAATCAGAGGATGACTACCCTAATGCCTTGGATAATTGTCAGAGGCCACTCTTTTTTTAGAGCGGTGGATCGATGATTTACCTGACCGTATTTGTTCGTGGAGGGTTGGTGTGTCGAGTATACCTCTGTGAGTGGTATGCATAGAGTTCACATCAGGGGACACCCACAACAAAATATGAATTGTAACTTTTCACTTACTGACAAGAAGTTGGGTTGCTCGATTTCATTATGACGTTACTTGATCAGAAAGATGTGATTCACATGCACTTAGCTCAGTCAGTGTTGAGTACACCGATATCTTTGTGTGTAACCTTTTCTGCTGCTATCATGTCCATGTTCGCATATGCATGCTGTTCCTGTGTTAATTAAGTTTTAGGAAATGTTACAGACTATTTTCATCCTACTATTATTTTGAATGTAAGAATGTACTTAAGGTAAGATTATCTTTTTGGAATTTGATAACATTTTAGAAATGTAATAAGGTGGGCCGGTATGAGGTATGCAGCTGTATGGATATTCATCTTATATTCATCTTATATATCGAGAAGAGCGCTTATTCTGTACCAAATCATAATTTCATAAAAACTCAGGCAACAGGTTACAGTTAATCAGCCTAGCTTCATCAACCTCTTACAGTGTGCTTTGTGTTGATGTGTGAAACCACAACATCTCCTGGCACAACCATAGGCTAGACCGGGCGGCGCTGTTGCCTACGGCTAAGGAACTGCTCAGGAATCTGCACTCTTGTCAAGCCCTACAATGGTCTCTCAGGTCCCTGAGGCTTGGATGAGCAGCTCTAATGAGAGCGAATGTAACAGAATAATGCCATTATTCGCCTGGCTGCCTGGTGGAGTTGTCATGGAGAGAGTCAGGGGGGAAACACCCATCACTAGAAGAAGGAAGAAAAAGTAGGAGGCTAAGGTACCCCACACGGAGACTAGACCGGCAAAGCAGATGGTTACCTCAGGGTGACCGCCGAGACAGCGGCATAAACTCCCCCTAATCTGGGCTTCCAGCCACGCAGTGAAACATCGCGCAAAGTGAACCAGCTAATCCAACAGGTCTTCCGCTGGCTTTACATGCAAGCTCATTGGTTAACTGCAAGCAGCCAGATGGGAAAAGGAGGATATTGGAACTAAGGGAGTCTTCCCGCAGGCTTGTTGTTAAGGTGGGGTTATTTAATATGGAGGGATGCCTCGATTATCAATCCACTGTACTCAATAGAGGTAATAGTTGAGAGGATAGGTTTTAATCAAGATTTAGTTCAGCCTCATGTAGACTCAAAAAAGAATCCTTTTAATAATGGTCAGTATGACCTATTACTAAAAACTGTATGAATGCTCAAAAAGCTAATTTTACTGGGGGGGTATTTCATATGAATAAGTATGTAAGTCGTATAAAGGATGCATCTCACCAAGAAAATCACACCTCAAAAAATACAGAGGTGGAAGATGGAAGGAGAAAAGTAAGGTAGGTCTTGTTGAAAATGTGCTTTTGTTCAAGAAAAGTATTCAAGTCCAAAAAGGTTTTTCAGATAATTGGCCGACTGCCCGTCATCAGAGTGTCCACGATGGAGCCTGCTGTGATACACAGGACCAAATGGTCACTTTTGCGCAACACAGATTTCAGCTGGTGACTCAAACCTGTTGACAGGGTCAGGAAGTACGGCAATGCCAGGCAGGGACAAGTCAGCATGTACTATAAAGTGTTAAGTTCTGCTGCATGTTGTGTTACACTGCAGGACCAATGTAATGAGCCAAGAAAAATAAAGACATTCTCCACGCCTCTTGTCAATCCTGTTGCGTGTGCAGGTTTATTCATTTCAGATGCATGAACGGATGACTTGCTACCATTTCGTCTAAATATCCCTTCAGTCTCGTGGTGTAGTAGGGAGAATAAGCAGGGTGATGTATTGTGGCAATTTTGCCTGATTCAACTTAGCTCACTTTCGTTCAAGTTACTGCGAGAGGAAAAGGAAAATGTCAGCTTAATACCAAAACAAATGACTCCTGTGTTCAACCACCATAGCATAAGAACTCAAAATATCCCATTTCTGTTGGGAAATACACACAAGCACCACAAGACACACTAAGCGACACTAAACAACTCCTCACCAACAGTTTTATACCGCGCAGAGCAGCATTTCACGTTGCATTTTATCCATTCATTATATTTATCACTGAGAATTAAGAAGGGGGAGAGAGCGATGGAGCCACACACAGGGGTCACGCAGCAGCTGTTGTCACGACGATGACCAGGAGCCCAGACGGACTGGCAACAGCTGTGCCCTATTCTACCCTCAGCACCTGCTTGA
Source organism: Micromesistius poutassou (assembly GCF_964030765.1). Taxonomy (NCBI): domain Eukaryota; kingdom Metazoa; phylum Chordata; class Actinopteri; order Gadiformes; family Gadidae; genus Micromesistius; species Micromesistius poutassou. The sequence goes on from NC_140286.1 coordinate 8,246,038, forward strand.
CTGCCAGTGACCGTGTGCGAATAACGCTCATACTAATGCATGTACACACACACACACACAAACACACCCACACGCACACACACACACACACTTTGCTACTAGACCAAGAATTGACCTGTGGACCCAAACACATTAGCGCATGAACAGACTGGCAAAGAAATACTTGTGAACGTATGCGTACGTGAGTTCCCTGCTCCTTGTGCCGTCACGCCCCGGCCTTGAGACAAAGACGCGACACTGTGTTTTGTTGTTAGCAACGTGTTGCCGCGGCTCGTAGTGCAGCAGACCTCTATTATGGTACAAGCGCATCTGCCCGGTGTCTCTCGTTAGCATGCGAGAGGTCCTCAACGTGTCGCTGGCTCTCCTAATTGGACCGGCGCGAGGGCGTTTATCGATCAGACCTTGGTACGAGGAGGGGAGCAGCGGCAGAGGAGGCGCCGAGCAAAAACCATCAGGGCTGGCTTTTTTGATTTTCATTTTCTGGTGACCTCGCTCGTTAGCGGTGACACCGCCGCCGCCGCACCGCCGCGCCGTGTGCTAGCGTGGGCTTACCCCGGCTACCCGCATCCTGCCACTATTCTCCTGGCCAGGTGGATCTGGTCAGACACAGCTGGCAGGCTGTCAAATGGGGGGAGGGGGATTGTTGATCGCATGGGGGTTCCGAAAAAAGCGGGGAAAGATTCACGTGCCACGGGGGGGAAGTGGGTGTGGCTTACTGCACACAGGCAAATAAATCTGACGGTGGGCTGGCACAAAAAGGCACAAGTGATTATCCGGGATAATCAAGCATTCACTCTCCTCAAGTGATGGCGCTGACCGTAATGAGCACTGTGGGGTTGTGTGTGTGTGTGTGCTTCTGTGTGAGTGCGTGTGCGTCTGTGCGTGATCGGAAGGACTGTATGAGGTACATAATCCAGTGAATAACTCTCACGGTCATTCATTTGAAAGAAAAAACTCCCAAGTCATTCAAGGTGGTGAATGCAGGTTTCAGGGAGATTTACGAGGCGCTATCCTAGTCCATGGCGTGGGACTTGGCGGCGGGGGCAGGGCCGCAGGTAAGTGGTTGTTTTTACGACGCGGAGAATAAGAGGGGATCTCACCCTTTGATGTGTTACACTTACGACCAGACTAAATGTTCATTTTCCGCACTCGATGTCACGCTTTTGCTGAAATTGCTGAGGCGGAAAATCTCTGCAGAATTCAAAATACGACACGGAGGGAGCCGAGATCTGATAAACGTCCTGGAATCTAGAAGGGAAAAAAATGCCTGTACGTGAAGGTTTTATGATTCAGACACTTTATGCTTTACTGGTTTGTCCCTGTAACACACACCCAAAAACACGTCGAAAGCAAAAGTGTCTGAGAGTATCGCTGGCATCAGCGAGGAAATGGGTACGTGTGTGTGTGTGTGTGTGTGTACACAAGTGGATGTTTGTGTTGGCGCTGCTGGGTTTATGCAGAAGTGTAGTTCTGAGTGGCTTCCGTTGTGCCGGTAAATTTTGCTCGAGCATAACCACTGAAACCCGCTGATACACTCGGGTGGGAGAGAGAAAGACACCTTATCTATCACTCTATAGCGTTCTCGCTCCCTTGCTCTCTTCCTCGCTCTCCCGATCTGTCTCTCCCTCGTTTCACTCGGCTGTGTCTGTGACTGCCGCCGTTCTCGAAAAATGATTGACAGAGCTCGATCCGGACAGCCGGGATTAAACCTATCAATCACATAAGGCTAGAAGACAAAAAAAAAAGAGGAGAAAAGAAGGGGGCAGTAAATTCAATTGAGAGTGCAGGGGAGAAAATTGAGGTGAAGAAATATAGAAGGCCATTACCGGGCTACGGGGGCTATCGGAAAGCGAGGCCTTGCAGGATTTAGCTTCAGACGACTCCATAAATTCATATCAAATGACTGCAGCGGTGTTATATCAGCGAGGCTACTGTAAACCCTGTGCCCGGGGTCTTTTTGCTCCTGTAGGTGCAATTGTGTTCAGTCAAGGGCAGCGGCAACAGGGGAGAAGCTATTAAGGTCCTCTGGGTAACAAATCAACATAAAAGGAGAGCTTGTATTTTTAGCAAACCCCTTTGAGGGGGCCTTTTCCCTTCTCTTTTTTTCCCATCCAGAAGAAAAGCAGGCGGCGGTCCGTGCTCATCTCCTCTGGACTGCTGTCCTGTGCACAGAGGTCACTGAGAAGCACACGCGCTCGGCCTGTGTTCTTTGGGACTACATGGCCGCGTTCCTGCTTTGTTGTCGTTTGCATTGGTTGTTTTTTTTTTGTTGTTGGTTTTTTTGGCCGATAGAAGGAGGGGGCACTTACGTTTTATAGTGAGTTCGCCGTAATTGGACACTCCAACCCCTTTGTCCGAGTGGACGATGCAGCGGTAGCGGCCCGAGTCGCCCTTGGTGGTGTTCTCCACATCGAAAGTGCCTATGAAGCGGCGGTTGTTCCAAGGTTTAGTGGCCTTCATGGGGGCCTCGCGTCCACCGATGCCCTGTTTGGAATGGACACAGACACAGGACGTCCAAAACGGGAGAGTTTAATTAGCAAAGTGACTTGACCTTGTGCGCTAACAGAGGCATTGTGTGTGTGTGTGTGTGTGTGTGTTTGTGTGTGTGTGAGTGTGTGTACGTGTGTGTGTGTGTGTGTGTGTGTGTGTGTGTGTGTGTGTGTGTGTCTGTGGCTGTGTGTGGGGTTGTGTGTCTATGAGTGATGTATTGCATCCGACTCCTTTGGGAATTACACCAAAAAAAAACACAAACATGCTTAAATGTGCAACAAATTCACATGCACCAACACACACACACACACACACACACACACACACACACACACACACACACACACGCAAATGCACACACGCCCGCGTGGAGTGGGCTCTCCCCAGCTGTCACCCCTCACAGCAGGCAGATGGGGGACATTTGTTCATTAGAAATATTTCTTCATTACTGTCATCGGGGGACTTCACTTAATGTTTGTTTTCCAGCTCCTGTGCTAATGAGGACGTGTTTGTTAAAATGATGGAGTACCTGGCAGAGGACCTTTTGCCCGGCGCCATGCCCCTGCTGATGGCATGCGTGACAGCGTGCTTAGTGGCAAACGGCGACGGGGTCTCGTCCGCCAGATGCGCTACCACCTCCGCCGCCGCCACCGCGGAGCAAGGTCAACCCGAGACTGCTGTGAAGCTCTGCTTCCGCCAGATATAGTACACGACACAACCTGTGATGCCTGACAACCTATATAGGTTAGGACCCCACCGCGGTAATCTGAAGCTAATGCGTGGCGCTGTGCGGCTAGTCCAGGCTGCTGCTGCTAATGCTGGGGCCGCTGGGAAATGTGAGCCATGCTGAGACTCAGGTGTGGGGAGGAGGGAAACGTGTCTGCTTGGATTGAATGTACAATCTACTCTGCTGAAGAGGAGGCGTTGACACTAGGCTAGAGGAGAGCGGGTGGATTAGCACGTGGGAAGATAATCTGTGTTTTGATTGTAATTTGATTGTATTGTAGAGTAGAGTATGATGATTAAATTATTGTTTATTTTATAAATGTTTAATGAACTAATCTGCTGGAATTAAAGTTTTATTGATCATTATGGTTAACCAAACAGCTCTCCCGGGTGAGCAACAGAAAAAAAACTTACAATTTGAGGGATAGTTGTTTTCATGTATAAAACCCTTAATCACAGTAACAGTCTCTAGTGTATATTGTAGTCTGTGTAGTCCAAACGCATATGCTAGGCCTAGTGGAAATCCCTAAACCCAAGTTCTTTAACAGAAGAAGAATTGTTTCGGGGAAGAAGAATTGTTTTGGGAGAGAATGGCGACCAATGTCCTGCAGTCGCCAGAGCAGAATAGATATATTATTTAATAACAAACCTGGAGCCAGAGGTGAAAGTTGTCCCTCTTGCGGCCATTGACGGTGCAGTGGAAAGATGCGGTCTGTCCAGCGTTGACCTCCACACCCTTTATGGTCAGGAAGTGAGGCGTGTTCACTGAAATTAAAAATGAAATAATAAGGGTAAAAACTAAATGAAGACACAATGATTGTCTCTGGATAGGTAATTATGAATAGGGTTTGGGTGAATCTTTTGTGGTTGTTTTAAACATTTAAAGACCCGACCATAAGCTTTGAGCTCTATCCTTTGGAAGTTCTTCAAAAAGCATTCTTCTTATTTTACAACTGTGCTCATTATCCCTTAACTGAGTTCACTGATTAGGATGGTCCACAGAAAAAAAACTTATGTAGAACGTTTTTGATTAGTACCCCGATTCAGCACAGAAAAAAATAGGGCAATTCAACAGGACGACCTTGATTTGAAACATAACTAAATCTCCAAAGACTTGGCAATAGCTAATTGTATAACTTTCATCATTGACGCACATGCCTATTGAAGATTATTTCATCCGCTGCCTTTTAAACTAAGTCACTCATAACTTTGACCTATTAGTCCTTTCAATGAAAAATTACAGAAATATATTTTTCTCCATCACAAAGCTCTTTCTTATTGATGGAAAGCCAGAGCGATCAGCTAGTGTCATTATTACAAGCCAGGGTTGGATATTCCTGAGGGCCGCATGAATAGAAAATGAATTGTCTGTCCTCCACTCAGGTCTCACCGCGATGTTAGAGATACGTGATCGCCCACTCGTTGGATTATTGATTGGCTCGCACTTTTACACATTCCCACGATGATCACGTAGCTAGCGGCCATTGATTGACTTAAATACATCTATGTGAGACACGAGTCCCCATACAAATCCATCTTATTGACGTCAAATGTGTTGGAATTCAGTCGCTTTCTACTGGTTGCCAGGTGGATTAGCATGTCATTACCATTAGCATGGTTGTTTATGCGAAGTAGACCAGTGTATTTATCAATAGATTGATTGATACTTAAATTGTATAAACCACTCTATCAAACAGAGGTATATTAGACAGAAACATGTGTGGGATTGCATGCAATTTACTTCCCTGTTACAGTTGCAATTATTTTGACGGTCTGTCACAGGCCTAGTGCTTATAGACGTAGCGTATTATTTTGTTTTGTTGTGGCATTTGTTTATCCATGATCCATGAGTGTTTATATACTAATATATCAAATAAACGAAATATACTGTAGTGTATGACCATCATTGCATCGTTTCCATTGCAAAGTGTATTTTGGAGTGTTTTGAAATAATGCTGTGTGTGTAACAATACATGCATGTGTGCATGTGTGCGTGCATGCGTGTGTGGCTGCATCGTGCGTGCGTGCGTGGCTGCGTGCGTGCATGCATGCGTGTGTGCATGCCTGCGTGCGTGCATGCGTGTGTGTGTGTGTGTGTGTGTGTGTGTGTGTGTGTGTGTGTGTGTGTGTGTGTGTGTGTGTGTGTGTGTGTGTGTGTGTGTGTGTGTGTGTGTGTGTGTGCGTGCATGCCTGCGTGTAAGGTTAAGGTTATATCCAACAATTTATTAGGGCCCTATTGTGGAAAAACCTTGTATTTTCTGAGATAAAATTTTTTAGAGGCTTCCCATGCGTTTGCGGGGGTCTGTGGTTGGTCGCCTTGAAAATGTAATGGGAGGGATATTAATATTTGGACAGATGTCAGGAAAAGGACAATGAGCCTTTGATGATGCTCTTTCTTTCTTTTTTTATAGGTGATGAAAGTAGAAGAAGGACTTACTGCATTGGTGGCCCTGGACGGCGACATCTTTGATGGCCAGCACACCCCGCTGCCCAGAGGTAACCACTTCAAACACAATCTGAAGGAGGAGGAGGAGGAGGAGGAAGACGCGTGAACTACAGTAATTAATAGACACACGTCTGCAAATGGCACTGGCATATGGCTGCCCTTTACCCTGCCAGCCAGGATCAGCCTTTAACCGTACAGCTGTATACCGTATAACGATGGGGTCCGCTCAGTCACAGCACCGCGGGCCGCTGACATTATTTCCGCCATATGCCAACACGGCTAGGTATTATGACAAGGCTTGATCCTAATGAGCATGGACACATGGGTGGTGTCCGTAACACACGGCACTGCTGGTTAACGCTACAGTGGCGGTGGTGTGTTCAACAGCACCGACCACACTGCTGGTTAACGCTACAGCGGTGGTGGTGTGTTCAACAGCACCGACCACACTGCTGGTTAACGCTACAGCGGTGGTGGTGTGTTCAACAGCACCGACCACACTGCTGGTTAACGCTACAGCGGTGGTGGTGTGTTCAACAGCACCGACCACACTGCTGATTAACGCTACAGTGGCGGTGGTGTGTTCAACAGCACCGACCACACTGCTGGTTAATGCTACAGCGGTGGTGGTGTGTTCAACAGCACCGACCACACTGCTGGTTAACGCTACAGTGGCGGTGGTGTGTTCAACAGCACCGACCACACTGCTGGTTAACGCTACAGCGGCGGTGGTGTGTTCAACAGCACCGACCACACTGCTGGTTAACGCTACAGCGGCGGTGGTGTGTTCAACAGCACCGACCACACTGCTGGTTAACGCTGCAGTGGCGGTGGTGTGTTCAACAGCACCGACCACACTGCTGGTTAACGCTGCAGTGGCCCCACTGCTGACCGTGGTGGTGGTTAAAACTGACTTGCTTGGCGTACTTAGACCGTTTAGCGTACTTAGCATCTCATAGCATGCTTCAACCCTGTCCTGTGCAGGACCACCGAGTTGTGGGTAATATAACAAGCCAGGCAACATGTGTCACTCTTATTTCAGCAGCGATAAAAATAAGTCAAGCACACTGTGAAGAAAATCTGGATCCTATTTTTAGAGGCCACGATCCCTAGCAAAACAAATGGTTGTCAGCATGAAAGGGCGTGGCCCAGTGCTGAGGTATGTACTCCCCTGGCTTCAGGGTCATAAAAAGGGACAGGGGAATGCCCGGCCTGCCCAAACCGTAGAGGGTGTGGTGTCTGGAGGGAGCGCTTTGTCACACGCAATGCTGCCAATGTTCGGCATGCCATCGCTCTCTAATAATAACGTGCGTCCTTTCATTAGATTATATTATGCACTGATGTGTACGTGCTTTTTTAGGCCGCACTGAGAACATATGTTTGCGTGTGACCAGCCGGAGGTTAGGCACCCCCCCCCCCCCCCCCCCCCCACACACACATACACACATTCCTTTCCAACACTGTTTGAACATCGTTGAACATCGATATCGTGGAAACAGGCTTGGTGATCATTGTCTGTCGGGAGGGAGAATTCCTTCAGATGAACCCTCTAATTATACATGTCTTTTTTTGTCTTGTGAAATATGAAAGTGAATGTCTTGGGTGCCAATTATGGCCTCATTACTGGCTAATTTAAAGGAAATTAAAAGGCCAACGACTCCATATCACCGCCACCAGACAAATGAACTGATCCCAACTCTCTAATTGAAATCTTTTGTTTGCGCAACATCCATCCGTCAGCAGGGCTAATGGCTGTGATATAATTGATTCCAGCATCAATGCTAGCACAGTGCATAATTTGGATTGACCCTCAGTGAAAAAGATTCACAGGGGACAAAGGCGGCCGAAGTCACGTGGCGAGATACCCCCCTGCTCGTTTGTCAAAATGATGGGAAGTGGACACCGGCACATCACCTGACCGCTCCGTCTCCGAGAGACCAGCCTACACACTACATTACACAAAGATTGATTCACTCTGGAGCCAGGGGGCCATGGTGTTGATAACAAGAATATAGAGGAAATATGTGTTACTTGTTGATTGTGTAACAGTGCCCGAATAGTACCTATTACATGGTGTTGGCGGCTGTATGGAAGAAGTTGACCTGTTGCATGCTTTCATTTGTTGGACAATGAAAGGGCATGGAGGAATGTCGAGTAATTTGGTGAGGAACGCATGACAATCTCAATTAAAAGTTTTAATGATCACCTGACAGCACAGTAATTATCAACGGCTCAAAGGCCCGTTTTGAGAAAAAAAAAAACTCATCTGTAATTAAAAAATAATTTCTGAGTATTGGGTGGCTTCCCTTTTGACAATCACGTAGGTTACCGTGCAATTATAGATACCTATAATTAGCGCTATGTTGCTAATTAGCGGCAATTTTCAAGGAGCTCCCTCCCTCCACTGAAGAGTGGTGCAGGGATGGTTATGATACAAGGGAAGTTTTTCCCATAATGTGGCCTATAACAATAACAATCAGAGGCAGTCATTTCACTTTCTGTCCAAGGGTTTGGATACAAACAGATACTGAATATTTCACAACATTCAGTGTCTTGAAGCATTGTAGGCAGGTTATAAATACTTTATCTGATACAAATCTGCATGTAAACAACTCTACCATGGAAAAAAAATAGAAAAAAAATATTGAAGATGTTTGTAATTAATAATAGATTAGGTATTGGATTCATATTTCAAAGCTTCTACATATCGTATGGCATGATACAATAAAATATGTAACTCTGGTAAATGCTTGTATCCAATGCATCTCACTATAGCCTCATAGCACGGGTGGCTGCATAGTGATGTGATGTCACCACCACTGTTTGCTCGTTACACAGTTTTCAACACCAAACACCACCATGTATCAGGAGGTGCTGGGTAAACACTGAACCAGACTTGGGGGAGGGGGGGGGGGGGGGGGGGGGGGGGCTGTGCATCGTGGCATCAGCAAGCCGCACCATGGTGCACAACAGTGAGTGATGCATGCATGCAGCGGTGCATCCTGTGCTGCAGCTGCCGGTCTCCGCCCCCTTTCTCATTCTTGTTCGGGAGGCCTTCATTAAGCAGGGAAAGGGACGGGCTCCCCCGGTGTGATTCAGCGGGGAGAAGCTCAGCAGTGTCCCTTGTTAGCTTAGTTATCAGTGTGGCCATGATGAGCAGGCGGCCCGACCCCCCCCTCGGCTACCTACACGACCGAGCCCTGCCTGGCCAGCGTAATGAAAAAAACCACCGGGGGGCCCTTCTCCTGCTGGGAGGTTAAGGGTTCTCTCTGCATCAATTAACATTTGGTGGGCTACTCGGAACGAGCCCGGTGAACACTAATGGCCAGGCGAGTGTGAAATCACCCCCGCCACAGCCCCCCCTCGGTCATGCGCGCTGGCGAGTTCAAATGAGTTTCGGAATGGAAAAAGAGGAGCCGGGAATGGGAAGGAGAGTGAAAACAGATTACCATGGATACCGAGGTAGTTTCGTAAATCAATAATTTATCTGTTTCCTTGGACTTAGGGTTAGGACTTAAGGCTGTTTTGGTCTGTTTGGTGTTTTGGTCTCTCTCAAAACCGTTACCTTTTTTTTGTGCCATTGTTCTCTTTGAAAAAAATGTGCTATTGAGTCATACCCTAATACCTAATGGCAGCGTTAACCCAAAAGTGTCCGCACTCCCTCCCTACGCTACACAAGCAAGCCTGTGTGGAAACCTCAAGGTGTGGTGTACCTGGTAGAAGTTGGGCCAGTAGGTGCTGATGGCCAGCTCCACCTGTCCCCAGGTACGAGTGGCGGGGCCGGAGACGTTCCAGATGGGCATTCCCAGGGGACTGTTGTTCTCCTTGATGTAGACGTTGATCTGGCCGGGCCGGCTGTTGTCCCGCCCTCCCACGTAGTAGTGGAAGAGGACGCAGTGGGTGTCGTTCTCCTTCAGCTGGGGTGTCAGCAGCAGGGCCTTCTGGCCGGCGAAGCGGCCCGACGTGTTCACCATCATGAAGGCTGAGCCTGGAGGACATGGGGAGGGGAAATGGAGGTGATGAGGATGACCCCCACGGGGTCAGTCGCTGTGTGTGTGTCTGTGATCCAACGGGTGAACACTCTGAAACACACAGTAACCTCCGTGGGGGTCGGTCGCTGTGTGTTTCTGTGGTCCGACGGGTGGACACTCGGATATGAAAGCGAAACAGGACTGATATTCCTTTACATGGGCTTTAAAAGTCCATTATGGAAGACATTTAAGCTGTGCGTTTTATGATGAATCATAATGATGAGTAAAGGTTTAAATGTGTGTTAAGGATAAATATGAAATTTATGTAGAGGTCATTCCCTCCGAATAACCTTGATATAATTTAGATATTTTATGGGACTTCCTCTATGTGTCCTTTTATGTGGACTGACCGGCGGGCAATCACAGCCATAAAAATGCAGAATCATTGAGAGGAGTCTCTCTTTGCCTAAATGACAGATCGGAGGGAGATGATGAAAAATCAATAAGTGGTAATATATTTGCCAAGCAAGGCCCATTTAGCTTTTATCATTTGGGTTCTATATTAAAGGTTAATATAATTCTCTCCCCACTTGCCAATAAAACACAAGTGAGAATGATTACGCTGGCAAACTTTCAATGAGACGTGGGACACATTCTATTTGTCATCATCCTGCATTAATTGGCTCGGGAATAAAGTGTCACCGAAAAGTGAAACGGCAATGGTGTGTGCCAAAAACCACGCAATGACGCACGCCATGCCTGTTAATTCCCAATGTCAAATTGTACCCTGTTTTTGTGATTTTTATTGTTCAAAATTATAAAAAGGGCCACCTCTAGTTCATTAAGAGATAGAACAACCACAACAGCAGCAATAGATCTGGGATTACTTTTTTCAGGTTGCCTCACCATCCAGACAAACTCATGATGAACAACTAGCGGCTACGCTGTGCGCCCAGGGTTGGCTAGCCCTAGAACCCTTGTGGTTCAATGACTCTGGTTTGGCCACAAGTGTTGTGCCACACTTGTGACGCACCGCAATTTCATCTGTCTGCAGCCTCAGATTACAAGGCGCAGTGCTTGTCGTGTTTACAGAATGGAACTGGAGACGAACAGCAGAGGTCGAAGAAAAGAAAAAGAAAAGGGAGGAAGAGGAGAAGCTGTTGTGGGTTGTGATGACAACCAGTCAATGTTCCCTGGTTTTGCCCGTCATGTGCGGTGCCAAGTTGTTCCTCGGCAGGACCACGACAGATTCGGATCTTGTGAGCCCTGTAATTTCATGTTCACATAGCGCCGTTCAGGGACGACCTTAAAAAAGGTCCAATGTCTTCAAAAGCCAGGCTATTGCATGCTTAACAGAGAAAATCAATTCCAATCTGTCTCCTCTACTTAGTCTCATGCAGCCTAATTGTTTCTGAGGCTATCCAGGAAGTCATGTGCTAGGATGGAGAGGCTGTTACTAAAAATGACTTTGAGACACTTATTTGTCCGATTTCAATCAGACGGCTCCAGGCAAGTGCTTTGAGGTCTCCCTAGTAACAATGAACCATCTGTTCAGGTGCCCAAACCATTTGAGCTTTTTTTGTTTTCCCCCAGAGAGGCATCAGCCACCCTTGGTGTTATGTGAACCAGCACTAATAATCCGATGATGAATTGTTCAATTGTAACTCAAGTTACAAAGACAAAACATGCTGGCAACATGACTTTCCACTATGATTAAAACAGGTTGCTTACTATTCATGGGAAACAGTCACATCACAGTACCGTAACACACGAGATTTATGCATGAGTGTGTCTGCTGTTGGTAATTAGAGAAGCAGCTTTTGTACGTTTGTACCACGATGTTAATGAAATATTAATAAAACAATGGGTACACTGTGTAATGAGTCACATCTTGTTTTCCACAGCTTAAAATGTTTCCGTTAATGTGTATTAGGAGTTTCTCCGATTATATATCAGCAAAAAAAACGACCTTATTATCGTGTAAGGGGATCCGCTAAACAACAAGGTAGCTTAGTCCCCATATTTTAAATCCAAAAATTCTGTTGGGTTTAGGTCACTGCAGTCAGAAGAGAAAGCCTCATTATCAACTACCCGAATATGATGACAAGTAAGAATAGAATATTTCAAGGGGACCTGTGACAACTCATCATGATGCCTTTGTGGTCCCCAGACAGAACTAAAAAGTCTGTCATTCAGTAGCCGGGCACTCTAAGCCATAATGACCACAAAAAACACAGGACAGGATGACAAACTAATTAGCGAGCTAATCTAAGAGTAATATATATATATATATATATATATATATATATATATATATATATATATATAGCATCATGTATCAATGTGTTTGTCCTGTGCTAACGTGCTAGAGATGAACAAGATGTTTTCTCTCTTCTTCTTTTTCTCCTTCCTCCATCTCTCTGCTTGGTGCCCGAACAATGACATGTTCAGGGCCAATTAAAAATAAAGAGCTCCCCTCACATTGGAAGGCTCAGTCAGCTCTGTAACTCCATAAAGAGCAGTGCTCCATTATCGTCTAAGGTATTCACCAGCACAAATGTACAATTATTCCAATGTAGGCCATGTTCACCTTTAATTATAGTGATGATTGCACAAGAAATACATGACATTGCCTTGTATGAAAAACCAATTCTCAAAAGAGGACGTTCTGAAGCAGTGGGGCTCCAAAGGTTCTGAATTTGAATTATATATGACATAATCTATCGAAAAATATTACAAAAGAAAATATTTCACAAATATGAATTTGTAATAAGATGATCTGACCTGATGTTGGAACTGAAAAAAATACAGAAATAGTTAGAATTTTGTCACCATTGGAAGGTAGAAACTATTGTCTGGAATTACCACTGTCTGACTGTGGCATGGATGTTTAATGAGCTATTCTTTCATCCAGTAGTTCAGGGGGTGTCATCCAAAATATTGTTTTTACCACAATACATTACCATAACACATAAGTGTGTGTTGAGAGTTTATTTATTTGTGGTTGACTGGCATCATAGGCTTCTCAAGTGTGTGAGGTTGACTTGAACTGACAATGCATCGAGTCAATGCTTAACCACTCCGCTAAATCATGTGCCAGGAGTTATTTGCGTGGATTTTAGATTGTTTGTGACGAACAGAAGCAAGCGCCCTTGTGTATTGACTCGGCTGTAAAATTTTTCAAAGTGGCATCTCTGAGTTGAGGTCCTGCTCACAAATTGGCAATTAATCCCAAAATAAACGTCTCATGTAACAATCCGAACCACATAGCGCTTTCATTCTCTGGGTCCTAACAGATCACCTCCTCAAATAGGAGAAACTGCAAAACAAAACGCTGTGACACGAGGTCTTCGGTCGCCGCTCCTTGCGACCCTAGGCTTGTCTAATAAACCACTGAGTCATGTAAATTGAATCTCATTTGTCAGAGCGGCATTGCTGCTGCCTCCACAAACATCACCCCGAGGCACGGGTGACATCTAATAAGCCTACTGTCAGAAGGTCCCACAAACACCATGAACCCTTGCCTTCACACACACGGTAAAGACGACAGTCCATTCAACGCCTAGAGCCTCTCCATAAGACCAGCAGCACAGGGAGACTGAGCTCAACAGACTATGGAGAACGTGGCTGCCATATATCATCGCTGTGTATTTTGTGCACTTGAAGATGTCTGACAAACTCAATAGGCAGAAGTAACATGCACCATTATTGTTATTGTGTATTTTCCCCGTGCTCACAATTGCTGTACTGTTATTGTGATTGTCATTGTGGTAGAATATACCAGTAGCATGATTCACGGTAATGTGATTTATGTTCTTGGCTTAGACAAGCAGAAAAAAAGCAAGAAGCAAAAAAAACATTTGTCAATGGTGATTTTTTATTTTTCTACATTTATCTCCAAACAGAAGAGAAAGCTATTATATATATGTTTTGAGGCAATATACTTGTTTTCATTTGTGTACATTAAGTCATTCTCATTTGTCACATACAAATGAATAAATACAATTATCAAATCGGAAGTCAAAGGGGAAGAGAAAACTGCCTGACTGGACAGGTTACGGTCAATTGTATGATGGGATTTAAATAACAAGATATAAATTGTTCATTGTTTAATATTGCATTGATCCACATTGGATCAGATTATGGGTTATAGGTAATAACCCAATAATGGTCTCGAGATTGGTTGACCACTGTATTGCAAATATGCCTGTACACAGATTGCTTCAGCTAGCTATGTAATAGATAAGGAATTCATTGTAAACCTTCTGAAGAAATATCCAATCTAATTCGTCATTGTAATTGTAATTGTCATTAATATCCACATTTTGTTTCGTTTTTTGTTTTGATTGTGCTTGCTTGTGTTTAGGCTACTATATTTTTATACTATACAATATTTTCAGTCTGATACAAGTTCTATGAATAATGATGAAGATAAAATGGTTATTTTTTATCCCTATATAGGCATGCAACGATACTGCTTTCTGCTGCTACAGGAAGAAAATGGCATTGCTATAGCAAAGACTGAAAAGAAGAAGCAGTAGATTGCATTTTATTCATCAGATTCAATATTGTGTGGAAGAAAAATAGGGGGGAAATGGCTGTAAATGGCTATGGAATCCCCTTGTAATTTAGTTCACTCCGATTGCGAACTGTTTTATCCCAATCATAAAAGTCTATCGGATGCATTGGTTGGAGGTATTTAGATTCATTATGGGTTGAGTGATGGGTACAAGTGGAGGATATAATTTGCAATAATGACTAGTGCTCATTATTTCGCCTGCATTCGGGTCCTGAACTCTGGAGAAAATCATTATGTTGGGGGGAATCAAAATGGAGGGGCGCTCTTTAAATCCAGACCCTCCAGGTCTCATTTGCTAATAAAATTCACAGAGGTCACAGCCGCAGAAAAGCTTGCCAGCCGCTTTGGAAATGTCAATGAAGACAGCGCTATTCTCCCTTTCTGCCACCAATCTAAAATGATCTCGCTGTGAGGGGTTAGGTTAATGTGGGTAGCTCAATTTTCTAGACATTTCCCTGTGTTCTCTGAAACATAAAAGAAGCCTGAAAAAAATAACACTGAATAAGTTTGGCACTTCCAAAATATGACGGTATGGCTGGTGGGCACCTTTTCACCGGGGTTGAACAAAATTCACCCCAAAAACCATCCATCATCCTATCCGCATTCATATTCAAAAGGGTTGACGTGGCATCCAGTGATGCCTGTTGTGGGCCGTGACAACGTCTCCTTTTGCTTAGTGTCAATCAATGTCTTCCGTTTGATGTTAATTATGTAATCTCAATATGTCACCCAGAAATAATGTTCGCCTCCTGATGACCCAATGGCTGGACCACCCCGAGGGGAGCCATGTCTGTTACCTGGCCGACGTGGATCGTTTGCCGTTATTACACGTGTGCACGGACACAATGCAATATGCAAATGTGTCCTCCACCATGACCGTTTGGTGTGCCGTCATAATCCCGTTAAAAGTAGCGTGTGCAATCCCATTTGGTCGGGCCTGCCTCAGCCTTCGACCCGAGCAACTAATTCTGGAAAAAACATCAAACAGTGTGAGTTTATTCCCAAATGCACTAAAAGACTCCCCTTATTGACACTGTAATAATAATGTTGGGGCTCCTCCTTAACCTCTCCATGACGCCAACACCTTGAGGGCTGTGGCTTTTTACATGAAGTTGGGGTCGGATTCAAAAGCAATTAGCTTATTTTCACACCCTGGGCGCCCTCTTGTCTGGCTCCCATCGACGGAAAATTGCATCTTTAGCTGATGTGATTTAAATTCTGATTACATTTGCGATGCCCTTCAGTTAGCGATAGTTTTCTGCGCTCCCATTTGACATGGTTATGTTTTTCTTTTTCCTTTGTAGTAAAAGGCAGATAACCAGCCACAGTCACCATCCTGGGGAGAGAAAGGTCTAGACCTGTACATTGCCGCCTGATGTTATGTTCAAAACAGGTATAAATGTATGGCTTCTGACAATGTGCTCTTAAAACATGTACTTTGACTTTGATCTGAGAAGCAATACCCGGATGTAGCAACGGTGGTAATCGTTGACAAGAATCCACCAGAAACAGAGATGATCGCTGCTGCCCTGTGAAGACGCCTGATCCTTCACTATTTTTCCTGGTCCAAGGACATGCAATCTGCACACAGAGGGAAAGCTTCAGCCAGACGACATATTGCAATTTTCCTCTCTCTTCCTCCCCACCAATTTAGAGACACACATTAAGGCAAAGACAATGGGCCATTCTGCTGTTGCCTGTGTTTGCTATTGTACTTAGCATAACACAAAAACCCTAATTAATCTCCGTTAGAGGACTCTATTCTCCCGCTCCTCTCGCCATTTCTCCCCAGAACGAGTCTCTGGAGAGGTTTGGGTAGCAGCAGTCCACTGCTGGCAGCAACTATGACACCATCAGGGAAGAGGCAACCTCTGCACCAGCTGGGCCCACTAAATACAACGTCCTTTTAAATGGCATCTGGACATACCACCGCACCCCGCCCCATCACATCCACAGAACCGCTACTCTACTTCAAACAAGCTTGAAGCCCCTCCCACAGCATGAGATTCAGGCCAGTCCATCCTTCTCCGAAAACTACGTTAAGGATTGTATGCAAAGTTGAAAACAATTACAAAATAATTCAGTTGTGAACAGTTGATCTTCTATCCCAACAAGAAGGCAATCAACCATCCAAACCTCAAATTTCATTCCCCTCTCAGAAAAGGAACAGTTGCACAGTTGTGCCCAAGGTTGACATATTTTTTTCCTGATAGAGGCATGGAACTCGGGTCTCCAAGGCTGACCGATTCTTGTCTTGGCTGAGGGTTTGTATTTTCCATGTTTTTTTTATCACGATGACCCAGGACAGATGATGCTTGCGATGACTGTGTTTGCTGGGGGTTGACTCTGGTTGGCTTGGCTAGGGGGAAACATGCTGGGGTGTGGCCAAGCACACACAGACACACACACACACACACACACACACACATACACACACACACACACACACACACACACACACACACACACACAGGGCTGAGCCACCCTCAAGGAGCCAAAGCATGCAATCAGAGCTGCGCTGAGGGATAAACAAGGGCACTCTGCGTCCAGACGTAGCAATTAGGTAGGGAAAGCATCCGAGTAAACAACCCAGGCTTTCAGGCCCACGCAGAAGCTCATGTTTTCTCCTTTATGTACTCAAGGGGAAGGAGGTGGTGGTGATGGTGGTGTTGGTGGTGGTAGTGGGATCCATCCCCTTCATGTGGACAGGGGGGTGGGGGTGTTATTCTGGGTTTCCTTTTGGTGCTTATGTATTTACACCTCGGGCTGGAATCAGGGCCACTTTGGTCCTGATCTGCAAGGGATGAGTTGGAACGCCTAGTAAGTCCTTACTGGGATTTGTGGCCCAGGCATAACAACATGTTCTATATAAGGATGATAAATGCTCGCTGCACAAACTTAGGTCCACTTGGCAAATGATTCGTTATTATGTTGATTGGTACATTGTAATTTAATGGCTAATGGATGTTTTCATTAAATGTTATCGGAATGAGCATTATAAGGGATATTAGTACTATCATGCATTTGTTTACAGCTGATAGTGATAAGCATTGAGGTCTTATTCATCTTGACGAGGGATCTTCCTGCTTTTTATCACCTTATAATAGCAGTGTGCCAAAGGGACAAATTATATCTAAAGCACTTATTTATGCTAGACCTAGTTCAAACTCATTCAGGCCGGTGTGGATTATGTTTCACCATATGCGCTGCAGAAAAAACTCATAAATAACAAAACATGGTCAGGGTGAGAGATGTTTTAATAATCCTCACCTTGATCATACATTCCCTTTGCTGTAAACAAACTTTATTTGAAGAAGCTGGCGTACAAAATGCCTTTCTTGGACGTGTTTGAGCTGGTAATGCGGCCGGCCTTGTCCACTTCTAATTCCATTCCCCCTCCACCGCGGCCAGGGGGATAACGATCGGTTGTGGGAGCGCGATGAGGCTGTTACCTTGCCATTCATAAGTATGGGTTGAGAGTGACATGGCAATAGCAGGTGAGATAGCTTTTTTTTCCCAGCAGTGTGGCTTTCACCTAAACGCATTTCTACTCATCCTCCCCCGCCGCTCGTCCTAAAACAATTTTAGCCGTCGAGTGGCACTACATTTCATGGCTCTTTCATAGCGGTCAAAGAGGAGAGATTACTGTTTTATATGGCAGGCGGCGTGCGCTTGCACCGAGAAGCGGAGGGAGTGCAGGCCGCAACCCGCTAATTACCCACAATTCAAAGTGCGGCAGGAGAAAAGCGTGCCTGTTTTGGAGGGTACTCGTGCTAGAAAGCACAATCAGAGATGCCTCTTAAGCAGCCATGCGACTTTAATCAGGTATGTTAAATTTAGCTTGCAAGCGTGTTGTTAATTTCAGGGTTAAGTCTTTGCTGAGCCTCCGCCGCCACCTTTGCCCGACCTCTGCGTGTGCCGACATAAATCATTTGCGACGGAAAAAGTAGAAGCCCACCCCCTCCCCCCACCACCCACCCCTGCCTCTACCACTCCAGACGCAGGTAATGTCCCCCTGGGTGGTTCCACATGGACCCCCCTGACACACACCGATGCGTGCAGCTTCCCAGGCACGGGGACTGGTAGAAATTAGCACAGGCCCGCTAATTAATTCACCCCCTGTCACCGTGGAGGCCAGGCGCAATCTATCTGCCACGCAGCCTTTGTGAGATTAGGCGTCAGAGAGAAGGGGGAAAACAATATCCATTAGTTTACCACACCACCTTTGTTGGAGCATGAAAAAAACAAAAGCACTGGTTCCATTAGTCTGATTCCTTCTGTGTCTTCTGCCCTGGTGGTGGTTGTGACTCCCCGTTTCAAAGCGCACGAAGAGCGATCAATGAAACATTAAAGAGACAAATTGCGCGAGGCAGAGACAACGTGCGGGGGAAGGCATTCTGATGAATCTTTCTGCGTTGGGGGCTGACGACGGAGAGAATTCTTTAATTGAAATGGATTTTGAGTATTTTAATATCAAATGGATTCCCGGTGCTTTTGTCTCTATTTGCATTGTTGTCACAGAGGAGTGGGGTAGCTGGATATTGATGTGCGACCAGGCACCATCAACAACCTTCATCAATGATAAAAGAGGGAATAGAGCCGGACAGATGGAGGGAGAATGTGCCAATGTTCCTTTCTCCGTGAGGCAGATACTAATAGTTTTTAAGATTCATAAGAAGAAAAAAAATATGAACTTCTATTAATAAGTAATTCCTTGCATGATGCGTGCGTAGCACAGTCTGTGTGATGTGAACAGGGAATTTAATAGATTTTTCCCCTCTCAATGGCCTGAATGCCTTCGGTTTATGACAGCCGTCCCTTATTCAGAAAATAATGCATTCGAGAACAAGCAACCTTTTTTTGTGAGGCAGGCTTTTGTTAGCGTGGCGCGCCCCTTTCTATGCTTCGCCGAGGGTGTGAAAATGGCCATACTATATAACAATGATGCGTTCTCCTGCTTTACCTGAGGGCATCCAGGGATCTGGGGAGGGCTTCTCTCGGGCGATGACCTGCTCCCAGTCAAGGTCATCCTCCCGGCCTTGGCTGTAGCCGCAGCCTGCCAGCGGCTTCTCAAAGTTACAATCACCTGTGACAAAAAAAGGGGGAAGAAATTGATACTGTTATATGGCTTTTCCATTAACTTGCCTCCCAAATGAATGAGCACATAAATTACATTCCCCACACCTATGGAAGGTAGATTTGTGTCTTTATTATGCAATCAAACAGAATAGGTTTGAGAGCAAAACTTTCCACACTGCAATAAAAAATTTTATTTGAGAGCAAAACTATCGACACTGCAATCAAAAAATGTAAAAAAAAGTAAAATAAATTTTGTTTGCGAATCCAAAAGTTTTGTTTGCGAATCCAAAAGTTTTGCTTGCGAATCCAAAAGTTTTGCTTGCGAATCCAAAAGTTTTGCTTGCGAATCCAAAAGTTTTGCTTGCTGTTGAGCTGAATCTCGTGGGCGGGACCTACGCCGAAAGATGTAAGACACGTCTCTATTGGCCAGTCTCGATCGGAGTGACAGCTTGGCAACTCCGCTCCCGAGTCCCGCTCGGTCTCATCATGGACTTCAAAACTCCCTCTCTCATTACTAACTGTGGATGTTGCCAAGCTGTCACTCCGATCGAGACTGGCCAATAGAGACGTGTCTTACATCTTTCGGCGTAGGTCCACGAGATTCAGCTCAACAGCAAGCAAAACTTTTGGATTCGCCAGCAAAACTTTTGGATTCGCAAGCAAAACTTTTGGATTCACAAGCAAAACTTTTGGATTCGCAAACAAAACTTTTGGATTCGCAAACAAAACTTTTGGATTCCCATTAATACATTTTTTATACTTTTTTTTCACATTTATTTTACTTGCAATAAAACATTTTTTGATTGCAGTGTCGATAGTTTTGCTCTCAAATCTATTTTTTGATTTTTTTGATTTGATTTGATTTTTGATTTGATTTGATTAGATTTTTTTTGATTCCATTAATACATTTTTTATACTTTTTTTTCACATTTATTTTACTTGCAATAAAACATTTTTTGATTGCAGTGTCGATAGTTTTGCTCTCAAATCTATTTTTTGATTGCAGTGTGGAAAGTTTTGCTCTCAAACCTATTCTGTTTGATTGCATAATAAAGACACAAATCTACCTCCATACACACCCGCCCCCCCGCCCCGCCGCCACCCCGCCACCCTTCCCCTTTTCTTTCACCGGCCCTGTTCGTAATGCAATATGCCAGACAATGAGATGCATTTAAGTGAGACAGACTGACGGATTACTGTAGTGGACGAGGCACAACATACATTACCATCATTAGCAACAAGGCAGTCCAATTTCACTATGACAAGTATGAAGTGGCCGAACTCCATCATCGTTAGACATTATGTTCACAAACCGCGCCACCATCTAGAGGAAATTGATTTATTTTGTTCCTGCACAACTTTCTGCTGTTTATGGACTTTAGTCCTCCATATTCCCTATAATCTCCCTCCAAAGAGCTTTGGCGGGGCTCATTATGCGATCACTTGATTCAAATAACCGTGTGATCAGAAAGTAACGAGACACCCATGGCAACCAACCACCTCCTTCCACACTTCCACCACCACACACACACACACACACCAACCCAGCCAATCTAAACCCCTTTCGCTCCCATCCATAAATCTGAGGAACAATATTGGACAGGAAGAGGGTCCATATTGCAGCACCTCCGGGGTCCCTCCCACAGCGCGGTCAGCCGCCCGCTTCCGAGCCCGACAGGTGACTTAACGCTGTGTATACGGCTTGATGTTGTTCGGGATCACAGGATTATAGGCTGCTGTTTATTGCCGCCACTTGTTTGCCGTTTGTTTTCTTTAGAGTGCTGCGAGAGCGTGTGTCACATGCACGTTTTATTGCCCAGAGAGGAGCGGTCGTTGAGCCAGAATCTACGCCCGGCCCAAAACCAATATCTCATCTCTTACAAGCTCCTTGTGACATTCTCAACGGGTAAAGGCTACCAGCCCTGCTCTTTGTTTTTCCATTTATCTCTGCGGTGACATTTACAGTACATGTGCAAATGAGTGGCCAAACGGAGAGAACACGGTATAATTAATATCCAGCTCTATAGGGCAGCCACTAATGATATATTTGCTGCTTTGTCTGTTTTTTGAGTGGGTGAGCGTAGAGAGGAGGGGAGATTGCCAATATATCATTATACTGGTAAAAGGTTGGGGGGTTTGTTAAGATCTTGTCTCGAACAAGTGAAAAAAAATGGCATTGGCTTGTAGGGAGGCCCATGGCTGAGAGCGCAGGGCTGTGGCCGGTTGGGAATGTCAAGCGTAGGCGACAGCATGGAATGGCAATCTCTCAGACGGGGACTCAATCACCCACGACATCATCTTGTTATCCTCCTCCAATCTCCCTTCCATACCGTCCGCCGTGCATGGCTATGTGTTCCTGGTGTGCTTGCTGCTGCCACCGCGGAAGCAGCAATTGATAGTAAATTGCAGCATTTCCTCCCACACACTTGAACACAGGATCTTTATTTCTGTAACGCGACACTGGGGCCTCTTTTTAGACACCATTCACAAATGACAATAACATTGCAATAACAACATTGCTTTTTTGTGCCACATAACACGTTACCTATGATTACGATGTCTAATTGGATTCTTCATTTACATTTGGATTTCCATTACTACCATCGTAATGTTATTCAGTTATACTTTTACTGGAATTAGAATTTGCTAACAGGTCTTCAATAAAAAAGTGTGTGCCATTTGGGGAAAACCTAGGAGGTACAGACAGAATGAAATTCTTTGACAACGAGAGCCTTAAGATTGAGTGTCAAGTAGGCCACACCTGTTGTGGCAGACCGCTAACAGGAAGGAACCAGTGGCAGTACTGGGCAGTACTGGGCAGTACTGGGCATCCCCATCAGAAATGTGTGGAACTAACAGAATGTCAAGCAGGGAACTTCTGGAAAAACACCTGTGCTCTAGCCACCATCTCTGGAGATATTAAATAGTGCATCTATATATAAAAATATTGAATTACAATGTGACAAATGTACCCGCTATATATAGACTACTACGCTTGAATATTGTATCAATATCATCTTGTGTGCATGTGCGTTTGTGAATGTGCGCATGTGTGCGTATGTATTTGTGCACACGTTCATGTGTGTGCCTGAGCTTTATAGACCTTAGATATTACTTTGACTCTGGCACCTGGTAGACTGGTTTAGTTTTATCAATATTTACACAGATGAACCCAACTGATGAATAGCCCTTCCACACCTTCTAACCAGGCCTCAACTCACAACATGGTCAGCCTTGATAAATAAAAACTCTGGCACATAATTATTATAAAATTATATATATATATAAAGCCTAACATTGCCATAAAGAGCCCACTCCCCACAGAACATGCGCCTGCTTTTCTGTTTAATTTTGAAGGGTTTCATTTTTCAAATGTCAAGCCCATGTTTAATAATGACACGGAATAGAGAGACAGGAGAGATGTGTCAGTTTGAAGCTTCATAGGAATCCAGACTTCACACGCCACACGACAATCTTCTATTCCCTGGCTTTAAATTATTCCCTTTGCGCTCGGCGGTTTTCAACACAAGGAATATTAGGCGAAATCCACTGACGCCTGGTTTGGCAATGATCACTACTAATACACACAAAACTGCCACAGACAGGAGCCCAGTAAGATGCCCTGATCAAAGGAAGGATGCAAATACAGATTTATATTTGTCAAATTAAAAGTGTTCAGTGTCAAGTAAAACCCTTCGACGGATTCGTGAAGGAACATATAGGGGGCCGCCATGAAGCTGTCATACTTAAATAATTGGTGTTTCGTTTTGCACATTACATTTTGCATTGCATTGCATTGCATGCTCCAATCACACACTTAAATCGCTGTACCCCTATAGTACCTGCTCCTCCCTCCATACCTCCCCATGTTGGTTCCTGGTCATGATTGTGTCTTTCAACTGGTTCTCTCCACCTCTTATTTAGTCGGTTGGAAGTATTTACACTTGATTTAGGGCCCTATGAGGGGTTAGTGTCAACCAAAGTCATATGACTGTATTTGTTTATTTACATAAGTGATACTTATGTAAATATGAAATCAATTAATAACATGTGTTTTCCATTGGGTCAGTTCCCCCCCATGTTTGACTGAGAATTTTTGGGGATATTTACCGGAAATGCCATGATTCATAATCTGAGTAGAATACCCCAATTACATTACAAGTAAATAATAGATAATATGTTTGTGGCCAATAATGTCTCTCTCTCTTTTCAGAGAGAGACATCAGACATTAGTAGAAAGTAGTCTTTGTGGTCAGAAGAAAAGTAATTTGTAAACCAATGCTACAAAGTGCTTGGCAAATATTGAATATTTAGAATAACTCAAATTAATCAAAATACATTACAATGTTTTCCACTGCTAAGCCACTAGCCATAGTGAAGAAACTTTTTGTCAAATATGCAGCGCATCACATCTGAGAGACATAATCCATCTTAGTTATATTATTCAGAAGTATACTGTATACTACACAACTGTGTTCAGCAGTCAGTCATTAAAACCCCTTATTAAAGCCTGTTTGTCTTAATATAGCAGCATATCAAAACCCTCATACAAGATTTCAAATTGCTATTGACCTGAAATCCAATGATGCAATCAATAGTTCAACAAAAATGGAAAGCACATAGTACATGAAAAAAAACGACTTACAAATTAAAACAAAAACAACAACAAAAAAAGGATGACTGATTATATATTAAATGCCTTCCATAGAAATGTGTGTCTCTCCAACTGGGTCTCCTCAAGAGAAATGTGGCGCGTGCATGCAAATGAAGAAATCAATCAATATCATCATAACAGTAGCACGCACCCTAGGAGGTTTCAATTGGTGTCAGCGTGTGGCACTACCCAAACATAATCAGCCGCGACAGCTACTGAAATTGATGTCCCCGCGAGAGGTTGCCAACTCTCAGAAGGAGAGCGTTTTAACTTTGTGCAAAAGCCCCTATGAAGTGTAGAGGAATCAAGACGTTTGGGGAGAGGAATGCATCAGCCTGTAAACATCGCCTCTCTTTGACGGAAACCGAGAAAAAGGTGACCCCAGATATGTCATTAAACAATTTATTCCTGAGTGCGAATACACAGCGGTCTTTATATTCTCACGCCGAGTGCATTTCAAAGAAATCCATCCATCTTTTTACTGGACTGAGCCAGAGGCCAGAATCAATATTTCAACCCCCTCAATGCCGTTGCCAATTTCTCATAAAGATTTTCAAGTCTGACTTAAAAGGCCTTTTGTTATTGCACCTGTAACAAAAGTAAACTTTGGGTATTAAAAGCCATTTATGGGAAAGTTTAGTGATTGAGTGCTGCACAAACTTTTAATATCGAAGAATGGGTTTGCAGTGGAGCGAAGTAGATATATATTTTTGAATCATGAAATCACGATTTTGAGTCCATGATAAGAGTTGTCGTTACCATTCCTCATTCCAGCCTTGCTTTATATCCTTGATACTTTTTTATATTTAAATTGAAAATCGAAATTGAAAAAGAGTGAAAAGGAAGGCCAACTACAAATGAATATGATAATGGCTACATAGACGATTTAACTGTAAACATTTGATGCTCCTTTCTTCAGTTTTTATTGTTTCCATGGAAAATATGAAAGGAAGTTATTGACGGTCTCCAAGGGAAACAGCTGACAATGACATAGTGCTTGAAACAGTGGATCAAATAGGATGCTAATGGTTGCCTAATTATGACATACGATAGCAATTATTGCCAAATTAGATAGCAGTTAAGGCTTACCTGTGTAGACTCATTTTAAGGGGGCACAGCAGGACAAGAAAGGCCAAGTGGTTAGGCAAAAGGGAAATATAGGATAATGTAGCGCTATTAGCATGGTGTGTGTGCTATCATTTGAATGAAATAACATAACCCCATTAAATATGTATTCTCCCTGGATGACCCCATGTCTCCTTCAGCCTCACCCTTCTCATCTTCATATTTTTTCTCTCCTCCTGGCAGATATTATTACTGCAAGACCTCCTTAGCCTCTTTGCCAATTCAGCAATTACCAGCCTTCAAACCTGATCTTTCTGTCTGGGAAATCACAGGTCTGCTCTTCACCTCAATCTGAATGGCTGCACTTGTTTCAACAAACATCTTGTCTGCAGGCGTCCCCCGTAGACCAAAACCACAAGGCAATCTTGGGTAATTTAAAACCAATGTCGACTATCTCATTCTTGCACAGTTAGTTGGGGAGCTTTAGAATCCTGAGGCTAAGCCCCTTAGGGACTGATAGGCCTTTTCACTCTGGCCCTATTTCACTTATCTATTGGCAGCTCATGCCAAGTCCTATCTCAGCACTGAATTGCATGTATATATATACTGTCTGTTAGGGGACTTTGAACCGGGAGGGGATTTAGACAATCAATCTCAATATCATTATCAATCACGTCTTGCTGTTCCACACATTGATTCTGGGGAAATAAAGAAGTTTGGAGTGGAGATTTCCACCGATAATCTGCCTGGCTGATCCTCGCGCTTGTCAGCAATGTTTTTTGCAAATCAAAGCCGACTAACTGCATCCAGTGTGAAAGCGTAAGATGGAGTGGTGGAATGGTGGTGGAACAGTGGAGGAATACTGTTTTTGAAATGGTGTTGCTGGCTGACAATGCAGAAAATATAATCCTGTGAATATTTTGGTTCACAATATGGTTCCCAGATATACTACGAAGAAGACTAATTATTATCACCAGGGTTAAAACCTGTTTCGCTTACCACAAGATACCTAAGCAGGGCATTTCTGTGGGCATTTCATTTCAAATATCAAGATGAATGTGCTTTACAGAGGAGGTAAAACACGGTCTCTGAACAAATGTGTCCTTATGCATGGCTAGATCAGGGATGACAGCCTGTCTCCTCAAAGATATGCAGAGTTTTGACAGCTGATTTTCAAGCTACGTATGGCAGAACTTGGCACAAAGTTCCCATTCCTGCTGCGCTTGTCAAGAACATCCTACAAATTACCTCAAACCCATCACCATTTCTTTCACCTGCCAGGTTGCAATTAAGATGAACATGGGATTCAATTTAGACGAGATGATCCTGAAATCCTTTTCCTAAGGGGTAAAATATAATTCTAGTAAGGCCCTTTGAGGATATAAGTATCCTCTAAGGTAAACCTCAAACATTATGCAAACCACTCTGCAGGTGCAGACCACCGGCACCAATCACACAGTTTAGCAGAGACAAGGGGAGCAATTGCCCCTTCGTAGCCAGAGAGATTGGGAAAGCCTCCACATGTTGAGCATCACATCTAATCTTATTGGAGGCACTGAGGACAACCACCTGCTGGTGCTCATGTAAATGTATGAGGGAGGCAGAGAGCGGGGCAAGCCGAGTGTTTAGCTTGCAGAGCGCTAGCTTATGTGCATTCTGACTGGGTTGTCAGCAACAAGGCTGGTTAACAATGGCTCTCCTCCCATTGTTGTTCTCATCATCATTCCACTCTTTATCCACACAGGGGGAGCCGCTGTCTGCCTCGCTCTCTCTCTTCCCTCCAGAGAGGAGGGAGAGGAGAATTAGGCTGTTTTCAATTCAGCCTAATAATATCTGTCAGTGGCCAGAGTGAATGGCAAAGCAAGATGCGGTTGGTTCGGCTTTCCATCTAGCTGCGTTCAGCATAGCCTGGAAATGATATGGTGCCTGAGTGTAAAAGTGGCTAGGTGCCACGTGATTAAAATCGCTTCTTATTTGTAGAAAAGATAAAAGATGTTGGCACCACAGGGGGCTATTCAATTGTGTTATTGTCGGACTCCAGGCTAAAACTAAAACATTGCTAGATCATTTATTTTCTAGTCCCCATCAGGGTCTTGTGCCTTATGTAGGGCCCGCGTTAAGGTGAAAGTGCTATGTTATCCTGCTATGAACATTTACGTATGTATATATATTTCTATTTTATTATTGCATGGTAATGTCTGTGCCATATAAAGTCTGCCTTTTGCCAATAGATGGATAGCCCACAAGCAAGCTAGATGTATCCCTATTTGGTTCTTTCCTTTGTTAACGATGAAAAGGTAACAAAAATCATTAAAATAAACAAATAGCACAGGATATTAGCTGTGCTTTTGGTTTTAACTGGTATAGATTTCCACATGGTGTGCAACCAATATTTTGTATGGCACTAGAGATTCCAATGAACAGCAGAACTTCATGGGGTCTTCTAGATTGTTCTACTTCTCACAGGTCTATGAACAGAATCCATGTAGATGGTTTTACAGTAGAATCGATCCTCAGCATATCGATTCTCAACAAGGTTCCTGCTCAATATCATACGAGTCTGGAAATAAAAACATCATCTGGATTGGTGTCGCATTCAATCATGTGTGATGGGCCACCTGGCCAGAGCCACAAATTAAACAAGGCTTACAGAGAGACAATAAAGGCAGAGAACTTCCAGGCTTCCCTTGGAAAATGGATCTGCACCTAGCCGGAGACCCAGTGGAAAGAAGACCAAATAACAGTGTGTACACAAAGGAAAAGCCCCCCCCCCTGCCCCCCGCCCAACAGTTTGCCTCACTCAAATTGAAAACAGCATCCCCATCCAAACAGGAGATGACCCTTTAGGTTAAAGCACCCCATACTGCCAAAAACCAGCTACGTCAAAAAACATTTTAGTTCTTTACAAGTAACATGGTGGATAGGAAATGCTAATGACAATATTGGTAAAAAAAAGTCCAATTTGTCAAACATGCCAGTAACAATGGCAGAAATTAATCCAAAGAGAGTCTTCCTCTAGAGGAGGGAGTGATTATGTTTGATCATGGAAATAAATAAAATTAACATGCTTTGTTGGGTTTCCAAATCTGAAATAAATCTGGTTGTGTTTTGTTTTTCACGTATACAGGAGGGAGAATAATTCAAGGTTGCATGTAGAAGTATTATAGAATCACGAAAGCCAATTAGTAAAGGTAAGGATAGAAAGATGTTTGTATCAATCCCAAAAGTAATAGAAAATGTAGGCCACAAGGCAACATTCACATTTAGGTTGAATTAGAGAATCAACTCAATTAAATAAAGACCACATAATGTTGTGATCATGGCTGGGCTAGCTAACCATTGATACATTGGGCCAGATGGAGGAGGGGGGGGGCATGCACAGGTGAGAGGATCGGGAGATAGGTGGTGCAGGTGTACAGGGGTGAGCGGGATCGGAGGTTTGGCCTTGAGCGATGTGGCTGAGGAGATTTTCCTCCTTGTGTGTGCCTCTTTTCAGACCTCTGTCTTACATGGTCTTCCCCTGCAACGCTTCAAACAACACTCCCGGTGCCGTTGTTTCTGCTCTGAGGCGCTATTAATGTCCTCCCTGAAAGAAAAGCCTGTGGCCAGGCCTAATCCTCCTGGGTCAACTGCAGGGGGTGGGGATGTGTGGAAGGCAGAGGCATTAAAGCCCACTTTAAAAATCAGTATGTGTACTGAGGTCTGGGTGTGTTTGGCAACAAGGGAGCCTGTGCTGTTATGGTCACTGAAAAAGCCACAAAGTTGGTGGGTGGATTGCGTTCACAGGTGTGTTGAACAAAGTTTTATGACAGCTGTTTCCATTTTGCAAAAAACAAGGTTTGTGCTTTGCCTTCAATAACTTGCAGTAGTACTCTCCTCCTGGTGTAAACGGTGTGTGCAGCAGTACAGCATCGGTTGGGCATGCCTTACAAGCTGAACAGTGTCGACAGATGTTTATTGTTGTAACGTTGCCTGTGCAGAATTTAAATTCTGAACTCAGATCGTCAGTGAGAGCATTGTTCACCGCTGTCAAACACAAATGAATATCCAACTACCGATCAGTGACCCATTATTTGCATTTGTTGTTTTCCATTGTATTAACATAATAATGAATTGTGGCAATATAATGCTGTGTACTTTCCAAAAGGGAATATTGTATATCTTAAGTGGCACAACATACTACCTAGAACTTATGATATAAAGGTTGTTTTTGTCAATCTACTGAAGAGTATTATTATTATTATTATTATTATTATTATTATTATTATTATTATATAGAGTATTATTGGTACAGGATAATAGTAAGGGCAGGGAAAGGTTTTGTTTTTGGGGCACAGTCGATTTGCTATGCTGTAAATTTACATTTAACCTTCGCCCCTTTACTTCAGCACCACTAAGATTTAATATGAATGCTAAACAATAGTTGGTGACAAGCTCAATGCTATGTGGTGGAAGGGATAAGACAAAGCCTACACTTGACTGCATCATTTGCATGGTGTGTTGCTTGTGAGTGACTCTGATAAAAGCTTAATAAGAATGTTGTCATTCGCAACTGCAGTACTGAGAGTGAGAAATATTACCATTTCAACTCAAATCAGTTTGACTTCAATAAAAGAATCGTCTGCTCGATAAAGACTCTGTTTATGTAGCTACACTAACCCACTTTTGACACAAAAGGGAAATGTCTTCAGCTCACCATTTTGCAGTGTGTGAGACAATGCAACGTGTCAAATACAATTATTCACCTGCTCCAAATTCAAACAGTCAGCTGCCGTGAAGAAGTGTGCACGGAAACAAAGGAGCGCACCACGGACGCCTAATGCCTCATTAATATTTTGAATTATTAAGGTAAATTATTGTACAAAGGTTCCTGACCTATTTTTTTCCCCCACTTACAGTCCCATCAAAAGCTCACACATCACAGCATTCATTGTGGGACCGACATTTCATTATAGGGCTTAGGGCTTCCATTTGACAGGTTGTTTCCTTGGGAGATTTCAGTTTCCTAACCTTGGCAGCCTTCTATTGTGTCCCTTCCAGGATCATTCTTTGGTCTAGCTCCTGCAGCACCCAGCTGAATGGTCACTGGGATTAGGCTGGAGCACAGAACCCTCCGGAGCAGAGCGCCTGCGTGATCTCTCGTTAAACTATAGGATTCTTCCTTATTAGCGACAAACATAGAAAAAAAAGAGCGACACTGAGAATGTCTGAGAGTCAGCCAGAAGTCTGACTTCAACTAGCATGAGCAAAAGTAGAACAGAGATAGACCAGACACTGTAATACCACATGTACAAAACATAATTTACCTGCTAGATATAATATTTGATCCAATTCCTCGTAGTCTACATGAAGTAGCAGGCCAGCCTCTCTTAATGGTTGAAGGAAGTTAAATCAGTCCACAATACCCAAATAACCTTCAGGGTTCCACATGTTGTATAAGTAGCAATCCACTGAACCACAAGTCCAACTGTCTCTTTTTTGAGCTTGAGCTTTCATTATTTTTAAATATGGATGGCACTATTGAATTGATAATAAAATGTATGGTCAACAGTATTAATAACACAGACTCTAAAGGCTAGTTGTACCTAAAAACAGCAACATCTATCAATCTGTCTATACTAGGCTTAGGGCCTTTTGAGAAGTTGTCATCAGTCGAATGACCACAAAGGTCATGATACTCATAGTACTTCAACATTTCACAGAAAATGTCTCCTCCGTTCAAACATCACTTTGAATGTCGTGGTCGTCTTGACCATCCCCCCTGAGGTCCGAAGGGGCCTATATTGGCCGGGCCCGAAGAGCTAAATCAATCAAAACCAAGAGTGATGCCAAAGCCTCCGTTCACTTCCTAACATGGCAGCACTCACAGCCATGTTTGTGGGCTTTTTTGGACACACTTTACAAAGATGTCAGCCACGACATGGCCACAATGACAAGTTGCCGGGCGGGCTTTGTTGAAAGGAAGAACTAGGCCTGATGTCAACGTTTGTACACATCCTGGGAGACGACTCAATGAAAAACCTAAATCTACGCTTGCTATGCTAATGTTCCGGAATAGTTCGAAATCACCCTATAGTATAAATGTAACTGCGGCACCTTTGTACAAAACAACCAAGAAAATAACACGATTTGGCAATGTGACTTTGTCCTGTACCTAGGGCCGGTGAAAATTCCACCACACATAGCAATGCATCTGCTCTTCCCATTCAGATCACTGCAATGGAGAAAAATAATGAGGACACCTTTGTGATTTTAGCAGTAGACATCTACATAATTAGTTGGTATTCAACGTATCTGTGGACTGACTCTTGACTCGCAAGATGGAGACTGAATGTAAAATGGGGAAGCTGTTCCAGAGTAATGAGGAAATAGTTTAGTGGTAAGAGTAATGAGCATGTATTTATGCATGCAAAATGAAGCCCACCACCATATGCTGCGATAATTTGGGAAAAGTACAGGGTATTGATTACATGCAAATGTGGTCAGTCGGGTCCCCACGGGTCTGAGGGTACATCCAGATGTTGAAGGGGAGAACCCCACGTTTACCAGACTAGGGGTCTCTGGGCTGCTGATCTGCTGTTAGGAAGATGAGTTGATACTGACTACATTTTTTACATTTCTATGATTGGTGATTAAAAATTACATGTATAATTCTGGCAACAATCATAAAAATAGAAAACATTTGATCAAACACTACTGCAACTTCAGCTAAAGTATATGCATACACAAACAAACAACAGAAAGGCCTGCAAAGTACAGGTTGGATGACTTCCCAGTGCAGAACAAGATAAATCTGAATATAATGGGAACATGAGGCTACGATGCATTTGCTTTTAGGAGAGAAATATTGAAAACTGCTAAAGTTATTTTTGAAAATAATAGGATAAATATTATCAAGATTGGGCACAGGATTTAAAAAGTACTTTGTCACTCTGACAGACACACTTGTTCTAAATGTTTGAGTTAAGAAGCTGCCAAATTAGTGAAACCCTAGTACTCAATTTGTTTTTTGTTTTTTAATCTAGCTAGCCCAAAGGCCAGAGCTCCTAATGAATAAGGTGTCTGAAACTTTTTGAGAGGCATCTGCCATTCAAGCATTTAATTAACCTGTGGTTCATTCATTATAGCTGTGGGTGTGAAGAACAGCAGCGCCCACAGATATAATTGTGTTACACAGGTTGCAGGGGCTAGGGCTAATTACTGGCTGGGACACAACCCAGGCACTTTATATATCAGACTGATGGAACAAACCACAATGGCTTGTGACAAGTGCTGTCCTCCCTGGAGTGCCACATCCACCTCTGATAGCAGAGTAACTCAGTGTGAGCGCCACAGACTCACGTCATCGCCGTGGCATACGGGTTGACACGGGGAAACGCACCGAAACAACAACCGCATTATGACCGTGAAATAAAATAGTGGAAGCATATGCCAATTAGTACTGAAAGAGAGACTATGAACAGCGGCTACATATAGAAACAGGATCAACAGACACAACGCTTGCAATTAAAAAACTATGGAAAATGGGGGACAATGCAAATTCCTGGTTCATTTAACATTCTGAGGACATGACAATAGCTCTGGCTGAATGATAATGACGAATGCCCAAGAGGAGTCTCTGCTGTTGGTTAATGATCTATAATTTAGAACTATCAATCTGGAAGAATAAATAACTATGTAACATTATAGAAAATAACCATAGAGAAAACAATGGCCAAATAAACCCTTATGGAAAGAGCATTTCTATTGCATGGGTAGCAGGTTTTATCGACTTTAACTGTACCTTTATGTCGACTAAAGGACCTCAATCCCTTATAGTAAATGTAATATAAATACTAGAATATATGTATATTTTACAAAATAATAGAACAGATAGAATAATAGAATAGAATAATTTATTTTATATCTTCACATTTCTAATCGGTGCTTTAAAAAACTACAAAGACAAAGGCAGGTTGAGACTAGTAAGAGATTACTGTCTGGCTTCATAACCCATCTTTGTGCCCTGGCCTAATTCACCTTCTGGCCAACTCAGTGTGCGTCAATGCTGCACTGACAACCTGCAGTTATGGCGCTTTTTAGATTAGACATCCAGAAGAGCATAAATCTTGCAACCAAAGTGTAAACAAAAGAAAAGCAAATGCGGGTAAAGACTATTTATTTTTTTTCCGTTTTAACGCCTCTTTGACAGCTTGTCTGATTTCTTCCGAAACCCAACCTTCTCATCTCTGTGTGCGCTTACGTAGAATTGGCTGGAGAGACATTGTCTCTGCTCATTGACCTTGATGAAACTTGCGAGTAAACTTGAGTTCTCTAACCAAGTGCCTTTTCTAACTATGTGCATTAAAGGCACATTTTATTTCCCAAAGGGTCGACATAAAAAAAAGGTAAAGAAGTAAAGAGGGAGAAGTTCAGGAAACATAAAGTTCCATCATCATGTTCCATCTTCCGATATTTATATCTATATATAAATACATAGATATAGATATATATAACCCTAACCCTATCTATATATATACACACACAGACACACACACCTCTTCACGTATTCCTCTAGAAAGCTCAGATAACGAGTTCCGGTGTTCAGAAAGGCGAGCGCTGTTGGTCTTCTAGGCTGACTAGTTCATTTTCCCCCTGCCAATTTTGTTTATCTCTCCGTTCACATGCTGTTCAGTGTCCATTTATCCGTGGTGAGGGGTTTTCTCGCTGGCAGGAGCGATCGCTTCCAACTTCAGGGGCCCTGCGAATCGAAGCGACGTGACGCTCCGCTCTGCGCTTGCGACAACTGGCATGCATGCTGCAAGACTGGTAGTGTACAAAAAGTGTGTGTGTGTGTGTGTATACACATGTGTATGTGTGTAAACACATGTATGTGTATGTGTGTAAACACATGTATGTGTTTGTGTGTGTGTGTATACACATGTGTATGTGTGTAAACACATGTATGTGTTTGTGTGTGTGTGTGTGTGTGTGTGTGTGTGTATATACATGTGTGTGTGTGTGTGTGTGTGTGTGTGGTGGTAGGGGATAGCCTTTAGCTTTTAGCCATGGAAGCATCAAACCCCCACATCACATTTCTTCAGTCAACAACAAAGTCCCCTTTCACATCATTTGCTGGGAGATCACGATCAATCCCCTCTGAGAGTCTGACTCTGATACTGATGTGTCTGGTCGCTTGGTGAGCGGGGCGACAGAAAGTCCAATAGCCCCACAGAGAGACAGAGAGACGGGGGAGGGGTCGGATCCACCCTACAGCCAAACAGCCTCTCCCCCCTGCCCCTTATCCCCTTCGCATCCATTGGGATTCTCAAGGTCGTCCAGTTTACCAAAACTAAACTTGGTATATGTGGTATATTTTGGGACAGCAAAACTCGAAATAGTAATATAGATATTTTTCTAAATAAAAAAATCACCACAAATAAACACTAATTGGTAGCTAATTTTCTTAGTTCTTGCCTGGCTGATTTATTGCCTCTGGGCTACTATGAATTATTCATACGAATGGCAAAACAGCTTTGTGTAGAAACCTACAAGGCATTGCATTCATTATGCGATCATGCCAAGTAATTCCAGGCACTGACGGCTTGTATTAGAATAATATGCATATTGGGTATTTTTTTTTTTCGTCCTTTTTTTATTTCTGGGGCATTGGCAGGCAGTAATAGCGCTTCCGTTGGCAGGGACAGAGAGGGATGCAACACACTCCTGGCTGACAACACCCCCTTTGACTGAGAATGGAGAGCCAAGGGGGGGCCAGTGTTTCAGCGCTGCCCCACACACGTGCCCCACCACCCACCCCCCCCCCCCACCCCCCCAGCCTCCCAGCCGCAGCCCACCCCTGGTCCTGGAAGGTGGGATTTAAGCCGTGTACTGTGCTGGTACTGCCAGGCCTTCGGGGGAGCGGAGGAGGTTGTAGGTTGTGTTCTGTCAAAACGCTCCTCTCCTCGTAGATTCCACCTTGTTCTCCTCTGACTGTTTGTTAGAGAATTGCCTGGATATCGTGGGAGATCGCCCATCAGGCTTGGTGATCTGATGATTAATGGTATGGCTTTTCCCCCCTTGTTTGTTTTTTGTTGTTGTATTACCATATATGCACTGGCAGCTGAGGAAGGACAAGTCAAAGGCGCATGTAGCCTTGCTCCAGATGTGCTTCAGATGGCATATGAGAGAAGACACGGATTGTCCCCAAGGTGCCCTCTCTCCCCCCACCCGTCTCTGACAACACCTCTGCCTCTGTAGGGTTTCCGTCCCCACTTCCTGTAGACAGTGCTAGCACAGCACAGGTAACGCAGGGGCAATGAGTCGGATAAGACAAAGTAAAACAGAAATGTCAGCGGAAAGGAGCGGGGGACGGTAAATGGCAGCAGGCGCCCGGGCGAGGTGTCTGTCTGGCCAAGCGGTTCCCGTCGGGTGAATCTTGTCGCCACACGGAGGACACCATGCCTCCGGAGGTCCCAGGCTCAGTGTCTTTGGGCGATGGCGCCGTCGTCGTCGGATGAGAACAAGGATGCCTCTTCCAGGACCCAGGAGCCTTCATGTGCAGCCAGCCACACAGATCTCGTTTTCAAAGGAGGAGACGGAGGAAGATGAACCTGTAACCTTTAGCGTAATCTGCAACCTTCCTTCTAGCATGGCTACAAAATCATAATCTCAGAAAAAATATTATGTTACTTTTATTTATTTCCAAACCACTGGGCTATTGCCATCATCCATGTCTGGTATGTGGCCACCTTCAACAACAAATATTCATCTTTTTGAGAAACAGTTCAGTGCAGATTCTTACTTAATTTCCAGGGCTGATTATGGCGAGTTATCAGCCCACAGTCCATCAATCTTCCCTTGTTTGCAAATGAGTGATAAATGGCCGCATCATTTTGGGATGCTCAGAAGTACTTGAGTAAGGAGTCCCGAGGGGTAGCTGTTTTAACAGCAAAGTGCTGATGCGTCGAACGGCCACCAAAATAAATCACTTGTTAGCTTTAGAAGCTCTTACCAAGCAACAATAAAACATGATCTGTCTCATTCTAGAAGCGTAGTGGGGGTGGCTTGGGGTTTGAAGAGATGATCATGCGTTTCAAGCATCCATCCTCATTATCCTGAATATCAAAAAGGCTGTGCTGCTGGGATATTAGAGTACATCAACATCAGGCATGCCCAGTGGCGTGGAATAGGTCCTATCAGGAGATAAAACTGTGGTACTCGTTACATGACAGCCAGTTAAAATGATATCCCAGTGCTAGGTCAGGTGAAAGCCTATCCGAGCCAAATGCTGTTTGTTCAGAGACTAGTATGGCTAATTGGTTAAATCCTGTTGTCACCGTTTCCCTTGTTCCAGGGGCAACTTTGTGCACTAAAAGTTCACCCTTTTTCTGTTCATTTCCTCCAAGAGAGAGGAGATGACATTGAATTCTAAAGAGTTTCCTTCAAAAGGTGCCTGGCAAGGCAGCTACTGTTGACTCTCTGTTTCCTAAGAGGGCAATGGCGGCGATATATTAAACATGTTAAGAAAATCCCTACATATTCCACTGGTAAATTGAAAAGATGTTTAAGAACGTATTAACGGGTAAAGGATAATATCCCTGCTGGAATTAGGGATTGACAGAATTGGAGCAGCTCGGGTGAAACATTAATTAAGCTTGGTGTTTGAACGTTCCTCTGCTGCAGCACAGAGCACTGCCGGCCGTTTGGTCTACCGTCCTCATATATATCTGTAGAGCCTAGACCCACACCCCCACGACACATCCAAATGTCAACGCAGAGCCGCACTACTATTTCAACCCTGGTAACCATCAGCAGACACATTAATATATCAATCTTAATTGTCCCAAGGCCAATTTTTACAGGGCACAACAAAACAAAAAGTAAAAAGTCACGAGACAAGCTGGCACAATACATCAGTAATGAAAAATGGTAACCAAGTCCTGATAAGAGAAATATCATAAATCCGGTGGCAAGACACCAAAGGTGAATTCGCAGAGTAAATGTCAGCTCCTTGCGTTGGAAGATGAGCCTCTGGGCCCTGCCACTGTTAGTGCAGAAGTGTGTATGTGTGTGTGTGTGTACAAATGTATTAGTCTCTGAGATAAGGTGCGCTTATTGGAGTGTGTACCGTTTAATCTGCACAGAAAAAATGAAGTTGGAAACTAAAATTAAAATAAGCCTACACTTTCACAAGTACGCAGACTGAACTTCCACCTCACACCCAGCTACTTAAGATGATTGGAATACATTTACCTCACTTTTCTTTTTTTTAAATCCTGATTTCAGATAATAGTCGCAATGAGCACACAAAACAATGTGACCCCACTCGGTTGACCCCTTTTGTTGCCGGGAAATTGCAGCTAATGACATGCTACTGCCTACTGCACAGACAGACTTATTAAAAGGATTCTTCTCACAGCCCCATCAATTGACACATCTCCAGAGGAGGCCTGTGTAACATGAGGAGAGCAATTGTAGAATAAATCACTCGCAAAATCCCGCAGTTTTCAGAGAACTTTTTATTTTAAAAGGTTATTTGAATTATTTTCTTTATTTTCTTGATAAAACGTACCAATTTGATCTAATAATACCAAGTAGATTCCCAAAGAATATAATTAAAATGGATGAGTTAACCTAATTTGTAAAGGATAGAATTAACAAGGTTGCCGTGGAAGAGATGTGTGCAATGGAGGTTGCAGTGGTACACTTGGGCATACAAAATTAGCAGGCCAGCTACCAAAGCAATACATGTAATTCTAGAAAATGAATATGCGCGTACACATTAGCAGAAATTAATAAAAACTAATCTCATTCCATCTACTGCATTCAGGTGTTCTGGGAAAAGTTGGCCATCTCTGCGGAGTAGGGGTTAGGATCCTCAATTAAAAGTGTAACTCAGAGCATGGTTATAATGCATTCACCCCTACCCACACCCTATTGCATCTCCAAACGTCTTCACACAGAAAGAAGATGAATCCGTTTTTTTTTTGGAAGGGGTTTGTTGTTGTCATTGCAGAAGAAGCACTAATTAAACTCATACATAATCTTTTATGTAAATGTTGTGCCTTCTTTGATCTCTGCATGAAGTGGAGGACAGCCGGATCACAGACTTGGGCTAGATCTGTCGCAAGAGTCAGAAGAGAAGTGAGGTGAAATCTGATGTGTTGTGATGTTTGTCAGTATGTGCCAAATATGTTTTATCAGAAGATTATCAGTGTGTGAAGTGGTGTGTGTGTACGTGCAGTGGCCTGTGCACAGATGTGTGTATTATGTGTGTGTGTGTGTGTGTGTGTGTGTGTGTGTGTGTGTGTGTGTGTGTGTGTGTGTGTGTGTGTGTGTGTGTGTGTGCGTGCGTGCGTGCGTGCGTGCGTGCGTGCGTGCGTGCGTGCGTGCGTGCGTGCGTGTGTGTGTCTGTCTGTTAACGTGTTGTGGGAGGCCTTTCATCCTTACCTTCTGGAATGGGCACGATCAGCTACAGATGTAAACTAGAATGTAATTTGGCTACCAGCCATGAGGGTCCTCAGTATTCATTGGAAGTGCAGAGATAATCAACGGTGAGATGTGCGGTCGGCAAAAACAAGTGTTGGCTTTTCATCATGCATTATTAATTGTTTTTTCAACCTTAAAGACCGGGTAAACCAAATTCAGTATTTTTCTTCTTATCATATTAATTAGGCCTTAAATGTGTCCCTCAAAACATGTAAAAAATATTTTTCCCATTCATCATTTCCTTGAGGAGCTAGGCCTCAGAGAATGTTCTGTGTGCAGGTTTAAAATGGGCGGGTCTACATCGATGGCTGCTTTACGTAAAGCGGTCATACTCACATAAACCCGCCCCCTGCTGCCCTCTAGGTAGATTGGGAGGGGCTGGACCTCTCCGGTGATGGGCGTGGTTTCCTGGCCTGCAGCGCACACGCCCCCACCGTCCTGAGCCAGGGATTACTGCTCATTTTTCATCAACTTTGAAGCATAATTTTATATACTTCGCGATTTTTTTAGTCCTTCAAATTTGGCAGGGTGGTTAATAATATATTTTCCTGTGGTATTATAAACTCAAAACCCATAATTATTCTTGGTTTACCCGGTCTTTAAGTATACATGACATATTGTTTACTGGCCCAATGGGGAAGTGAGGTGTGTGTTTACTTCGGTTGTGACTACAAATCTGTCTCTCCAAATAAAAAAATTGACTAAAATGTGTATTTCCCATCAAAATCATCTGAGTAAACCTTGGAAACCAGCCACAGCAATTAAGAACGTCTTCAATACGTCTCTGTTCAAGGAAAACTTCAGAATTGTTCAACCTGGACTGTATTTTCGATGCAGACTATTTTTTTTACTTTGTCCAATATTGAGGAAGAACGCTGCAGCCATAATCCACAAAAACGGGGTGCAATGTAGTCCTTGGGGCCCAAAGAGCCCTGTCAATGTACGTCCTCTAAAAGTGCTTGTTTTTGCGACTGCCATTGTGTAACTGTGTGCCTGTTCTAAATTTGTTGCCTGCATAGGTCCCGTAGACCCAAAGTGATCGGAAATTTTGAGGGTTTCAAAGGTTAAAAAACCTTTAACCTACCCACCCCTTTAGGGTCTGACCTATGCCAGGAATATAATGACCTAGGGATGGGAGAGTTTGTTGAACAGTAGACCTTATCTACCAGTGTGATAAACTGTAACTCAAACCCTGCTGCCGTGTCATTGCCACACTGTAATCTGACATGAATCTGTTCCAGCCAATCATAATCATGTATTTACTCAGATCACATCATAAAAACAAATTAAACCACCAAACCAACCCAACGGACAAATGAATGCTAGCCGAGACCACCCGAGCCTCAAAATGACCAATGTATCTGCTCCTATGCCCTTCCTCAAAGGCTTTCACACAGAGTTATACACTCAGGGCTGGGGGGGAGGGGGGAGACCGAGAGATTGAGGTTGGCTGACTTCTCCCGTGCATCACTTCTCCTATATAACCCGTCTCCTGCAGCCCCTGAAGGCACCTCAAAAGGTCAGCTACTGAAGGCACCCCCTCCCTCCTTTGCATAGCGTCCTGGAAGTGAGAGAGCTTGAGGGAGGCATATTGGGCCCAACCTGCAAGCCAGAGGGTTCAGCACTGAGAGAGAGAGAGAGAGAGAGAGAGAGAGAGAGAGAGAGAGAGAGAGAGAGAGAGAGAGAGAGAGAGAGAGAGAGAGAGAGAGAGAGAGAGAGAGAGAGAGAGAGATGAAGGGAGATGACCCGTGGCCAGGCTGTGGAGAAAACCTCAGAGTTGATCCAGCTTCCATCCAGGATGTATTCAGTGGAAGCCTTCGGTTGCAATGCGAGCCTCTCTGGGGAGGATTTGTTCCTTAAGTGCACCAGCAGATTCCAGCTCTGACCCTGCAGTGCAAAACACAGCCTACGCAGACACCATGGAGAACATGGGAGGTGTGGAGCCGTGGGGGGGGGGGAGGTGGGGGTTAAAGGTCAGCACATGAGACAACTTCCCTTAAGGAGGCCAGCAGACAGAGAAAATAGATATGCTGGCAGTGTGGCTGGAGGGAGGAGATGGATCCTGTAGTGAGAAGGGAATGGCAGGGTTTTAACTAGGCGGTCTGTGGTCAATCAACAGGGGAGGGGGTGTTGCATTAACAAGATTTTGATGAAGAGAAGTGCGAGCGAAGCCTTCCTCCATGTCTTCTCCAAATGAACACGACAAGCTTAATTCGCCGGCGTGAGGGCCGGACCTGCTGTCCTCTACTCTGCTCTCGTTACTGTCCCTCTCTCCCCCTTGCTCTCTCTATTCCTCTCGTCCACCAACACCACCCTGGTGCCTTTCAAATTAGCCGGCAGCCCAGGTTTCATTAAGGTGTCCATGGTTGCTGCCAGCCACCTCCTGTCACATCCCTGATAATAAGCCTGGGACTGGTTCAAT
This sequence comes from Micromesistius poutassou, assembly GCF_964030765.1. NCBI lineage: Eukaryota > Metazoa > Chordata > Actinopteri > Gadiformes > Gadidae > Micromesistius > Micromesistius poutassou. Next base: position 8,286,940 of record NC_140286.1, read on the forward strand.
AGCAGCCGGCTAGGGGAAGCAGAGGCAGAGAGAAGGGGAGGCACAGCAAAGGCATGATGACACAAACATACACAGAGCATGAAAATAGTGAGGCGGGAGTGTATGTATGTGTATATATGTATATATATATTAGGGATGCACCGAAATTTCGGCCACCGAAACACTTTTATCACCAAAACAACACGGCCGAAACAGGAAATTGTGATGACAACAAAAACCGTGGCCAGCACACGCTTGTCTGGATAAGCGCCTCTGCGCCAACATGTCTGCGGTGTGGGCATATTTCCATATATCTATAGGTTCCATAGATCATCAGTGAAACATTGTGAAACAAATGACACCTCTAGTTAAATGTAGTAATCTAGAGAACCAGCTACAACCTTGTTTTCAACCAAACGAGCCGTCTTTAGCGACGGCTCGCTATGAGACAGCGTCTATGAGCTGTTTAGGGACTGTCCGCAAAGTGCCAACAGCTTCTATGAGCTGTCGGCTATCATCTGCGAGCTTAGGGACCATCTGCAAAGTGCAAAACGGAAAACGGTGTTGTTGTTTTTTCAGTGCTAAATAAATATTTTGTAATTGATTTATTCTTTGAATTGCAATGCCTTGATTTTAGTGAGGTTAGTACACAGTCATAGCTATAAATGCAATGGTAGGCCTACTAATAATTGGCATAATAATTTATTTAGGTGTTTCGGTTTTCGGTTTTCGGCCTTGGTTTCCTCATTTTCGGTTTTCGGTTTCGGCCAAGAATTTTCATTTCGGTGCATCCCTAATATATATATGTACTATATATATGTATATGTATATATATATGTATATATGTATATATATATATATATATATATATACAAACATGCACAGGAAGGTTGCACACGTTTGCAAAAAAACTACACAGAATTAAACTATGCTAATATGCCACATGCACACACGCACACCGAAATGACAACATAACATGTAAACACTAACACACACATACTTAGGAATCACACACGTGCAGCTGGATTTTGAGCATTATATATGTGCACAAACATAACCACAATGTGTTGTTAAGCCCTGACGCAACCAAACACACACACACACGGATGCACAGCCTCATGCACACACACACACACACACACACACACTATGCCATCCCTGGTTATATTGATGTGCATTCATGGGTGCCTTTTGTTCAGATAAATATAGAGAGACAGAATGATCGGGTGGAGGGAGAGGTTGAGAGAGGGAGAGAGGGAGATGGAGGATGTAGGAACAGAACAGTTAACCCACTCTCAACATGGCAATGGTGTCATGTCCAAAACAAGCTGCTAACACAGCAGTCACAACAGCTACGCTTGCAAGAATATACAAAATAATGCAACAATCAGTGTAAAACAAATACATATTTCAACCTGCTTTATTTCTGTTGATGTGTTTACGAGTCAACTATCTCGTCCATCATATAACCTATGGGCCGACACATTAATCCAGCACTAATGTTGTTGCATTGCATAGCATTGTCACGACAGAAGACATGCCGTCTCGGGCTTGTGATAACACAATTTCATAGCCAGAATTGTATTGATTCTTCAAGATAGGCCTAAACTGGGCAGTGCTACCTCTAATTCAACATGACAATACAACCACGGCAACCGCCAGTGCAGAGGCTTTGTGCGCCCATGTGTGTGTGTGTGTGTGTGTGTGCCTGTGCCTATGTGTGTGTCTGTGTGTGTGTGTGTGTGTGTGTGTGTGTGTATATGTCCATGTGTTTACATGTGTATATGTATGTTTGTGAGTGTGTTTATATGTGTGCATGTGGCTGTGCATTCGTGTGTGTGTGTATGTATGTGCGTGTGTGTGTCCGCGTATGTATGTGTGTGTCTGTGTGTCCATGTGTGTGTAGTGTGTGTGAGAGGTGGCAGTGGGCGGTTCCTTACACACACATGCGGATGCATTAGGGGAACATTAAGGTTTTGAATATTAGTGTGGCCGCGGTGTAACCTGGAGAGCAGTGGGGGGAGTCAATTATTCCCCCCCCCCCCCGCCCTGCGTCCCTCTGCTGGCTGTGACTCAGGCTGCCCCACAAGCCACTGCGCTGCAATCACCATCTCCATTTCCTTCTTTTTGCTTTATGCGACTGCCATGACTTGCCTGGGACTAAATAAAGTATGTTGAGCTTCAGTGAAGATACCCAGGGGCCGTCCCAAAACTAGCGGGGCCCACACCTTACTCACTGCCACAGTCTCTCTCTTCCCCTCTCCCCCAATTCTCTCTATCTCCCTCCCTCTCTTTGAGCCTCCCAGTCCCTCTCGTACTGTCTCACTATCTCTCCCTCTATCCTTTAGTGCATGTCTCTCTCTCTGTCTGTCTCCCTCTTTTAGTCTCCCAGTCTCTCTCGTACTGTCTCACTATCTCTCCCTCTATCCTTTAGTGCATGTCTCTCTCTCTGTCTGTCTCCCTCTTTTTGTCTCCCAGTCTCTCTAATACTGTCTCACTATCTCTCCCTCTATCCTTTAGTGCATGTCTCTCTCTCTGTCTGTCTCCCTCTTTTTGTCTCCCAGTCTCTCTAATACTGTCTCACTATCTCTCCCTCTATCCTTTAGTGCATGTCTCTTTCTCTCTGTCTCTCTTTTAGTCTCCCAGTCTCTCTCGTACTGTCTCACTATCTCTCCCTCTATCCTTTAGTACATGTCTCTCTCTCTCTGTCTGTCTCTCTCTCTTTTAGTCTCCCAGTCTCTCCCCATTAGTACATGTTTCTCCTCTGTCTGTATCTCTCTCACTAGGCGTGCTATCTTTTCTAGTTATTCATCGTTGGTATTTTTTTTTACAATCAGCTCCCAGCAGAGATAGGATAGGTGAGATGGCTTGGTGAGCAGACATATAGACAGCACAGGGCCGAGCAGACTCAATTCCCACCATATTGCCAGTGTTGTGCATCTTTTAGATTGCTACTTTAAAGCAACAGCAGAAGGTAAACATCACCCGTTTTTTTAGTTTAGGAGAAAATTCCATATACCAGTAAAGCAAAAGTAATTTCTGACCCATTTTAACCGTTAATACTGTGAATACATTGAAAATAATCAGGAAATGCCATGATTTGCCTTTATATTTTGCATGGATGCAGGGGATGGTGATATCATGGGATTTGCAGGTGGTAATGATTTGTAACAAAGCACTGGTTGGCATACATGCACCTGCACCTATGTGTTCTCTTCCCCACTTAGGAGAACAAGCTATGCACTAAAGATACTCAGTTGATTAGATTCTACAGTATATCCATTTCACTCCCCTCAAAAAAATAAAGAATATTCCTGTTAGGCAGCCAATCAGGAGACAGGGTCTAGACATGTAATCTAATGTAAGATGAGCTCTGCACTCGTGGTAGATAATTGGTAGATAATACACATGGTTACTTTATTACTCTTGGCCTCTACAATGAATCAAGGTCATTGTGAGTCAAGTCAACACTTAAAGGCCATTCCTATTTGAGAGAGGATCCACAATAAAATGCCATTTCCAGCAGTCAGACTCATGCTTTATGGTTAAAATGACTCAGGGTGGAAGCATGCTATGTGTTAACAGGGCAACCTTCCTTTATTTGGCCTGGACAAAGCTCTGAATCGTTCCGCTAGTGTATTGTATCGAGGATCCGACTTGACCAATCTGGAAAAACATTATTCAGACAGGTGGCGGATGTAAGATTTACCTTTGCTATACAAACAGATGAATTTTTCCTAAACCACATTTGTTCACTTTGGGTTATATTGATTGTAAGTTAAAATCATTCAGGCTGCGTATAGACTCACGTAGCTCGCAATAAACACAATTATGGATGCATTACAGCGTTTGTGTTTATTGCCCTTGCAGCGCTCACATGCAGAATATAGTAACTTCAACACGATTGTACCTGAATCAATGACGTGTCCCCTGCAACAGCCCGGCAGGTCTGTCTGGTTGTTAATATACACAGCCTAGAAGCACCTTGCTTACGGACTAACGAGGGGTTGATCATCTATGTTAATTGTACTGAAGCCCCGAAACGGAGGACATCCTTGTTGAATAACGAATGCTACAGGGCACGACCATATTAATTAAAGCCTCCTTCGCCCTGGTAAGCATTAACTTGACGGGACGTGTTTTCTCCCTGAAAACACCTCCCAGCCACACACTTTGTACCCTTAATCAACGCATCAGATCCGAGCGTTTTTTATTGTTCATTCAGATGCACGATATTCATGGAGATCCCAAAACATGTGTTTTCAGCCTGGTTTCCGTTGGCAGTGCCGAGCAGGGCCTCGTGCTACTAATGACTCTCGTGCCCTGTAATTTGCGTAAACGTGCAGTAAACTCTGATTACAGGGTGGTATGGTAAAGATAGAGAAAAAATGTCATCTTTCTTTCCTTTTTTTTGGACCGGGTTATTGTTGTGCTGTTTGGATTCAGTTTGACTTTGGGGAGCACAGCTGCTGTGCGTTGTTTTCCGGTATCCGGACACATGGACAAAGCTTGTTTTAAAAGATGCCCGGCGGTGCACAGAACGCGTTGCATCGTCTGTAGCAGGTTGACAACGTTAAATAGGGCCTGTGCTACCGAAAAAATCAAAACGAGGACGGTGGTTAGGCAAACTGTCTCAACGAGGGTGGAGAGGTCTTCTAGATTTAAGGGTGAATAGCTAGAAAACGGGAGGAAAACACCCCTCTTTCGCCCGGGTGCGCTGTTGCCTCACGCTCGTTCAGTTGGGCCCACGCATAAAGAAGCCTTTCACATTATCACCCGCATTTTCTTTTTTTTTTTCGAAATGTGCTGCGAGAAACAGGGGGAACAGTGCATCCTTTCTTTCTGCGACACCGTTTCCTTTCCTATGTTGCCTTTCTCCTCCACACACACACACACACACTCATACACACATCCAACCCACACGCACACATCCGCAGGCCTCGATTACAGCTCCAACATGACCACCCTACATGCCGCAACAAGGATACAGTAATGCTATTAAACCTACCCTGGGGGGAATTAGTCACGCCAAGATTTTAGGCCTTCGGGGGAGACAGGAAATGCAAGCATCCCCTCCCCACCCACTACCACCCCTCCACCGCGACACCCCTGCGTTTGAAAGGGAGCCCGGCCCCAGCCCGGGGTAGGTCACGAGGGGGTTTGTTTACAGAACAACAGCCTCTTATCCGGGCCGCACGCCTCCCAGAGGAGCCGCGGAGGAGCCGGCAGCAGATAAACGGCCTGGAAATAGGCGATGGAGTGTGACCAATAGCAGCATAATCAGGTACATACTGCCGCAGGACAAATATGGTGGGAGATGGTGTGTGTGTGTGTGTGTATGTGTGTGTGGGGGGGGGGGGGGGGGGGGGGGGGTAACAGCTTGAACTAGATTGTTTATTGGGTATTTGTAATGCTGGAGCTACTTTTTGAAAAGAAATCTGAAAAGAAAACTCATAAATTATTATTCTACCTCAACGTCACTACTCATAGCGTGTTCATGGCGGGCGTGTCAACCTGAAATTTAAAATTTTGCGTGAAAACTGTGAAATAAAACTGCCAAGGGATTTACTTTTGTACTCCTAAATAAACATAATTAACACCCATGGCCCTCGGAGGCCTGATTTATCCTCGGGGATCGCTCCATTATCGAATGGTTAAATGGTCAATAGGTTGGAGCCCAGCCGCCTTTTAGTGCAAGGGCAAACAGACAGTGCAAAGCCAAATAACAGGCTCTCAAGCACCAGGCCCCTAATGCATTAATGAGTGTGCGATGAGCGCTAATGTAACAGCGACAGATTTAGACTGACAGTAATGGGGAATTTTGCCTCAGGTTATACTTGTGGGGCCATGCTTGGAGGACTAGGGGTGGGTTTGTACTGGGGGGTGAGGGGGGGGTACTACTATACACGCATACTATATGCACCTGCCCTACTGGCTGCTCATTGACAAAAGCTGAATAAATAACAGGAGACAAGGTGAGGCGGCACGGCGGCTGCCCCTCCCTTCCCATCTCCCCTACGACACAGGCACACACACACGCAACCCCCCCCCCCCCCCCCCCCCCCACACACACACACACACACACACACACACACACACCATCACCATCACCACCGAACATCACCAGCAGTCCATCAGGCAGGAAGAGCTAAGACTCCACTCCTAAAAGTTATCAGTTTATCCAAGGATGGGGGAATGGGCCTGAGGTGATTCATTAACAAAATACAGGGATGCCTGCCTTGTGTCACTCTTTAATGACTATTTCCGGTAACCAAGACTACCCTTGGATGTAGAAAGAAGTATGAACCCCTTGACACGGTGTGCGCTGAAGCCCACTTTTAAAATCGTGCTGCAGGTGGGTGAGGCTGTGCTTACCTGAACCCTAATCAAAAGAGAACGAGCTATCGGAATACATTTCAATTCACACCCAGCCGCCCCCAGGGCAATGTGCAGCATACAGCCCGTAGGAACGAGAAGGCAAAGAAGCCAGTTACCAAGCTAAGTAGCTATGTACCGGGGCTCCAAGGTGATTTAAATTTATAACAACATAAAAATTCAGCTCAGTTTATTACCACATACTTTAATTCAAGGCTAGACAGGTAACCATACACGCAGGGGGAGATTATATGAATGACACAAAGAAGTAAATAAGGGGTTTTAATTTTTAATAAAATACAGTTACTCAAACCTTACTATGTGGGTACAACCCTTCCCCTGAATCGTATAATCTCATTCACTGTTCTGTCTCTCTGTTTCTGTCTGTACTCTCGCTCTCCATCTCTCTCTTGAACAATTGAGACCCTTGGACAATTAATTAGTGCCGTATTTCCAGAGAGCCCCAGACCCTAACTGCCACCTACAATGATTGCTGACTTCTGTAAACATGATCCACAGCATAACAAGTTGTTGTTTTTCACTATCTTGTTTTTTTGTTTTTTTTCCACACCAATGAGATCAGAGAACTATTCGTGCATGGCCTGCTCCCTCCCCCTTGCTTTCTCTCTCCTTCTCCCTCCTTCACCAGCTTGCGCTATTTTTCACTCACTCTCTGCAGCTCACTTCATTCTCTCTTTCTCCCACCCTCACCACAACACAGTCTCTCTTTCTTACGCACGCACGCACGCACGCACGCACGCACGCACGCACACACACACACACACACACACACACACACACACACACACACACACACACACACACACACACACACACACACACACACACACACACACACACACACACACACACACCTCTTCTGTCTGTATGTGTGTTTGTCTCGCTCTCTCTCTCTCTTCATTAGGCAGCCCCTGCGCTGGCCTGCATGTGATTCATTAGCTTTTATCCTCTCCATTTGAAGGAGCTGGGCATAATTAGAGCATCTCTGTTTGTCCGGCATCCTTCACACAGTCACATCTCAAGGCCAATTACCGATGCCACCGCAGAGCTCGGTGATAACACCGCCACAGCGGGCGCCAGGAGATTGAACTTCAAACTATAACCGCCTCTCAAGAATGTAAATAAAATCAATTGCAAATCAACAGCTAATGATTGAATTGTGGAGAGCCACTCCGGGGATGTGTGCGTGCTGAGGCCTAGCAGGGTAAAACCTTCAACAGCCGTTTGTGCATTTATGCATATTTGTCGTGCTGGGAGCCTGCACGCGATTGGTCTGTGTTTTCAGCCCGATTTGAATACTCTTTTGGTAGGGCCTAGTTTATGTGGGTTCATTTTCACGCACATGTAAAGTGGAAGAGTGAAGTCATAAAAACCTAGTTGCTAACTAAGTGAATTGGCTACAATAGAGATGCCCATGTGATCAGGAGAGATAATGTGCACATTCATTAAAATAAGCTGAGTAACCAATACTTTAATGATAAATCATTTCTATTCCATTTTCCCAAAGGGACATAGCTATGCTTGATTTAATATCCTGCCCACTGAGCTCAGGTTGTGCTTTTTCTCCAGATAAAGCATTGTTTAGTTATAACTATATATCTCATACAAACTGATACAATGCGAGTTGGCTATCATTGACCAACTCAGCAATTCCCTCCAACCGCTGACCAAGAAAGTGGGTTTAAAAATACATTAAAGAAAACTGTTGACATTTTTTAGTAGAGAAGACTATGCACAGGAAGAGAAAACATACTACTTTAATATTCCTAAAACAAATTTAATGTAATATTATCTAGGGTTGGACAGAATGTAAATAATTAAAGTGATGATAGGTCTATTAAAATATTTCAATAGACAAAATGCTTATTTAGTTTTATTTACCTTGTTTTAAGTTTCCCCTCAGGATTCTGTGATTCTATGAAGGGACTTGATATTTGCTGAAATGGCTACCAAAATGATGTTGCCCTGGGCAACCACACCATTTTTTACGATTTAACCCTCTTAAGTAGAATTACAAACAATGGCACTGTATACTGGCTAAGGTTATAGTTAGATAATCCAACAAATGGTAATGCAAACTATGATGTAGACCTGAAAAGGTTTGCACAACAGAGAAAATATTTGCAGATTTTGGGAGAAAACATAAGGCATATTAACAACACCATTATTTTTGGCCTACTAAAAAACTTTATCACAATATGACTGAGAATGAATTGCATAAGAAACATCTTGCAGTATAAAAGGCCACAGAACTGCAGCATGAAGATTAATCTGTGTGTGCGTGTGCGTGCATGTGCGTATGCGTGTGCATGTGTGCAGATAACCACTCTCTCTCTCGCTCTCTCTCTCTCTCTTTAGTAACCCAATACAGCCCAATCGAGAAGACACTTGGGTCCCAACGGTGATGTCATCTTTGATACACAACACGAGCAAAACATGACAGACTCCATGGAGATGAACCAAGCAGCTTTAACACAATGACATAGAAGAACCGATCGAAATACACTGAAAAATGGAGTAGACCTTTATGTTTGGAAGTATGCATGCAAGACAGATCACACCCCAGTCGACGATATGGTATCTGGCAACCTCTTACCCCACTGTGTAACTCACCCATCGTTCAGATTCTAACAGAACAAATCTGGCACTCTTCATTGCCCTGGATTATCACAGAGCAAGCCCAACATCTGCAAGTCGAGAACCCAGTCTCACCTACAACTGAGCCATCAAACTCTACAGCCAAACCAACCACAGAAAACATTTGATGAATCTATTATTTAAGAAAATGTAACTGCCCAATATCAAGATAATCATTTTAACAGTGGATCTAGACACCTCAACACCTGGGGTTTTATCATCAATCACAGCGGAACTGCTGTTCCTCCGATGTGCTTTGCGCAATCACAAAAAAGAGGAACGGTGTGCATATTTAATTTCATTCTCCACTGGTTCACACAGAAGGAAACCTGCCAGTGTTCAACAAGATACCTTTTGACAAAAAGTCTCTATTACAACTACAGTCAGCTACACGGATGAACAGAAAAAAATGTCATTTTAATAATAACGTCATGGCAAACGTTCCATAAGTACTTCAGACACTTGCTTAACACAACTCAAGGCCTCCAGTAAAATAACTAACAATCAGGGCTGACATTGAGCCCTATCAGGAGACCAAGACAGGGGTAGTGGCCTTTGTTGATGCTGGAACTTAATAAGCCTCTCCAGGGTCAAAATGTTATTTTACAAATGGTCTTACAATTGTTCTCCTATGTAACCTGAGGTTCAATTTTAGATCCTGTGTCAGATTTCAACAGCCCAGCACTGTAACTAACCTGTGATTTAGAGTTGTTGATGACTTTAATAGATGTACACCAAATGTACACCAAAGATGGAGACTGCTACTATGTTTTAAAATACACAAAAAACCCAGTCAAATCTGTGTTACTCTGGGCATTGACTCTTATTTTACAATACACTTTTTATCTTTATCTATTTTGATTTTTTTATTGCAATACATCACACGAAACATTCGCAATATTTCGCAACATATATGGAATCGTGACCCTTGTATCATGTGTATGATACAATCAGATTTGTGCCAAATCCCCACCCCAAGCGCCAGAGATTGCCCTACAGGGAGAAAACTGTAAAAAGATGAGCTCATTCAAGCCATGTCTTTGTGAATGGATGAGCAGCTGTTTGACTCTCCCTCTTGAAAGAAGACATAATATGATAATAACAAGTTTATTATCACTGTATCGGATGTATTGGTGATCTGTTGGTATCTTCTTTCAAAAAGGAGGGTCAAACAGATCAACAATACATCCAATACACGGATAATAACAAGCTTATTTTTTCAGTTTTTTTTCCAAAACAAATTTTTCCAATGCGTGTATAAAACATTTATGGACATTTAGGGAAACTGTCAACAAGTTGCATTTGACCCTAATGTGAATTAAGAAGTGAGATGTAATGTAAAACAGGAAAATCCCAATGTATTGCATATTTTATTGTGTATCGTGATGCATATCGTATCACTAGAGATCTGTGCAAATATACAGCTCCATTACTGGCGGGTCATAAATAATGATGCACTAGTATCCGTGCAATTTATCGTTCTGCTGATTAGGGAGCATACACGGCCTGATTAACATGACCAACTTTCGGGTTCCAAGTCAGAGGCAGTAGTCTCAACAAGTTGACTGATACTCTGGCACTCCACAGACCCAGAACCCTCCCTGAGGTTGTCAGACTGGAGCGCATACTCAGCCTGACTAATGCATCCCGGCGTGCTGCATTGTTCTCATATTTACTAGCCTTTACCTCTGCAGCCATGTGTGGCTACAATCCATCACGCAGTCAGAGACGCACAAAACACACCCATCGATTTTTGCTCTTGTTTACATATTCACACATATGCAATTAGGGGGAGTACATATGCAATTAGGCAGTACAGTACCCCCCCCCCCCACTCCGATGGGGGGGGGGGGGGGTACTGTACTGTTCTGGATCACTAAAGATGCCTCACAGCGTTTAGACTTATAGATCTTGTTTGTGTTTGGTTGGACTTATACAGTACAGCTATAGTGCCCTTGTAAAATAGACACAAATGATCTCATCAATGTTGTCTCCGGTTTCATGTCAATAACTGCATTAAACAATAGATTACCTCGTTGTATGTCATTATTTTTTGATATGTTGCTTCGGTCAGTGTCTTAGAGTTGTAAATTAGCATTTTGGCAAAACAGTGATACATGTTGGAGGCGGGCGGTACATCTGAATTCTGACGTACTCCTTGATTCCTGACGGTCAGAAAGTATATGTGTGCCATGCTGCCCCCAACAGGCCAACTCCAGAATGCACCTACATAGCCCGAGGAGTAGAGCATTGGACTAGCGACGCAAAGTATGATAACTTAACATCCTGTCACTGTTTACCTTGTAGCAAATTAGCTAAAACATACAACCACTCCTTAGCAAACACAGTCATGTGATCTGGGTTAAATGCTGTTTCATGCTTTACTAGTAGTACAGCCTAGGCTACTATGTATTGTCAAATTTGCAACATAACATCACTGGAAAGTCTGCCATTCGCTTTCAATGAAGGTATTGATGAGCCTGCACACACGATAATGCCCCTCTTTATTCAAGGATAATGCCATTACCCAGACAGCTGAGATGACCCCTTTTAGGATTTAAATGAGTCAGTATTAATTCCCTTTAGGCAGTCCACTCTACCGGTTTTCCAGTGAAAGCATTGGTTTGCCAGACGTTTTTCATTATCTCCATGTAATACATGTTGAAAACTGGTTCACCCAATATATTTGTATATTTGCATGTACAAATATTGATAAGAAGAATGAGGCAGAGAACATAATAGGCTACATAAAAACTATAAGTTTAAATGAAAATTACTTTTCAGAATAAGACACACTTTCACAATTATTTAGTAAAAAAATAACAATGTTGTTCTTTTATATTTAATTACGATACATGCCTAATAGCTCTGAAGCTGAAAGTATTGCATAAAGATATCGAACATGAGGACAACTGTGACTGTTTGTGGGTTCCTGCTTCAGTTGTTTCATGTAGCGTGTGTCAACTCCCCAAAGAATTTATGTAATTTTACATACGATGGTAGGCTATATAAATACTACAAATAATGATTCCTGAGTAATTCAAATATATCCAGCATTTCCTAAATATGTGATGGTTAGCACTTAGCAGTGAGGAATCCTCTGTGCTCAAGTCGTTATACAGCTCTTGGACGACAAACTGACGAGGAAACGTGACTATTATAACTAATGAAGGCTGTACGTGTCTCCATGAAGTCTCTCCGAAATCCAAATTTCCCTTCACCACAGGGTGAGTTAAATTAAACGAAGCTCTTATACAGGCATCGCGCAAGAGTGTGACAGACTTCGACGAGAATCTTCCCTTCAGCTGAATCACACCTACAGCAACTTGTCAAGAGAGTTAGACACAGCTAACTATTTGACACTGGGCGCGTGGTCGAAGCTTTACATGTAAATCATCGGTGCTTTAATAAGCAAAAGGTGTACTCTTTGGCACACGGAAAATAAGGTAAGTTGGAAACTATAGGGCAAACGCATGCTAGCGTCCAACCAGAACCCGGGTACCCCCTCACACGCGCGCGCACACACACACACACACACACACACACACACACACACACACACACACACACACACACACACACACACACACACACACACACACACACACACACACACACACACACACACAGCCACAATAGCCATCCACATACGTATTTCTTACCTCTCAAAACTTCGGCTCGAACGGACAGCAGAAGGGTTATTGCAGCAAACAAGCAATTGACAACTTTATCCATGTCGACACCTTTGCCGTAGCGTTAACCCCCTAAAAGCGGGGTTAACCAACAACTCTTTCGTCCTGCAAGTTGAAATTCTGAGCGATACTTTCTAATTAATGTGTTATATCTCTAGGGCAGAGTCTATTCTGCCCTCCTAATCTGTTCCTGTGTGACAATGGTCTGCTCTGTCCTCGACACGCCGCTCCTTGCCGACTTGCTACAGACTTGAGGAGGAATCTCTGAGTGAGTCCTGATTCCTGAATTACGCGGGGATTGAGTGGTCCAGCTCCGCGAGCCTCGAGTGCATATGTGCGCTCGCGCTCCGTCTCTCCGGTAGAGGGGGCCTGCGAGCTCTGTTTGGCGCGAGGCTGGCACGAGCCAGACCTGAGTTAGCCGTACCAGAATTAACTCAAACCAACTAGGTATGGCCCCTCCTCCTACATTGATGATAAAATTATATTTTTTCAATATCAATATAAAATTTATATCACTATTGTTGTGACTCATTTGACCATAAATTGATATATTTATGTAATATGTATGTATGTATGTATGTATGTATGTGTGTGTGTGTGTGTGTGTGTGTGTGTGTGTGTGTGTGTGTGTGTGTGTGTGTGTGTGTGTGTGTGTGTGTGTGTGTGTGTGTGTGTGTGTAGGTAGGTAGGTAGGTAGGTAGGTAGGTAGGTAGGTAGGTAGGTAGGCAGGCAGGCAGGCAGGCAGGCAGGCAGGCATCTATCTATCTATCTATCTATCTATCTATCTATATATATTTCTTTCTTTTTATCTATCTCTCTTTCTATCTATCACATTAATGTCTAGATTTGTTTACAGACAAATATGAACTTCACCTTGCATCTTATCCAATCAAACCTTTGCTTTAGAGTTAACGTGTGTATATCCTTCAATGCTTCATCTGCTTAATCTAAATTCCCCTTGTGTGCCCTCTTTGATCAAATTTGTGCATTGATCCCATTAAAGGGAGACCGGATTGACATTCAAGAGCTCTTCATTAGTTGACACAGCATATCACTGATTCAGACATGCTTTTATTTTTTTATGGTTTAATTACGACACGTGACTTTATATATATATATATATATGCTAATATAAATGTGACATTAAAGTATACCTAAGACCTTGCACATACAAACAATGGATTTTCCATAGCCCTTAGAAGTGTGTCACAAAATGCAAATGAATGACAATGTCAGACAATGTCAGTGTGTTATTGTTGGATGCGTGAACACAGGTATGCATAAACAGTCAGCAGTATGGGACAACTCCGTGGGAGGTTCCAGCCCCAATTAAAATCAAGTGTTATTGACACAGCACTACTTTTAGATTCAGGATCACTTCTTGTCAACAATAAGCAGTTATTATCCAGTTGTTATTGTTGTCATTTTAATGGCATGCGTGTATGTGTGTGTTCTGTTGTTTCTAGATAAGGTGTGGCAAAGAGGTGGGACCAGTCGTCCATGAACAGTCGGTAAAACATAGCAGGTTGTCTTTCACAAACATATCATAGGCCTAATGATAGGGTCCAACTTGGATCTAAAAATACGACGTGGTTGAAAACAACAATGCATAACTGAACAGCTATGCATTGCCTACACACTCCTAGATCTGCAAAGAAACGTCATCCTTTCTGATGAGAACCATATGTTAGAAAGTTGAATCAACTTGAATCAAGATACTTTTTGTGATGAAGTTGCACTGGACCAGAAAACATGAGTGCAGTACATACACCCGAGAGAGACGACATTCATCCAAAATGCTACCAGGCATGGCGCGCCGATTTGTAAAAATAACGCATTGTAGTATTTGTAATAAGTGGCACTATGACGCTGTTTGCCAATAAGTGGCATTCATCTCTCTGTAGCCGCGTGCTGCTTCCTTGCGGGACCAAACAAATGGCGGTACCGAAATTACCCTCGCACAGGATGACTTATTAAACCTCTAGCGGTGTAACTGCCAAAAAACTGAGTTATTTTCTGGCTTTTTTTGTTCTACTGTGTTTATCCAGCACTTTTGATTGTCAACGGCTCAATGGGAGATTGATTAGCAGTCTATATTCAGTAAAGTTGGCGACTGCCACACCAAAGCGTCTTCCTCACTCTCTACGCACGTTTATGGCTGTGAAACAAGAGCGCTTGTAGCGGCACGTGTTGCTCTGCTTGTTCCATCTCGAACGAGGCCTCATTAGAAAGCAACACTGTTCGCACTGTTATATGCCCTCACAGGAAGTAAACAGCATTGACAAATAGGCCCTGGGTTGAACTTTTCATCTGGGCACTCCCACACTAGAGTCTAGACTATCTGCTAGATGCCCAGCCCTAGTGAATAGCGGCCCGTGCCGTGAAACAGGTCAACTTCTTGCACACATAATAAGTAATATATGGTTTTAATTAATTTGCATGGTGCATAATGGGGTTGTTGACAACACAGAATGTGCTGTACTATTTTAATTGGTCCCCGAATATCATTCAGAATCTTAAATTAGCATGTGCTGTAATGTAGATCAACTGACTTGAACTGATGCAATGTTTTTTCACGCCTGACACCCGATGCCTGCTTTGAAAAGAGACCCATCCAACCATGTGGCGAAACTTAGATGATGCATTCATTACTTTAAGTAATATACAAATAAGCCACCAGATGTCGTGGTTTTGTATTTTTTTATGCAGTCGTATTATGATGTTTCAAAATTAATTCTGGGAAGTGTATTTTCTGAATATCAATACAGACGATATATATATATATATCCCGATATTATAAAAGCTTCAAACTGCTATAGTATAGCAAAGTTGTTAAAGTCAAAATGTACAGCAGTAGGCTATTTGTCCAACTCAATGTCGGTGATGTTTAATTTGTCTGTAATTGTTCATTCTCAAATAAAGTGATATCCAGTTAATTTCTTTAATTTACTTCATTTTTATTGAGCCCAGGAGGTTTGCTGAACCAACATGTCTTTCCAGAAACACATTATTGCAACTATACAATTCCACCATGGGGATGTATAAAATGTAATCCAGCACATTTAATGGAGACATTCAAACCTTAACAATTTGATGTTGAGAGATTAAAGTAATTGAATTTTCCTCTTCTCAGACTAAGCAAAAAAGCAAAGCTGATGGAAACTTCCAAAGTTTCCATCAGCTTTGCATTGTGTAGGTCCCATCGCGAAGGCATCTAAGAATCTTCCGGTATTGCTGCAAACATTCAATCACAGACTATATGGTCTTGCTTTGTCGCTGGTCTTAATCCCACTCCCCACACCAACACACACACACACACACACACACACACACACACACACACACACACACACACACACACACACACACACACACACACACACACACACACACACACACACAATCGCCCCCACCACAGCCTCTGTTCTTTCCACGGACTTGGCACAGTTGTTCTTTTTGATCCCCAGTAGTGCATCCCTGTCTTCCACGGTAGGTGTCAATAATAATGTTCATCCAGCAAGGTATCCATGTCTAAATCCTTTACCTGGGAAATTAAAAGTTCCCCCCAATGTCTTTTGTTGTGGTTTTAACCACTTTACCCAGAATAAATTTATAGTTTGGTAAACCAATGTGACAGACAATTGATTACATATTCCTGAGACACAAAACCAGAGAACAACATCTTCCTCGTCTAACTCCAACCGAGAAAGTGTGAGATCAGGCATCCCCATGAAACCTCTTTTGGCGTGGTGTGAGTGCGCAGTAACGTTTATCTGGGCCAAAGAGTCTCCAAGGTTTATCCCATCAGATGGGCCCCTGTGGCATCAGAGCACTGCACAGCATGTGTACCACCTGCCCTGAGTCAGTAAGGGAAGACCATGATCATAATTACACCACACATGCATAAACACACACAAACACACACACAGTGTGATCAACTTACACACACTAGCACAACACCCACACCCACACACACACTGATAAACTCACACACACTAGCACAACATACACACACACACACACACAACTGATACACTCACACACACAAGCACAAGGCACACAAACACACACACACACTGATAAACTCACACACACTAGCATAACACACACACACACTGATAAACTCACACACACTAGCACAACACACACACACTGATAAAATCACACACACTAGCACAAGGCGCACACACACACACACACACACACACTGATAAACTCACACACACTAGCACAAGGCACACACACACACACACTGATAAACACACACACTAGCACAAGGCACACACACACACACACACACACTGATAAACTCACACACACTAGCACAAGGCACACACACACACTGATAAACTCACACACACTAGCACAACACACACACGCACTGATAAACTTACACACACTAGCGCAACACACTTCCGCCCACACACACATGTTCCCATGGCTGCTTGTGTTCCATCAAGAGGGCTTGAGGTAGTTATAGAGGGCACTGAGGCCTCCTTGCAGCACTTCCTTGATGGGCTTGACCAGGGGGTTGTGGACGATGTGAAGACCCTTATCAAGTGGGTGGCAGGCCAGTTTCCTCAGCCCGCTCATCAGGTACATCTCCCCGGGCACGCTCTGCAGGTCATTAAAGTCCACGTTGAGGAGCTCTAAGGACTCCAGGAAGCACAGGGTCTTGGGCAGTGAGTGGAGACTGTTCCCCTCCACGATGAGGATCTTCAGGTTGACCAGGTCCTGGATCTGGTCGGCGATGACCTCCAGGCGGTTGCAGGCCAGGTGCAGGAAGACCAGGCCCTTCATGCTGTAGACGCAGGTGGGGATGTGGGCCATGCGGTTGTTGCTCAGGTTCAGCTTGGTCAAGTTGCGCATGGAGGCCAGGCTCTCGGGCAGTGCCGTGATCTGGTTGTCGGCCAGGCTGAGGACCTCCAGGCTGCTGCAGGAGCCCAGCTCCTCCGGCACCTCGCTCAGGCAGTTGCGGTAGGCGAAGAGCACGCGCAGCTTCTTCAGCTGGCCGATCTCGGGTGGCAGGCTGGCCAGGTTGTTGCCCCACAGGTTGAGGACCACCAGGTTGTCCATGGCACCCAGCGCGGGAGGCAGGCTCCGCAGGCAGTTGATGGACAGGTTGAGCTTCTCCAGCTCTCGCAGCTCCCAGAGTTCCATGGGGGGGTCGTCCAGCCCCCGCATGGCCAGGCTCAGGGTGCAGTAGCCGAAGCGCACCGTGGTCTGCTTGCGGATCCTCTCGGCGGCCGAGGACAGGCCTCCGCCGTTGCCGCCATTGCTGTCGTCCCTCACGCTCACGCTCCGCCGGCCATGGCTCGTGCTCACCTCGCTCAGCTCCTCTTTGGAGAAACTGCGGGAATGACGCCCACCCATGGCTTTTCCAAAGGTGAGAGAGCGTCTACTGAAATAAGTTGGCAGCTGTTGGTCAATGGCCGGCACTCAGAGCACCGAGTGATTTGCTGATGGTAATGGCTTCCTATTGCTCTCTTGGGATCGGGAACAAGGCCTGGTGGTAGGCATGGCAATGCCAATGTTGGGTTGTTATCCGGGCGTTGCTGTCAGGCTGTTTTGGCAGTGGTTTCTCTTGAGTTCTGCTCTCGTTGAGAGAGCTGTTACAGTCGGCTGTAACAGAGCACTGCTCGGGGAATGAAGTCTGGGTCCCCCAACCAAGTGCCTGCCTTACTGGGTTTCACTCTGCAGCTGGTCCTGTCACTTCCCGGTGGGACCGAAAGTCAAAGCCATTGTCCCAGCCCACACCCCCCGATCCAGCCCCCAGTGTCCAATCAGAGGGCAGGGGATAGAGCCTGGCTTAGGCTCAATCACTTGATGTCACAGCTATGATCTCACACCCCTAAGACCCCCACACTCAACTACACCAACACACACACACACACACGCACACGCACACACATACACACAAACACACGCACACACATACACACAAACACACACACACATACATATTCAAAAACACACACACACACACAAACACACATACATGGATATACGTATATGTACACACTACACATGAGTGCACAGAGCCACACACAGGAAATCGTACGCAGCACACACACACACACACACACACACACACACACACTCTAGAACTTGAAACATGAAGCAAGAAAGACATAGATAGCTGTTGCATCATAGTTAGTTTTTTAAAAGCATGCATCCCACATTTACTGGATAATTGACATACCACTGAACAGCTTGTGCTTGTGTTACCATAACCTTATAACCGTGTGTGCATGTGCTTGTGTGCATGTGTATGTGCGCACTAGAGTATGTTTGTGTGCCCGTGTGTGTGCATGTGAGTTTTCACGTGTATGTGCATACGTGTGTGTACGTGTGTGTGTGTGTGTGTGTGTCAGGCATCCCTACCTAGGTGAATGTTCTCATTGCACTATCGAAAAACTGGCACAGAGCCTCGACTTCAGCAAAATATTAAATTGCTTTTTTAAAAGCGATTCTCAGAGGTGCTTGGGAAATTGCACATACATGGATCTAGTGGCGGTCAATGCCAAGCACTACAGGTCACTTATCATGGCCTTCTGATGTAGCTGGCCCCACTATTTCTTCCGTCCATTGCGAATAACGCATAATATACAGGCACATTTTTATTTTAAATGTTTAACAGTGTTTAAAGGCTGCCTATAAAACTTCCCGACCACTCTACTTGGCAGAATCATGGCTAAGGTTAATCTGTTGTGCTAAATAAGAATGAACGGTACCTATAAATGGAGACTCCCTGAACGCATTTGACACGTGTCAGGATATTTCTATGTAGTGTTATTTTTTTGGTCATGATAAATGTCATGACATTTCAATATTTTCCGTATACATGCTGCGAGGCTTGCTGGTTGTTGATGAATTATCCCCTCAGCCTCGGGTCAGTCACGTGGTGACCTTTGTATTTTATTAGTCATGACACTTGACTTGAAGTACAGGGCCTCATCCCGGATTATCACGTTGAAAAATGCACCGTAAATAACAAAAAGGAATCCTCAAAGGACCCGAACCACGTAAGTCACATGGAGGGTTTAATAAGTGTCACTCTTTGTTCCAAACATCAATCATCTCCCTCAAATGATAGAGGATTTCCTCTTGGGAAGAGGGAGGACGGGGGGGTTTATTGCAAATGTCAATTTTATATAATTACATGAGAAAAAGTCACCTATAGGTTTCTCTTTCAGTAGTTGTCAGATAATTCCTGGTTGTTTATTTCCTATAGATTTAACATTGTAATTGAATTTGTGACACATGCCCAATAATTTTGTTAGGCAGTTGCTGAAGCACAAGTGAAACTATATGCGCCAAAATCAGATACTGTTTGGCATATTTATGTAATATTCAGGTTGATTGATGTTATAATTAGTTAATTATAATTAATGAGAAGCACTTGTGACATTACAACAGCCTCTGATTTATACTGCCTCAGTTCACATTTCTTCAAAGAAACCCAGCGATTCACAACTATCAATTCTGATTTTGGTTTGATAACATCCCACACAGTAAAGTCTATTCCAACACCACCCACCCACTTAACAGCATATCCAGAGCAGTCAGGCCTGCTCTGCTACATCAGTGCCATGTTCCACATCTGTTGAATTTAAGATTGGCTACTGTACACTTGCTCATGGCTAGAGCGCCGATTGCAACTTCAAGCAGATGCTTGTTCATGTCTCCAGACACATTTAAGTAGGTGGTAATACACCCATATCAAAGCAATCCATAAAAGCCTGTTTATGACATGGTTCAGTATGTTTGTATATCTCTGTCTACATGTCAATGTGTGTGGATCTGTGTTTGTGTGCATGCACGTGTGTGAGTGTGTGTGTGTGTGTGTGCATGTGTATGTGTGTGTCTGAGTGTGTTCATGTGTGTGTGTGCGTGCATGGACCTATTCATTCCTATCGTTGAAATATCCTGTTGAAATGTCTCTGTGCCCGTGTGCCTGTGTACGTGTGTGGGTTTGTCATGCCTAATTTCAAAAGCAGCAGGTTAGCTATACCCTGCCATAGTCTATTTACATGAGAGATGACACCTTGGCTGCCCCGAGTTGAGCCCCCTCCCAAACCCTTGGAATGAAACATGGGTTTGGAATGAAACACGGCGGTGCTCAACAACACGTCTTTGAGCACCGCATGCTGTCAGATACGGAGAGTTAGTCTTGGCTGGGCTGATTCACATCACGGGCAAAGGGGACGACTGCACTTGTGATGGGTAGGCTAGTTAAAGATGTGTGGGATGGTTGGACGGACGGATGGGTGTATGGCTGGATGGACGGACAGATGGATGAACAGACTGATGGATGGATGGATAACACAAGAGGTTATAGACTGCTAGTATCTTTTTAATGATACTAGCAGACTAATGTCTGGACGATAGATATCACAACAGGGTAAAGACTGCTAGCATCTTTTTTTTAATGACACCAGCAGACTGATGGATGGATGATGGATAACACAACAGGGTAAAGACTGCTAGCATAATTTAAAAAGAAGCTGGACAGACCGGCTGACACCCATGCATATTTAAATACCTCCAGTCTGTCAGGTTGGCTGGACGGCGAGGGAGATGGATGGATAACAATAGGTGATGGAGAAGGAGAATGATTTACAAAGAGAGAGCGCAAGCCCGGGAGACAGACAGGCAGCAGCAGCAGCGATGAGCCCAGCAGTGGATGCTCATTTCGGCAGCATATCGATGTCATCACGCCCTGCCTGCCTCCCACCATAACGCAGCTCCACTTGGTTTCCTTTAACCATTGGAAACAGATGCACGTCCACAGCTTGAGGTGTGAATCACCAGGAAATGGGGTTTCACTGCTCCTCCGCCGTTCACACAACACCTCCAATGCAGTCACATTAGCACCTAATGAGGGTATGAGTAATAGACTGTGTGAACAGAGGCCCCTTCCAGTATTGATGGGGGGGGGGGTGGGGGACAGAAAATGATGTAATTTAAGGGGAGCTAATCTGGCTGTATGGGACCATAATGACTAGATGAGACACCTTTGGAGACTCAGTGTTGAAGATGTACACCTTTATTACTTGTTCATTAGGCCCCGGGCCACGCAGGCGAAGACTGATCAGCTCATTGGGACAACCTCTGCCCAACAGGCCCTATACAGCTCTCTGTCCCCTTCCATGGGCCAGTGGCCCCTGGCCAGGAACGGACACTCTCCAGAGAGTCTTAGTCGTGTGTGCCTCATAGATATCGTTATGGACTGCAGAGCCATGCCCTGCTGAAGAATATCTTCCATTCTTCAGACCCTGCGATGTCCGTCCCACGCAAGATCACAGCTGTTGAAATCAAGACAAGAAATGTGCATTTGAGGAACCTATGAATTTCATGAAGCAAGTCAGCCGCAGGGGGAATAGAGAGAGAGAGAGAAAGAGAGAGAGAAAGAAGGAGAGAGACAATGGAGAGAGAGGGAGCGTGAGAGTGACACAGAAGGAGGGAGAGAGAGAGAGAGAGACAGAGAGAGAGAGAGAGAGAGACAGAGAGAGAGCGTGAGCGAGCAGAAGTGGATGACGCACCACCTTAGCAGAGGGTTGTCTATTATTCAGCAGGTGCAGATGTGAATATTCTCACCATTGGACTGATTTTGAACTTCCATGTGAATAGGAGCCACTATAGCCAGCCCCACTTTCCGGCTAATAGTGTTAAACGTCATCGCAAGGCACAGCAGAGTGTAGAAGAAAGGTGTAGAGAAAAGTGCTCCTATGTCTTGTATGTGCAGTGCACCCAGCAAACATTTCGATGTCGATCAAAGGTCTAATCGACGTTGGTCATGGAGGGCGATACGATGTCTAGTTGAGGGGCTGATACTAAAGTTTTTCTGACGTCTGTCTTTCGACCCACGTCGTTTTGACGGCTCATAGACAACATAAATTCTCGTTGTTTCAACTTTTGAATAGATTACATTATTTCAACCTACATGAAATGTACTTTTACGCCAAGTCACTAAATACCCACATAATTATGACCACAAGTAGTGTTAAGTTACATTTAATTTACCTTGTAGTTTGCCCCAATTTGCAGTTTTCAGTATAATTTCCACTGCCGCCACGTAAAGTTGGACATTGACACACACAAACCAAACCTATAACAAGCACAGCTCTTGTGCTGCATGTAGGTAATATTTCTCAATGTTATCAACATATTTACAACCATTAGACTTTACTTCTCAATTCCAGCAAACATTTCCTCAAACTGCAACAAGTCGAATAGACGTCGAGTCACAACGTGACTTAATTTTGACCCTTTGCCGACATGAACATCAGAAGGGAATGGTGATTTCGAACATGTTTTAAAAGGATATCCGGCTGGTTGGACAAATTAGCCTTATTGGGTTAGCGCTACCATTTTCAACACAAACGTGACAGTAAAACACACCAATGTTTTTGTTTTAGCGAGATATTAAAAGATTAACGTTTTACCAGTAAGTCGCCATTGTTGTTTTGTACCCATTGCATTCTGGGCCGTGACGTAGATTGGTCCAAATGCCGCTACAAACCTACTGTGTGTAAACTATACCGTTATCAAAAGTTCTGCCATTACCTCGATTAGCTAGCGAAATGTCTGCCGTTCAGCCATTCCAGTTCGAGCCTGGTATCAGCAGGGTAATCTCGTAGGTGAGGAGGAGGAAGAGGAGCAGGAGGAGGAGAGAGGGCACACGCGTTGGTGTGATTGTGGCAATTGTGTCCCAATCAAAAGGATAGCAATATTGAGCTAGATAGATACTATAATATTTTGTTTAGTTATGTCATCTTAACAGAGCACCTCTGATGTTGGAGCACGTTTAGTCTGTCATCCCACGAAACAAAGATGTCCTGCCAACTATAATCTTGTGCATGAAAACACCAGTAGGCTACAAGGATGGGGGAGAGAGAAGTTTGACTGGCCAAAATACACTGTGTTTGGCTCAGTGGACGAAGACAGTCTCACCATCTAGCGCCCCAGCCTAAAGGGCTAACTGGTGGCTACATCAAGTCAATTTAGAAGTCAATCAGAAGCTATCACCCCTCTCGCTATGAATAATGAAAAATAGAGGAGAATGAGTCCTAAAATGAACCAACAGTTCACAGGACTAATGCACGGGCAAAGTGCTTTGCCAACATTAGCCCCGAAACGGGACGCTGCTACCCCAAAGCTGGGAAGTAGCAGCATCCCGTTTCGGGGCTAAACTAACGTTAGCATGCTAGCTTCCCGCCCCCCAGTTCGTATGTAACGTTACAAATACGGAAACCAGCTATCCATGAGAATACCCATGTAGCCTCAAATTCAACAGTTTAGCATGCAAATGATAAATGGATCATGTTGTTACAAAAACAGTAGCATTTTAAATTGTGAGTGTCTTTTCGGAACCCTGCAACTCACATGCCTGCCGAACATGATGTAATTTGCCGGCGTACTGACATCACCTGGTACACATGCGTTGGAGGGATTACGTGTTGGTGTGCAAGGAAAAATAGTTCCTAACTGGAATTCGAGTAAATGCTGGAATCAAATATTTTATCACCTATATTGGCGATATACATGATAGCATATTGCGTTTGGAATAATAACATTTTTTTAATAACACAATGCATGTGTAAACATTACCGTTCACATTCATGTTACATCATTGTTAATTTAAACAACGATATAAACAATGTTTATTCAGTTACACCACTGTCAAACAAGCTTTCCTCGAAATCACCATTTCCCTAGCCTGGGCCTATATGTTTTCATGTCGGCAAATGGTCGAAATAAAGTCACGTTGTGACCCGGCGTATATTAGACTTGTTGAATGCAGAAATATTTGTTGTGAGTGGTTATTCGGTTATACCACTCTAAAATAAGTTTTCCTTGAAATCACCATTCCATCACCACTCCATTATGTTTTCATGTCGAAATGAAGTCACGTTGTGACTCGCTGTCTACTGTAGGCCTACCTGTTCGTTTCGATGCAGGTCGAGGAAAGGTTTGCTGGGCATATACTGCGAGTGCGCGTATGCCAATGTAGCCTATATTTAAAAATAGAAAATGTATAAGAGGGTAAAACACATTTCTAGTCTGGATTTCATTTATTATTTGCCTTTTGGACATTTCAGAAAATGCAAAGATCTTCTGAGCGATGCAAATGAGCCACGTCGAAGGAGGGAGTTATTCTCTCAAGGCAAGAACACCAGGGCCAAGAACATTTTCAGTTCCAATGTTCCCGGTGTTTATTTATTTTGTGAGTTTGCCGAACACCGTTTCGCCATCGGCTGATTGTGCAAAATTGTCACCGTGGAAATCGCACCACTGCGAGAAGATCGAGCGTATCCAGAGCCCACACGGAGATCTGTCAGTGGTGGGCGTGAAAATAGCAGCCAGCCGCAGTAGCAGAAGTAGCGGTGGTGCTTTGTAACTTCTCTGAACATTGGAAAGTGTAGTCCTCCTTCCCCGCGCTTCTACCCATCTGTAAGTAAAAAAAAAAAACCCTCTCACCACTACTGTCTACCCCCGTTGGCCACGTATGCGGCAGTTACCTTGACGTCGGTCTGCGGTGTCGTTAGCCCCCTTTGTTCGCCTGGAGATAAACTGGGACAATATGATGAATAGACGATGATAAAGGTGCTCAGTGGAGAGCCGGTATCCAGGTTAACTGTGCCGCATAAGAGACACCTCGTCCAACCATGGTTGGAATCAAGCGGGGGAGTGTGGGGGCCGGGAACCTCCAGAGTGACCGGATCCGTTCTGGCTCGGCTTTGCTGAGGCAGCACTCGGGGAGAACAAGCCAATTGTAGCCGTGACAACAACAAGCCGGGTGATGAAGTACCGCCGAAGATCTTATCTGGGTTCCACCTGCACGCTTTGAGGGCTATTGTAGCCCCGTTGCTTAACATTAATTTAATGGTATGTAATTAGCGGTGAAGTCGGATGACAAGTGTGACGGCGGTGTGAGTGAGGATAAACACCGTCTGAGGTTATAACGGGGCTTAAAGCTGCCATGGAGAACACGCGGTTAAACACAGACATAAACACGCTGCAGGCTGTGCACTGTGCTATGGGACATGTGAGAGGCTGTCTGCCAGGCAGGTCTGGACCTGCTTAGGACCTGGGGGTCTGGTTGGGATTTTTCCTTCTTTTGACACCAAGCTGTCAAAAGCAAGACAGATATCCTGGCGGATACTCCCTGATTGGTGGAGAATGTTGACCCTGACCTTACCGGGTACTGACTGTTTGGTAGTCCCTGGGTTGCCTATGATCGACAAGAGAGCTTGGATGAGGTAGGAGATGGATGGTGGCTGAATTCGAAGATTGCCACATTGCTTAACTGTCAGTGGAAAATAACACAGTTTTTACTATTCAGCAACTAAAGGGAAAGCTGTCTGGGTTTGAGACATTTGTTCGTTTTTATTTCCGTTATTTATATTATGCTGGAACAATGTGACATAGAAGGCAAAACAAGACAATTGTTATTCTTATCCAATTAATAATAATGACATTTTATTATTAACAGAGGAAATAACAAAAACAATGTAATAAAAAACAAATGCAATAATTTATGTTAATCTATTTTCCCCTGAAAGTGAATTAATATGTTTTAACAGGATCTTCTTTACCTTGATGGAATTAATAATGTTACCTGTGCTTCGACCACCACTTACCTTAAAGTAGGCCACTCTCCAGCCTACCTTTGCCCATTACCCATAAATCTTTCATGTGGCTCTGCATCGGTTTTGCTATAGGGACAGCAGGAAGGAGTGGGAGCTCCCAGATCTGTGGGAATCTGGAGGCAGGCCAAAGCCCACATGACAAACCCAAAACCCCAAACATCAAAAAAGGCTGAATTTAATTTGGTTGCGAGATGAGGAGCGATTTGAATGATCGCTGTGCTTCCCCCCCCCTCCCTCCCCAGTTACAATAAAGGGCAGACTAGGGCACGGCACCCACAGATCAAAGCTGCCCCGAGAGCAAGTTCCACTGAGTCAAATCTGCATTTTCACTTCCCTGAGAGAGTTCCATGAGCTGTTGGCCCAGACAGGTGCCCGCAGGTGGCGTGGCTCCAGCTGGGATACGGCTGAGGAGTCCTGTTCCACCGGCATCCAGCGTGGCATACTAACCAAACCAGAGGTGCTTCCACACGGAAAGGTTTGAAAGAGACCTGGGCTGGTGCCAGATAAGCCAGGGGTAGAGAGAGACACAGGCTCCCAGCTGCATGGGCTGATGCTGCTAAAGGCCACAACACCGGAGAGTTAGAGACAGAGAAATGCACACGTACAAACATGCACGCAAACACACATCCATGCGCACACACATGCACATGGGCACACACTCACTCATGCACACACACGCACACACACACACACACACACACACACACACACACACACACACACACACACATATCCATCCACAAATACACATACATACAAACACACACATGCAACACACATACACTTCATTTCTATCCATTACTCACAATAAGCTGAAAACATCTGAAATTAAGGATTTTGGGTGCTTTTTCCATCCCATGGGGATGAGGCAGTGAGAGGCCAGTGTTCCAGAGGGGGAAGGTGTTATTTCTCTCAGCCCTTTGTTGAAGTGTAACAATCTTGTCAGGCACCTGGCAGGAGTTATCTACTGTTACACTACACCAGGCGATGACTAGACCACTGCAGTTGTGATCTATACTTGGTCCATAATCTCCAGTGTAGGAACATGTGTTTCAATGTACACATTGTATCTGTCTGCTTTTTTAAGACTTGTGACACATGACATATGATAACCATATGGGGTTAAGACATAGAGGGGTTCATGTGGAATTTGTGTGTGTGTTTGTTTTTTTTTCTGTGTGTGTGTGTGTTTGTGTCAAAGGGCCATACATTTAAGTGATGTGTGTGAGTGTGGTCAGTTACATAATTGTGTATTGTTATGTTGAATAATTGAAAGCAACCGTCAATCATTTCCCTCTACGTTTTCTGACACCATGTGTCATGCAAAACAAGCCATTTACTGCTGACACCATGGCTTCCATGGTCGCCAGTGCCGAGAAGTGTTTGTGAAAGCAAAACAGCTTGCCGTTACTGTCACAGTGTTAGACATTTCTGTGATTAAGTAATATTGGGCCAAGAAAGGGCTGGGAATGACTTTACTGGTCATAGGGGAATGGAAAAGTGCACACACACCCGTATCCCTCAGGGTTATTTTAGACAGATCGAAAAATACTAATTATGAAAGTTTTGTGGAGTTTCAACATGAAACATTTCAATTTACTTTTTACTGCTGAAAGGTGTCTTTACAAATCCTAAGTAATCATTCCTGGGTTCTGGTGTTGAGTGGAGTCTTCACTCCTAGTGTTGTGAGCACCCCCCACTCTGTTCATCTACTCAAACATGTCTGCTAGGAATGTTGACGTCTGCTTGTAGTCTTAACCCACTAATTGCAGTGTGAGTTCCTCAGCTGAATCTTTGAATCATATTCGTTGTTCCGCTATGGAGCTATCTTAAGACTGAAGCACGGTACCATATCACTGCACATATTTAAGGATGGGTTAGGTTTTCTATGCTATCTATGCTATCTATCTATGCTATTTTCTATGCTATCGGTTATAAATGCCCATGAAAATGTAGGTTTAAATTGTAGATGATTACTGAATAGACTATTCAATTAATTCAATTGTTAAGATACAACACTTAAAACTATCATATAGAATATGCTACTTCTATTCATAAAGTCAACCGAATTGGATTATTCTTATCCCATTTAAAAAGATGATGTTGTATTATAGGCCTGTAGACATTTCCAAGAACGGCATAAGTGGCCCTATGCTGACACCTACTGGTCATTAAAAGGTAAGGCAAGAGTCTAGTCTCGTGGTTTTGAAATCTGTCAGGGCTACACGCGGGTTACGCACCGCAGAATAGTCTGTTCTATTAAGCTTTTTTTTTTTTTCAAAGCAAATTACATTACTAGGCCTACATTTAAATAACGGTGGTTATGTTCAACCTATACGAATGAATGGCTCCTAGAATCATATATCTCTATTTATGTTTATAGTTTGTACAGTGAATATGTTTGAAGCCATTTTTTGGTCTATACAAGTTATATTAGCAGCCAACTATTTGGGACGTTTTACTGATGAGTAGGAGTAGTGTTCCCTGCTGACCTGAAGATGTGAATGACATTACCTCCGACCACCTAGAACGTCATCGTGTCTATCCCGGCCAATGATTATTTTAGAACGAGGACGACTCTTGCTTGACAGCCAGCCAGCTTATCCAATCAGGGTTTTACATTAGGTAAAATACCCGCCTTTTCCTCGCGTATGACCTATCAGAATAAAGCAGTCATTACTAATTCATTACATTGCAAAGGGGAGTGACGCAGTTTTAATAGATCTATAGATAGGGCTACCCCATGCTTTTTCTGGCCGAAAAAAATAATAAATTCCGCCGTTGTCCAAACAAACATTTATCAGAAACACCGACAAGAATACGTATTTCGACTCCCATCGTGTGGGCTGCATGTCGAATCTCCTCAGTGCTTCTTGATTGTGTGGATGCCATTCCGGTTGGAGGTTGCGGAAAACCCCGAGGACTAGATGCGATAACCAGAACGAGATATGCCGCAGCCGAAATCAAGAAAAATCGCCATCCTGGGGTACAGATCCGTAGGTGAGTATTATACCGCCACACGACGATAAACCATGATTAAACAGCACGGTTGATCCGGGAACACAGATAGACTACGGTTTGCTAGCCAGAGGTCTGTGTGCATCGGTTACTAAAGCGCTTTACGCCTCCTATAATGGAGTTAAATTATAGGCAGTGTGGCGCTGGTGCTGGTGCTGAGGTTTTGTCACGCGATGCCATGGAACAAATGAGAGCGCGCTCACCAGGTGAGACGTGGCCTTGTAGTCACGCTGGCACACAGAGGGCCTTGTGGCGGGCTTTTATTATGGATATCCTTAGCTTAGGTTGTGATGGAGAGGGGGGTGGGTGGGTGCAGAGGGGATGCTATAGCATCCTGCAGCTTCCATTGATCGATTACGTTTGAATCATGTTGAAGGAAATCATCATCAGCTGTTCTGTTTGACTGTTTAAAGATACATTAAGCCAAAAATGAGCATGTGATCAGTGTGTTAATGGTGGCAAGATGGCACTCAGAATGACGGTAACGAAACGAGTGATGCGTGCGGGAAGTGGATCAGGGCCATCACTGTGTAATGGACTGAGACAGCATATATCTACAGTGGTAGATTGTTCTTCATAAGGGGCTGTCCGTTTGAAATAAAATCGAAATTCATCTTTTTTTTTTCTTTCACAGGGAAGTCCTCTTTGACAATTCAGTTTGTTGAAGGCCAGTTTGTTGACTCCTATGACCCAACGATAGAAAACAGTAAGTGGGCGTTATTGATAGATCAATCAATAATACTGTAAAATGTATACTGTCAGGTGTAATTACAGACCCGTCGTATTATTACACCAGATGCAATCTGATCCAATGTAACATGAGTTTGTGATGCCTATGTGTGATATTTGTCTTCCCGACAAATCATACCATTTTTCTGGGACAATAATTAGTGTATTTCTGTATGACATCTCAAAAACACAAGGCATTCAACACCGGGGAATTGTACCATTATATTGTGGTATTTTTATTAATAACAACCCCTTGAATAGAAGTCGAGAAGATCGATATTTGTATAACTGTTTTTAGCACAGCCTTGGGCATTAAAGCTATAGTGCCTTTTCAGCTATCGGAGGCATTTTCCACCTGTGAATCGTTGACTACTGAAAATCGTACTCATATCAATTGGAAAAGTAGCATCATGCAATACAGCCGTCACCTCTGTCTGTCTTGTACACACTCGACTAACACTCAACCTATTCACATCTCCATCATAAATCAAATCAAATTGTGGAATAAAAAAGGCTTTTAACAGCCATCCAGAAGTTTTCGTGTGTCTGTGTGTGTGTCTGCGTGCGTACATGTGTGGGATTTGTGTCCATCTCTATAAATAACCTAACTTTATGTTTCACACAAAGTGAAGTGTGAGTGTCCGCATACAGCAGTGGAGCTGTATCTGAGATGTTGTGTATTGACATCCCGGCTCCTCATCGAACTGACTTAACCCAGTGCAACAAAATACCACTTTATTTTCACAGCATTTTTTCTTAATTTTCTACTGAATTTTTTGTCTTATCCATATTTTCAAAATGTTTGGATGGAATATATTTGCATTTATATATATATATATATATATATATATATATATTAATGTCGTGGTCTGTCATGCGTCCATGCATTCAACATTCGAGTGAGCTAATGCGATCTGTCTTTCTCGCTTAGCGTTTACTAAAATGATCACGATAAACGGCCAGGATTACCATCTGCAGCTGGTGGACACCGCAGGGCAGGTAGGCCTTCATATGCCTTTCAGCCCACGTTATGTTTCTGCTGGTAATAAGGCCAATGACAGGACATACCATTTATATTAGCCTATATTTGTGCCTTATAAATATGTTACCTAATACATACCACGGTGACAGCCTTTATTATATTGTCCTCTAGTAAGCAGTAAATATGTATCCTGTTTTACTGTCGTTTAAAGTGATCTGTTTAACCTTGCTCTGTGTTTTTCTCCAGGATGAGTACTCAATTTTTCCACAGACGTACTCCATAGACATCAACGGTTACATCCTGGTCTACTCTGTCACATCGAACAAGAGGTACTCTTTCACGCAACACTGAACGCCGGTTCACCATAATTCATTACTCAGACTGTACAGAATTTAGCTGATATGTTGTCCTTGGGTCTGTTCCAGTTTTGAAGTTGTACAAGTCATCCATGAAAAATTGTTGGATATGGTTGGCAAAGTGCAGTAAGTATAGCTCATTTGTTTTTCCTCAATTTGTGGTGGCTATAAAACATTGCCAACATACAGTATATCTACTGACTGTGTGCCATTTATATATTCACTCTCTCAATACAGAGTACCAATTATGTTGGTTGGAAACAAGAACGACCTACATATGGAGCGGTATGTTGTGCATACACTGTCAATTAGACGTTAAAGTGGTACTAAATTGCACTTTGGCATACCGTAGATTGGATGCCTGACCTAGCCAGCCAAGCTATAAGTCTTGCATACGCATGCTAATATCGAAGAGATGTTCCACAAAGGTCAGCTAATGTTATCAGCTAACCATACATGGCTTTTAGTAAACATTTATAAATTATAAAAATATTACATATATATATATATATATATATATATATATATATATATATATATATATGGATTGATATTATACACATTATATATGTATATTTCCTTCTTTTTTTGTTTATTTTGTATTGGAGCCAGAACGAAATATATATAAATATATATATATAATGTATCGTGTAATATATATCAATAGATGTATATTAAACTATACCTTATATATATATAATATTAATAATACATCAAATTTATATAGCGCTTTTCCAAATGGTCAAAGACGCCTCACAATGGCAGCAAAATCATACTAATCAAAAATATATATATACATTTATTTAATTAGATATATATTTAGTATTGGAGCCAAAATCAGGTTAGCGCAGCAGTAAGAGTATAAGTGAAGGCTGAGGGCTGACGGGGCTCTCTCTGTTCCAGAGTCATCAGCTGCGAGGAGGGGAAAGCGTTGGCTGAGTCCTGGAACGCTGCCTTCATGGAGTCTTCTGCTAAGGAAAACCAGGTTCACCTATCACCTATTGGGTTGCTGCCTTCTGTTGAATTGTTGAATTGATGCCAAGGGCACAGATTCGTTTGGCACAGGGGAAAAAACTGTGCCCAAACCTGGCACCCATTCAAAGATAAGAAACAGCTATGGCACCACCTTAGCCTGTTTTGGCACTGATCCTTCATTTTAGTTTTTCACTTATACTGTAATTGTGTTGTGTGTATGTGTGTGGGGTCATACATACAAGTAAATACTGTATATGATGGTGAGTTACTGTGTGTTTGTGTGTGTGTGTGCGCTGGTGGGTGCGTGTGTTTGCGTCTGTGCTTGTATGTGTGACTCTGTGTGTGTGTGTGTGTGTGTGTGTGTGTGTGTGCGTGTTCAGACCGCTGTGGAGGTGTTCCGGAGGATGATCCTGGAGGCAGAGAAGATTGACGGCGGCGCGCAGCCAGGAAAGACATCCTGCTCCATGATGTAGACACTGGCCAATCAACACACAGGACACTGCACTGGGATATCCCGTTACTTGAAGGCTAGCTGCCAGTTCTCCTACACCTCAGCTGACTCCACCCATACACCACTCCCCCTCCCCCTCACCTCAGCTGATCCAACCCGTACACTACTCCTCCCCGCCCAGGGTCCTAAATATCAAGATACTCCCTGTTTATGGCTCGGATTTACACTGTTATTTATCAGTATTTTTCTCCCCCTATGTCGACATTGTTTATTTATTTATTTATTACATTTTTTTAAAGGATGAGTCAATTATTATGTCTTACCCACAATCCACCACTCTCTGGCACTGATGCAAACGCAGAACTTCATGTGTGTACCAGAAAGAAATGTTTGAAGGAATGTTTAATAACAGTGGAGGGATTTTCATACATTGTTAGCCTCAATATGAAGCTCTTATTCAGGCTAATTTGCTAACAGGCTAACTGTTTATAACCACAGCAATGAGAGCTACGAAAATAACATTAATGGACACATATAGGAAGAGTATAGACAAGACATTTTTTTCTGCTACACGAAAAAAAAGCTGTTTTTTCCTCCAACAATACAGCTCCTTTTTCTACTTCATTTCAACGCAATACCGTCGCGCCTGTCCCCTCCATTTGTTTCTTGTTTCTCCATTGTTTGTCTCCATGGCCGTTACTGTCAGCCAAAAAAATCCAACTTCTGCATCCATTTTCTAACGTTGAAAATGTTGTACAAATGTTTTTGATTGTAATCATTAAAGCAAAAAGTGGTTATGTAATGTTGCCTCAATAATTATTTCCTTTTTTTTGTTCTTCTGAACACAGTTGGGTTAAACAGTGATTGTTATGACAAACAGCTATTTTGTTTTTTAGCATTTATTAAAGGGTAAATGAACCTTCACACAAACGTAAAAGGGGGGGGGCTCTGCTGTACCCCAGAGCACAGCTACACACACTGGGTCTGGTCGCTGCGAGGGACAATTCAATGCAGAATGCATGGTTGGCTTCGTACAGTATTCACATTCTAGAACGTGTTGCACATGTCATCGGCACAACAGTTGATGTTAATGTAGGAGTTCATCTTCAGCATCTCACAGTCGCTCATAGCCATGCATTTCTGGTACTGGCCATCTGAATGAAAATATAGAAACATGGATCCAGATTAAGTAAAATGGGTTTAATCGTTGGTATGTTACAATCTTGAAACATTTTCATTATGAGTTGTTTTAATGAGTAATGTTAATTCTAAGAAGAAGCAACGTTAGCATTGCTTCTGACTACAAAAAAACGGTTGTACCAATGAATTTCAGAGCTACGGACAGACAAAGAGTAAGCCAAATATAAAATGGGCTTTACTCATTTGATTTGGCCCAGACCAACCTAACCTTCACATGTGACTGAGTTGGAATAAGGATATTTTATTTAGTGCGACATTGTTCCATGTGGAATGAAGTGAATGGAGCATATTGTGTCAGGAGAGGGGACTCACTCGGGGCCCTCAGGAACCTGGCGGCCGCACAGGCGTCCTTCTCTGGCTTACATGACTCCACGACCAGGTCACATGGCTCCCCCGCTCGCCGAGACACACAGCGGTGGCAGTTCAGAGCTCTACCTAAACAGAGAGAGAGAATTGGTGATAGATATTTTACCAAACTCTCTGGATCTCTCTCTCCTTCACTGTGTGTGTGTGTTCTTAAATACATTATGGCCCAGGTGGGTGCTTCTCAAGCTAAGACACCCTTCATGCAGTAAGTATACTTACTGCACTAAGGGCCAAGCACCAACCTGGGCCATAATGTATGTAAGTGTAAGCGCTTTCATTACAACTGATGGTTTGGGTGCCTGTAGGCATCTCATCAAACCATAAAATCAGTTACCCAATGTCCTCAATTAAGCATTACTTGTTAGTTATGGACCTTACTCCCCTGTACTGTTCCAGCGAAGGTCAAAGCATTTATGAAAAGTAATTTGGCATGTGACTTGCCCCGCCTGATCTCATGAGATATTAGCAGCATTGATTTAAGGCTGCTGATCGAGAGACTAGCTATTTTGAGTTCAAAGTGTGCAAGGCACTGAGCTGGTCCGGCCAGAGGCCAAGCAGCGCAGAGCAGTGTTTAGACTCTACTGTTTGCTCAGTGGAGAATCAGTGACCGACTTACCGGTTGTTAAAACCAGGGCAAGAGCCAGGGACAACACCAGGAACTTCATGGTTCTGTTCAACCTAGATTTGAAAGACAAGCAGTAATCAGGGATTTTTGTGCTCCCTTAACAACATCTCTGCTATTTCACTTGTCTCTCTAACTGGGGAACACTTGAATGTGTTTTATTCAGATCCTATGGACTATACATATATAGCTGAATATAAGACAAAGTCTTATATTTGTCTTATACTTGTCTTATATTCAGTCTACTTTTACTCCTTTGCATAAAAAATATCCATATCTCAAGCAAACCCTCATGCCCTCAATTCGCTCAAAAGGCCATGAAAACAGGCCACTCTAAAAGTCTATACAAATATCAATGAATATGAATATATGAACATAATGAATTTGGTTTTTTCTTAACTTTCAAAGTGATATATCAAGTGAAAACATAAAAAGACGTGTCAAAGGTTGCATTGCAAATTCTGTATACAAACAAAAGGAAATAATCAAATACCCACATCCATATGATCAATAACAACAAAACGTTGCACATAAATATATACATACCTGTTTGCTGTAGAGTTGCAGAATATGATGTCACAGCAGAGTTTCCACCCTCTCTTTATACCCACCTATTTCCGGCAAAAGGCTCCAAACCACTTGTAAAAGCATTGCTCCTGGTTACAGTGTTTACACTTAGTTAGTCTGGAGCCAGTGACGTCCCCGCTGTTAATATGATCATATATTATGCAAACAGGCTGCCACCTTTTGTCCATAAACCTATGTAATTTAAAGCTTGGCTGTGCATATTAACGCACAGACTTGTCACTCAAAGGTATAAAGGATTGAAATGAATCACCCTGGCACAAAAAGCCTTAATAAACAGAAAGTCAGGGTGAAAGGTATGTTTGCTGTAGGTGGGCCCTGCTTTACATACCTGACTCCAACTCAGTCATTACCATCACTCACAGCCCTACACTACTGACCTATTGAAACATTGAATCCGAGCCATGAATAGACTTGCCCCCATAGATTGGGGGCAAGTCTGTGTAAATTCTAGTTTGCATTATTGGACTAATATGTGTAATGTCTCATGTGTGACATATGCTGGAAGTGTCGTTCAACGGAAATGTCTCAATTCGGGTGTGGCAGTACAGCTGTTGTAAAGTGTTAATCTGCCAATCTCGGCCAAAGGGAGCAGAGGTGAACAAGCGGGGGTCATTCATGAGAGCAGGTTTTGTCATTGATTTATGCTCTCCAACCCCTGTCTGGCCCACGTCCTGCCCCACCTGCCCAGTCTTTCATTCTTGGAACAGGGCAAACTTGGTGGGGGAGCTGGGGTGAAGGGGCTGGTTGTTGTTTGAAGTTCTAGCCAAGACTCCTGCTGATAGTGTTTCTCCTGCCAAGACGTTAAAGGGACCGTTCACAGATTTTACAAAGTCGTTTCCATATTGGATTTAGATATAGAGGGTTTGTCGTAATAACGTGCCACCATAAACTCAATCCCCTGCATAGCTTCAGTTCAGGATCTCTGTGAATTCAATGGAGTCACAATTGTGGTTGAGGGATGAAAGTTATTTCCCTGTCTCCAACACTCCTGGGTGTGAGCAGAGGGTGGTCTCGTATGCCTGGACTCTGCTGGGGTCCAGAGATAAATAGGTAGTCAATAGATACCCACGGCTATACAGATCCTTTTACAACGTTTTTTCTTGGATGTCATTGATATTTAAAGTTTAAATAGTATCGAATAGTATACAGGTATATACTGTATTTGTAGTTTTCCATCAAGTTCTCATCACAGTATTTTCTATTGGCTATTGGCATTATAACTCTAGTAAGCAAATTTATGTCTCTATCTGAACAACAAATGAATCCAAATATGTAATCCAATCTGTCAAAAACAAATAAAACATTTGACAGCAATCTGGACCCATACCTCCATCCGAGCCACACTGAGCAACCCTGCCACAACCCAAAAGCAAAATCAAAGCAAAAAGATCTGTGGCTGTATTGTGGTGCTCAGACCAAAGCCCATTATCAGCACAGGCAGATTTAAGGGAAACTGTCCATGTGGCACAATGTCTAAACCCTTCATTGTTGAACCTTTTGTGCGATTGGACTCGCGATATCTGCGCACACTCTATTGACCTGTATATATCAGGCGGTCCAAATGAGTCTACTTGTAAACTCTGGGTCAAGTTTGGAATAACACCTGGTCAAAATGTCGCAGTACTCTGGAAAGGTGAGTACCACAACATTAATGTAGTAGCCATCATAGTTTAGACCCTTGAAATAGAAAGGCACAAAAAGAACAAAACAAACAAATGCAAATTTGGTTTTGCTCTGACCAACAAATCAGAGGTTTTCTTTTATGAAACAAAAATAACAAACAACAACAAAAATGTAGTCAAGTTAAAAAAAAGAAATCAGAAAAGCAAGCAACAAGTGAATCCTTTAAAAATATAAATAACCAGATGGGTACATTCAATGTAGAGCGAGCGTAACTAACAAGTGAATAACATAAACTAGCACCTAAAACGGGAGTCTACCCAGTGTCAGTGACTATCAACCGACTCATGGTACAACTGAACTGGTTTTACAGTCTAATCCTGCCATTGCCCTGACCAAAACCCTCTCCTCCTCTCCCGCTGTAGGTGGTGTTCTACGAGGGGAAATGTTTCACCGGGAGACAGCTGGACGTCTTTGGCGACTGTGACAACTTCCAGGACCGTGGCTTCATGAACAGGGTGAACTCCATCCGCGTGGAGAGTGGCGCCTTCGTGTGCTTCGACCACCCCGACTTCAAGGGCCAGCAGTACATCCTGGAGCGCGGAGAGTACCCCGAGTTCCAGCGCTGGAATGCCCACAACGACCACCTGGGCTCCTGCAGGCCCATCCGCATGGTGAGGCTCCTTGGGGGACCCGTCCCCAGACAGACCTGACCGATGGCTGTCTGTTGATTTTGCTCACTGACACCTCGAATGACTTGATGTGTCAGGCGTTCAGCTTGACAGATATACAGGTGTGGGGAAATGAAATGGATGTGAATGGTGTCTTGATGGAACTGTTTGTTCTCCCCTGTTTTTTTCCCAGCACGGAGAGCACTATAGGATCGAGCTGTTTGAGGAGCCCAACTTCACTGGCCAGTTCGTGGAGCTTTGCCAGGACTGCCCCTTCCTGCAGGGTCAAGGCATGGTCAAGAACTGTGTTAACTCCCTGAAGGCCTACGGAGACGGAGCGTACGTGTCCTCACAGCAATAGTCCACCACACACCTACACTGTATATAGGACCATTCGTTCTGGGAGGGGGTCTGTTCTTTACAATGTTCTGGTTCTTTTCTACTCACTGATTCATTTGACCAGGCTTTAGTTTGAGTTGTCCTTGGTCCTATGGCTGTATGGCAATGGGCCTCCCAGATGGCATTTCTTTCAGCCAAACAGAAATTGCAATAACCTGTATTCACCAGAGAGACGAGGCTGTGACCGAGGTTTAATTTCAGTGTTTCGTAACTCTTAAGATGAGACATAACATACTTTATTAATCCCAGATGGGGAATTCAGGCGTCACAGCTGAAAGTACAGAACAGTAGTGGAATCAGGATGAATTAAGAGATACAGAAACAAGAACACCCATTTATATTTTTTTTCACACGGTTTAAAAGAGTAGTACATGGTTTAACACTACTGTCTCTCCCTCCTGTTCGCCAGCTGGGTGCTGTACGAGGAGCCCAACTACCGCGGCCGCATGTACGTGGTGGAGAGAGGAGACTACTGCAGCCACATGCAGTGGCAGGCCCAGAACCCCAACATCAAGTCCATCCGCAGGGTGGCCAACAACTTCTAAACCCTCAAACCACTAGAAATGCATGGCCCCAGACAGAGGCTCTGGCTGTGTCCCCTCTGCCAGCATGATTAGACCATACAATACTGTTGTATATACTTTGATATAATAAACAATGGAAAAGACAGAATCAAAAGGCTTTGTAAAATTAAGGAATATGAAGGTTAGAAAGAGTAGTGCTACAATGATTTCTGTGTTCTATTTTTTTTTTGTGCTAGAAAAGCAGAAAGCTAGCAGGAAAGATGTACAGATACATATGTTACACAGATGGAATGCAAAAGGGAAATTGAAATAACAAGGGTAACATCAAGAAGCAGAAACATTCTGCCCCCTATTTGGCATCAATATGTAAAAAATGACTGCAGACAACTCTGCTCTGTTTATATATTTCTCAATACAGAATTCATAAATCCAGAAAGAGAATGAGGGGGGTGGGGTTATTGCACAGGTGGGTTTTAACACGCCCTGGAGAACACTGCTACCATCTAGTGTCATTTATCTATTTTACTCAGAGGTCTGCTCACCCCGGGGTTTGAAATATGATGACAGCAGAGTGTTTTGACGGCAATAACACGCACACACGCAAACATTTCCCGAGGTGGATGCGCGTATGTATGCTTAGGCAGATATAAATACGATGATCCTAGAGAGGAGGTAAGTGTTTCCAATGAACTATTGACCGTAGTTCCCTCCTGTGAGACAAATTGTTAGCCTATAGGCCTACTGTACAACAAGCTTGTTGTAATGAGGATGCCATCCTTAGTTCAGCAGCCCGTTATATCTGCCGTTTACGAACCAATTAATATGCTAAGAAGAGAAGCACATTCCCGACCATATACAGGCCTAGGTATAATTGGAATGTAAATATATTGAATTACTTTCCTTATAATTTGCCATTGTCTAAGAATCACACGTTGTTACTTAGACTGCTGAACCTTGACCCGCATTCATATGCAATCATTTTTCCTCCATGTGTCATGACAATAACACATCTGTCCGTGCACTGTTTCCCTCATGGCCTATATTGAATTACAGGGTCAATATAGGATAGAGCTAATGAGGAAATGCTTTGTCTAGTGTTACGCTCCGCGGTAGTAGTTTAAGAGCGATTACCTGGCTAACCTTATTCCTCAGCCATTTGCTCCGCATGTGTGTGTGTGTGTGTGTGTGTGTGTGTGTGTGTGTGTGTGTGTGTGTGTGTGTGTGTGTGTGTGTGTGCGCGCGCGCCTGGTGTCACTAACTTTCCATTAGTCTAGACACGAAAGAGTTTGGAAGTAAGGCCTAATGGCGATTGATAATCCTCCACCATGGATGATATTGCCTAATGACAACGGCATTGTTCTTTGAAAGGAAATGGAACTATATATTTTATAATATAATATAATAATAAAATAATATGTATGTCATATGATATTATAATTCAATATATAAAAATTATATATATATATATATATATATATAATATTTTATCATCTTACTATAACATAAATAGTCGTATTTCTTTATTTGTCGATAGGCTTTCTCTCTCTCTCACACACACACACACACACACACACTCCACACGAACACACCATAGCAATTTGTATGAAAACAGTGGGAATTTGCAGGATCCAAGACGTGGCTTAATGCCCACTTTGACTAGTGAAAGTAGTAGTAGCAGTTCTGTTGCGCAATCAAAACGCTAGTTTCATAAGCATGCTCCTATTCCTTCAATTGAATGGAGAGAGCGAAATAAGGCGATCATTTCATGAATGCATCGTCGGTGTGGTGGTAAGGTCACTCCAGCTGCCTGAATTCCCCTCTTTGTGTTTACACATCCGGGTTTCCCTGTTTGCAGCCCATTCCCCATTTAGAAGCCATTTTGGACACAGATCAGTAACATGCATGTAAACCCCAATCGACCTCCCGACGCCGACGCAGTGGTGCTACTATTCCAACTAAACAACCTCAAGAAGCGCCGTCGGGTTTCGTCGTAGATCGTGAAAGAGACCGTCATCCGAACGTGGATGTAATTCCGATGCGAAGCGGCGCACACATCGAGGGAGTCGCTGCCCTCGTTGCGAATCGTTCGCCTCCCTCTTTTCTTGCAACATTGTTGCACCGCGGCTATTGACACGCTCTGTGGCTACCGGGAGGACCACGGAGGCCTGTGGTCGTTTTTTTTATCCGCGTAACTCATGTTTGGACCACCCGAGTTTTAATGTTCGCGACGGAAAAAAGAGAGAAAACCCCGAGTCGTATATTTAAAACATAACATGTCGTTTTCATGGCTGACTTGTTCACTTCTTCTGGGAACTTTATGTGCAGGTAAGCTTCTTTTGTTGCGGCTGAAATGGTCTCATAGCTTCGAGCCTTCTCCCGCACACCCCCCCCCACCACCACCCCGAACAAACTTCAATGTCCGCCGCTCTGTTTTTATTTCACGGATCTGTGTTTCACAATGGGGACATAGTGCGGTTGTTTTTTGTTCGTGTGTGCTCAAACTTTAACCTGGTGTTTTAATGACTAATATCCCCCGTCCTCTAACTATGTGTTAATGTTGTCCATATTCATTGTCTCTCTCCCTCGTTTATTTGTTTGCGTAACATACAGCGTGAATATGTTTCCCGAGGTGTTAGGGACGTTGCCTGACTTTTAAACTCCACACCGATCATCATGCATGGTCCCCTGGCTAACGAAACCTTAACGCTATTATCCGAACTGTTGCTTTCACCCTGTCTTTTTTAAAACGGTTGCTGTAATAGATGGCAGCAGCTGCATCAACATCTTGAAACCCTATAGCCTCTTACATCCCAGCCCTGTGTTCTTGTTTGTAGTAACGCCACGAAGTCGGCGATTTCCAAATACCATCGTGTTTAGTCATTCATAATTGATGAATTGCAAATGTAGGGCTGTACGGTGTCGTCCAGGACGAGCACGTTATCCTACATCGAGGATGGGAGTAACATAGGTCCGAGCCTGGGCTGTTTAGTAGGCCTACCTCGTGAAATAGAACATGTGGAGTGTTTTAGTTTTTTTGTTCGCGTCCCCGAAATGTAGGCTATTATGGTTTTACTTTTTATTATTGGGAGAGTTGGGGAAACCACTCGCACGCCCCCTCCATGGGAGTTGTTTGGTTATAGCTGTCATTCTGGTGGTCTTTCTGTAAAAATTCATTCAACCCGTGTACTGCGAGCTTAAAATAAATCACAATAAATGGCTTTATGGTGTATGGATCAGAAGCAGAATGTATAACGAGCTGCCCATACACAGCCTATGTTGTGGTATAAGCCTCGGTAAAGTGACAGGGGGGAGGGGTGTCGGGAATGATCTAGCACTAGTAAAAGTCCCCCCGGATCATGTGACCAGGGGATATCAGAAACGCCATCTCGGGCTCAATGGAGCGCGAGACATCAGCGGAGCGCGTTTCCCCCTCTTCTTTAGTGCGGGTTAAGGAAGAGCGCTTCTCTGATAATCCGCCCGGAAGAGATGCTTGTCTTTTCACGCACCTTCTCGCAAACGTATGGAGGACGGCGTCGCGCCGTGAAAACTCACGTCGGTGTTGTGCGTGTACCACGTGCGCGCGCACTCAGGCGTATGTGTGCGTAATGGTTGAGGGGGTAGGGGGGTGGGGGGCTTGAAAGGGGCAAACGTGGGGGATGGGCAACCTCCTATATACATGGATTTAAAGAGACAGAAACTGTTTTTTTCCCCCCGTGAACAAAGATTAAGAGTGAATGTCCAAGAGGACCACGGCGAAGGTCAGCCACAGCCTTTTGTCCTTTTGGTTTTCCGTCAAGCCAGTAATTGCATGGTAATTGCTCGGACACCTGAATGATGGCACAGGATAAAATAAAATCAGCGAATACTACTATAGCACGGGCCACATGGTTGGGAGAGGGACACACTCTATTAGGCTACACATCGCAACTCTGGCGTTGCCAATTCAGCAGAGTGAAACAACGCATCAACATAATTCACCGAATTACACAATGCTCCCTCTTCCCCGTGTTTCCCACTCTGGGGGGCCGCTGTATTCTCATAACTCCTGACACTAGTGCTGGGCTTCCAGGCCACCATTGTCCTCCTATAGCTAATTAAATAGCTTATTCTTTTCTCTGTCTGTCTCTTCATTAAGTTGTTACGCTCAAACGACGAGATTACACCCTCTGGCGCCATGCGAGAACAAATGTGTTGGCCCGAAGGAATCTTTTTTTTTGACAGAGTCCCACAAATTGGCTCGATGCCAAGATGATGATGGACGCCACGCTTGGGAGACATTTATTTTCCCAAAGTGTCCGGGCTCAGCCTATGGCACCATATGTCCACCGGTCCACATAAACACACATGACCACACAACAGGGTTTGATTAATTAAACACGTGTGTGCTGATCTCTTCCTCTCTCTCGCTTCTCCTCTTTCTCTCTCTCGCTCTCTTTCTCTTGCTCTCCTCTTTCTCTTGCTCTCTCTCTCTCAGGTTACAGCTTGGGCGAGGCGGAGACCCGCGAGTGTGTGTACTACAACGACAACTGGCGCACAGAGCGCACCAACCAGAGTGGCTTTGAGCGGTGCGAGGGGGAGAAGGACAAGCGGCTGCACTGCTACGCGTCCTGGCTCAACTCCTCGGGCACCATCAAGCTGGTGAAGAAGGGCTGCTGGCTGGACGACTTCAACTGCTATGACAGGTCGGGGCTCACCATGGTTTTGGCTGGGGTCAGGGGGTTGAGGCCCCATACACTTAAAAGAAAGTCAAATATATGCGGTTAAATAAGGGGGACTCATATCTGTGAAATAGGGCTTATTGCATCCTGCCCGTTTGAAATTACACTGGCTGAACTCTTGCCATAACCATTAAAAGCAAACTCACAACCTGCAAATCACTTACCTTAGACTAAAATGGTTATTTCATCTGCACGAAAATAGATGGCTTAAAATGTCCATTCGCTAAATTCCAGCACCCTCAAGAACTGACATGACAAACTCCTCTATACTTAAAAGGCTTTGTGTAACTTTGAAGAGGACAACTGTTGAAAGCAATCTAAAAAGGACAAAAGAAAGGGGGAAAAATGCCTAATGCATATGTACGGTACACACTGTGGTAA
This sequence comes from Micromesistius poutassou, assembly GCF_964030765.1. NCBI lineage: Eukaryota > Metazoa > Chordata > Actinopteri > Gadiformes > Gadidae > Micromesistius > Micromesistius poutassou. Next base: position 8,330,899 of record NC_140286.1, read on the forward strand.
CGCACCGCAGAGAGCTGCCCCCCACCTCTTCCAGGCCTGTCACATGAGATGAAGGGTTGTATTCTCCTTGTAGGAACAGAAAGTGTTGAAGTGTCACAGAGAAAGGCGGCCAATTGCGGAATGGGCTGTTGGGTCACTGGAATGGTAGCATGCTTTATGAATAAAATCCATTCCCATTTCTGGCACTTAACTCCTGGGTCAGGTCAGAACCTGGTGTCGCCAGCTCGCGTCGTCCTTTTTTTAAGAAAAGACCGAATTTAAGTCTTCGGAGAGGTGACGTGCAAAAGCGGGAGTTGATTGTTTTCCTTTTTCTCGCTGCTCTTTTTCTAATGAGCCAGTATCACACACGCTCTCGTGTTCCAGCGCTGTTGAAGAAAGTGTTTGTCTGTGAGCGCAGTAATGGAGCCGTCTCTCTCTCTCTCTTTTCCCCTACCCCACCCCCCACAGGCAAGAGTGTGTTTCCACGGAGGAGAACCCCCAGGTCTTCTTCTGCTGCTGCGAGGGCAACTACTGTAATGAGAGGTTCACCCACATCCCTGACATGATTAGCGGCGGCAGAGGAGGTGAGCTGCAAACAGAAAAATGAAAAAAGGAAATGTCACCCAAAGTGCAAAATATAGATTCCACTGTTCTTTTAATTGGTAGTAGAGGAACTGGAAGCGAGAGATGTTGGCATTTTGCACTGATCCCACAACGGTTTATCACTTTGCCAATTACCACGGCAACCCATTTTGTAATGGGGGGGGGGGACAAAACAAACCCCCTGCACGGAGCTTCCTGTCGATGTCGCGTAACTTCAAATTAGTGTTCAGGTGCCGCTTCAGATCAAACCGCCCACCCCCCCTGAATTCTGGATAAGCGGCTCTGGCAATTTGGTGTGTCAGGGTCTAGTATAACATTTCCCTGCTTGTATCAGTTCCATATGCGGTGGTGGTGGTGGTGGGGAGGAGGAAGGGAGCGTGGGATGGGCAATCTCCCAAAGCCATGACACTGAAGAATCTCAAGGCAAGATGCGCCCGGCAATACTTCCTGCAGTGATTGATTCCTGGTAGTCTTGTTTGAAAACCATTAAAGCCTTTTGATGTCGTCTGGCGTTGGCAAAAAGTCAAATGAGACGGCCCCCTCCCCGGGGTGTCGGGGAAACCCGGAGAACAGAGAGCGCTGCTTAACGTTTACGCATAAGGGGGAACCAACGAGCAGACAGCTGCCACGGAGTGTTACCAACACAGCAGCTCGTAATTGCGATGAGGGTAACGAGATGTGACACACTTGGACAAATGCACATCCATGAGGCAATACGTGGCGGAAATGGAGCATTTTGACAAATTGTTTATTTATTTTTTTCTTCCGTCAGCAGGAATAAGGCTCCTCAAACCACTTTGCATTTTACTTCATTGTGTCGAGTAATGAAGTCAGAAGCCGTGCCTCTGACCCAGTCGCGAGTGTTGCAGGCCGCTGGTGCGCGAGCCTGTTCCTGTCACCGTGGTGACAGTTTGAATCCGCGAGTCAGGATTTAGTTGTCAGACCGCTTTCAATTATAAATAATGGCCTGGCATTAACGAGTCCATTTGGGTTTTTTATGCCCTGAGCAAGGCGCTGATGGGATTTGTGTGCGCTTCACTTATAAAACCCAACTATTCTTAATGCTAGTGTTTAAACCAGACCATCAACTCCAATTACAAATCTGTTTATTTGGTATCCGACCCCGCTTATTTGTTTTGAAGAGCGAGCTCGACCTTTCTCCGTTCTGGGCCTCACCCCGTTCTGTTGAAACTCGCTCCTTTTTTTCCCTTCTTTCTATTACCAAACAAACCTTCCTGTCTGAACGATCTCCCCGGGTGTCAATATGTCGACACTCTCCGGTAACCCTTTTAACCTCTCCCTCTCTCTCCCCCTCTCCCTCTCTCTCTCCCCGCTCTCTCTCTCTCTCTCTCTCTCTCTCTCTCTCCCACCAGTGAAAATCAGGCCTCCCCCCAGGGTCCCGTCGCTGCTCAATGTTCTGGTGTACTCTCTGCTGCCGCTGTGCGTGCTCTCCCTGGCACTGGCCCTGGCCCTGTGGATGTACCGCCAGCGCAAACCGCCCTACGGACACGTGGACCTGGGGGAGGTGAGTGTCATGCCCAACCCCCCCCCTTCCCCACCATGTTTTTACTAGCTGCCATATCCGTCCTGCACTTATTCCAACCGCTGTGTGTTGTGGCTGAAGCCCAAAAGAAAAATGTTGTGTAAAAGTCTGATTTTGATTGGATCTTCTTCTTGGAAATCCTGTAGGGAGAATCTACACACAAAGGTGCTAAATATGCGATAGCTATTCAAACATGCGATTCAACGGTTCCTTTCATAGCTCAAAGGTATGGAAGATTGTTTTTTGTAAATAGTTTTCCCCCTCTTTCTTAGGACCCTGGGCCCACGCCCCCCTCTCCCATGGTGGGGCTGAAGCCCCTGCAGTTGCTGGAGATCAAAGCAAGGGGGCGCTTTGGCTGTGTCTGGAAGGCCCAGCTCATGAGCGAGTCTGTGGCGGTGAAGATCTTCCCCATTCAGGTGGGAGACCGGGGAGCTTTGGAAAGGAGCTGTTAACTTTGAAGTTAACAGCTAAAGGATGTGTCAGAGATATTTGTTGATGGAATGACGATATCATTCAGCAACTTACCCACTATTTCTGACTGTATTTCGTACTCTCTGCATGCAGGACAAGCAGTCGTGGCAGAACGAGCGGGACATCTTCCTGACGCCCGGCATGCGCCACGAGAACCTGCTGCGCTACATCGCGGCAGAGAAGCACGGCAGCAACCTGGAGACGGAGCTGTGGCTCATTATGGAGTTCCACGAACGGGTGAGCACGCGCCCGCCTCCACCGGGCCCAGAGCACCCACTAGATTACTGCTTTCTGGGTGACCTTTCTTCAGTTCAGGCTAAAATGAAAAACAACACTACTGGATGTACTGGAGGCCAACCAGGCCAATGTTATCAAGGTTATAATGACATCGCCACGTAAAGGCTGAATCGCACCAGAGACTGAAGGCTGTCTAGACTTATTATTTTGCTTTTAGGTGAACGCAACAAGAATATTATCATTTAGTTATCAGTTTTTTATAAACTTCATGGTTCCAATATTAAATCAGAGCCTCAGATCATGTCCATATTTTTATATAAGAAAAAGTTAAAATGGTTTATATTGTTTATGATTGGGTGTCTGTAGAATGCACGTAACGATTTGCTTTCAAAATACCTTCACTTCCGACACTGTCCGTGTTGCTTAGCAGATCATGAATTAAAAATGTCCACGATTGTGTGTTGTGCATAGGGCTCATTGACGGACCACCTGAAGGGCAACGTGGTGACCTGGAGCGAGTTGTGCCACATAGCGGAAACCATGGCCTGCGGCCTGGCCTACCTGCACGAGGACATCCCAAGCTACAAAGGGGAAGGACCCAAGCCCACCATAGCCCACAGGTGAGAGCTCCTGCTGCCCATTGGGTGGGGCGTTATAGAAGCCAATAGCCTGATCTCCCCAAGGATTGGAACTTGGCATAGAAAGAACAAAAATCCCTGTATTTAGAAATGAGAAGATCTCCCTTGAACTACCCAACGTACTTTAGTGTGCCCATTCGTACCTTGACGTAATGTGGCCGTAGTCCACGTGCATAAGTCGCCTTTAAGATTACAAGAGACTAGGGATGTCACGATACCAGAAATTTAGTAGTCGATACCAATACCAGTGAAATTCCAAGATTCTCGATACCCAATTCGATACCACGGTCAAAAACAAAACAATAAATCCCATGTACTTTATTTATTAAAAACATTTAAACATTACAAAAAACAGTGGCACTGGCATGTAGCCTTCAAGTAATGAATAAAAATAAACCACTATTAACATTACAAAAAAAGAACAGTGGCATGTAGCGTTCAAGTAGTAATAATAATAATAATAATAATAATAATAAAAAAATACGCGCTGAAAGCAGGCAGTCATGCAGCTATGCGGCTCGCGTTTACACTCGCGTGCATGGTGGGGTTTAAAACATAACTTCCAACCTAATATTAAGTAATATAACGCAGGTGCGCAAGGCAGCCACAGGAGATGCCAACATTGTTTTCAACCGCTCGGTACCGCGCCGTATTAATGTTTTAATACAAGTTTTGAAAAGAAAAAGTATTTGAAGCGAATAAGCAACGCTGTTTTTGATTTGTTTATTTGGTTTTGAACGAATAGTTTTGGATGCATGCATCGGCTTTGAGTTGGTTTTTTTACTTTGAAATTGCATACGCTCGCAACACACACGCGCACACGCACGCACACATTCACCGCCGCACCCACTACAACCTGCCGATCTTCAATCAAAACAACATCAAGTAAGTGATGCCGAACGCAGTCGTACCATGCGTGTTTAGAAGCGCAACATTGAACCGGGTCCCGTCTGAAACAGTCGCGCGGCGCAGCGTTCCAAACGCAAAGTACTTCCAGACACGACTCTTGCTATTCTTTTTATCAACGAGTCGAGGCGGAGCCGTCTCACTCGCTGCAGCTGCAGTTGCCGTCTTCCATTATCCCGTGTAGGTGTATATGCTGCCCACGTGACGTCCGGAGGAATTGCATATTCGGTACCTACGGTACTAAGAAAAACGAGTACCGTCACGTTTTTTGAATTTTAGTATCGACTTGGTACCGAAGTATCGGTTCTCGTGACATCCCTACAAGAGACTGAAAGCTACCCTCTGAGGATTTGTGTTTCGTACTCTCGCCCCCGCAGGGACTTCAAGAGTAAGAACGTGATGCTACGAGACGATCTGACCGCCATCATTGGAGACTTTGGTCTGGCGGTGCGGTTCGAGCCCGGCAAACCCCCAGGCGACACCCATGGCCAGGTATGACGCCCACACTACCAGCCATTTTGGCTGTATGTTTGGTGTTTGTTTACATGCACACAGGCCAGAGGATATGAGCATTTGTATTGGAAATTTGTATTGGAAATTTGCCATGATGACGAAATCCGCAATGAGTCACTTTCGGTTGCTCAGTGACTCAGTGGTAAATAGTAACATTGTAGTAATGACCGGGAAATGAACATGCAAGTACGTACTCCTTGTTTGGGCGTGTCATTTACGGTTTTCAGTTCAGTGTTTGTCCTACCTTTCTGACGAGTCCAGTGTTGTTTTTGCAGAAACTCGTAACGTATGAAAAGCAATAGTAAGTGTGTCACATTGTATACGTGTGTTCATGCCCCGCCCGTTGCTCTCCCCCAGGTGGGAACCAGGCGCTACATGGCCCCTGAGGTCCTGGAGGGGGCCATTAACTTCCAGCGGGACTCGTTCCTGAGGATAGACATGTATGCCGTGGGCCTGGTGCTCTGGGAACTGGTGTCCCGCTGCACGGAGAATGACGGTGAGTGCAGAGCGTGCCCTCACTTTGCGGGACCGCTGGACTCGATAGATCCCATCCACGCGAGAATCCATCTGGCCAGTCGAGTCATGCGCTTTCGGCCAATCAGAATCATACGAGCGACTAGTTGATCTACATGATGGAAGGCGATAGACTGATGGCTCATCCAATTACCTGCCAAGTATTTTTTGAAAGAACCTGCCCCCATCCAAACGGTTTCCAAGGAAAACTTCCTAGATGGTTGTGTAAGACACCATTTGGCACGTCCGGTTACTGCACACCCCCATGGTGACCGATATTCCCCCACACCTAACCTCTGATTTATGGGTCCCGTTGTAGACCTTTAATGAGCCACTTCCACTTTCGTCCTTTCATATTTCAATTTAGATTTTTAATCAAGTTTCAGAGGTTAAAATTAGGGCTGAACGATGAATTGCATTTGCGATAATATCGCGATATGACAAAACGAGATTTTCTAACCGCAAAGGCTGCGATTTGATTGGTCACGTGACTTGCGAGTGAGCTGAGCGGAGCAAAGCAGTGCAGGCAGGGAGGGACGCTGTGCTTTAACCTACTACACAATGGCCTCAGGCTCGTCAGAAGAGCGCACAGCTGAAAGTTTGGTACCAAAGAGGGGCGGCACATCAGTTGTGAGGAATTATTTTGGCTATAAAAAAGACGATGCAAAATGCTACTGTCCCGCATTTTGATCACAGCCTCGTCGGCCTTGAAAAAAAACCAGGGACCAGGGACGTGCACAGGAGTTTTGAGGGGCAGGTGCAGAATTGTTGACGGGGGGGGGGGGGTTGGATCACGGACGAGTGCTATTGTTGACGCGGGGGTTGGATCGCGGATGAGCGCTATTGCGGGTGTGATTATTGACGGGGGGGGGGGGTTGGATCGCGGACGAGCGCTATTGTTGACGCGGGCGTTCGATCGCGGATGAGCACTATTGCGGGCGCGATTGTTGAAGAACACTCAGAGGGCACTTTTTAATATGAGGCAAAAAGGACAGGGGCTCAAGCACCCCTAGGGCCCTATGTGTGCACGTGCCTGGTAACAACACATTGTCGGACCGTCGGGTGAAAATTAGTCGTGGCTCAACATGGAGCTAAGAGGAGACGGAATGTCTATTGGATATTTGGGCAGACGCCCACATAAAAATGCCGATGCATTTAACACATTGAGCACCAGGATGAGGGAGAAGGAGTTCGAAAATAAATCTGATATTGTTTATTATGAAACAGATAGATTTATTGCTTGTGTTCGTTGAAAAATACATGAGAAGAGGACCTTGAAAAAATAATCGCATATTAAATCGCAATCGCAATATTGAGGGGAAAAAATCGCAATTAGATTATTTTCCAAAATCGTTCAGCCCTAGTTAAAATTTGAGATTACAAGAAACTTCTTCCGCTTTTCTGGCACTTTTAAATAAAACTGTCCCATAACGTGGATGCGGGAGACTACTTCTTATTTAGTGGTTATGGTTATATGTATAATTGAAGAGGTCCAAGCATAAGGATTTATTACAATGTCCACATCAACAACAAGGTGGAACATGTCCAGTGACGCCACTCTCACGAACGTGGTCTTAACCTGCCAAATGACCTTAGACATGTCATTTAGGTGGCATTTAAGACATTCTCCAAAAAACTGGTCACAAGTTTCGAGGCTAAATGATTGTGCTGTTCCTGTGACATTTGTGTTGTCTTTTTTACTATGTCCGCTGACCATTCTGTGTGCTGACGCGCGTCCGCTCTCCTCTGGTCCCTCCAATAGGCACGGTGGGCGAGTACATGCTGCCCTTTGAGGAGGAGATCGGCCAGCATCCCTCCCTGGAGGACCTGCAGGATGTGGTCGTGCACAAGAAGATGCGCCCCGCACTCAAGGACAACTGGCTCAAACATCCTGTGAGTATCCACCCTGTCCAGAAGAATAGCTTTTAATGACCGGGATGCCACTACCCGTGTCTCCTCCTCATTGTCTTTTCCCTGCATCATTACAAAGGCCGGTGACGCAGACCCACAGTGGTTCACGTTGAGACTAGAAGGGCTGTCGGGAAGAAGTGGCCACTTTGGGAAATGTGTTCATTGTTTTGCCGTCAATCCTCTGCAAACAAAAAAGATGAATGTGTAGGACTTGACAATGCTTCTTGTTATCTTTTGGATTCTACTGGGATGAATATTTACTGTGGATTGCAACCATCCGCCCGCCTTCAAGTAACTGGTGGAGGCAGGGTGGCAGAATAGAGACGGACCCAGCTGGATCTGCCGGCTCAATTGGTGTTCCAATGGCGGTGTCCTTGTAGAAAGCACCAGTCTCTCTCAGGGTCCCCGAGCAGTGATTATCTAGAAGGCGTTCAGAGGAGATAAGGCTTAAATTGTAATATAAATATGTTTGGATTCTCTGTTGTACCTGCATGGATGAACATCCAATGTTTTTAAAGTCATGTATTGTTTGTCGATTGTCAGTTGAAGTTTACTTGCTTATTATTATAGACTTTGATTATTATTATAATCAAAGTCACACAGAGCACAATGCAGGTTAGTTTGTAGCAATAAAAATAAATAATGGTCCCTCAACTTAACTTTGTCTGTCTGTCTGTCTGTCTGTCTGTCTCTGTCTTGCTGCCCCGTGGTCCCATACCCTGCAGGGCCTGAGCCAGATGTGCGAGACCATCGAGGAGTGCTGGGACCACGACGCGGAGGCACGGCTGTCGGCCGGCTGCGTGGAGGAACGCATCGGCCAGATCTCCAGGACCGTCAGCGGCACCACCTCCGACCGGCCCGTCTCCATAGTGACGTCTCTCACCAACGAGGACCTACCTCCCAAAGAGTCCAGTACCTGAACCTCACCACGCAACCCCACAAACGCATCAGACTCGCCCTTCAGGGAGGAGGGGTTTTTAGTTTTACTTTTAGTTTTCTCTTTTGGTATTTGTTTGTCGTTTTTTGGTTTCTCCCCAAAATCCAGAACCCAAGATGGACCTCTTGTCAATACTCAAAAACCAAGAGAAAGAGAGCGAGAGTGTGAGGAAGGATGGAGGAGAACCATCACCACTTGAGCACCGCTGCTATTTTTATCTCTGTATCGGTTCCTCGTGACGTTTTTTTTTCCACATGGCCTGTGTGTTTTTCTAAGTTGATCTTAAGCAACACATCCGTCTGCTGTAGGGTTGGGAGTGGCGGCGACGAGCTCATCCGACGGGGCACTCTTAAGCTTGCACCCCCAACCGCCAATGTGTCAAAACTCTCCCTGATGTCATTACCTCATGTATTGCTTTTTGTGTGTTTTTTTGGTTCACTGGTTTGTAGTGCCTCATATTTTGGTGACGTTGGCTGGTTTTTATTTCCCCTCCCTCTCTACCAACCACCGGTCAATATGGTCTACAGCCAAAAAAAACAAGAGAAACGTGTGCTCCAAATCCTAAAAACACGCCTCAGAGGACCCTCTTTTAAACGCGTGGGGTTTCAGACTGTTAGCATTCAGACTGTTAGGACATTTCATCTTCCTCAGGGGTCGTGGCGTCTCGTTTTTATCTCAATGTGTGCGTCCTTGATTGGTGGCGTCCTTTGACTAGAAAACAAAACGACTATGAAAGAGGGATGGATGGCTATGGGAATGCGTAGGGAGTATGTGTTTTTTTCCATCCTTTTTTGGAACGGAGCAAAAAAATAAAACCAGGGGAGCTGAGCAGGTATAATTGGACGTTGGGACTTTTATTTTTGACCGATTCGTTTTTTTGTTTTTTTGAAGGGAGAACTGTCTTTTTCCCTGCAAAACTACCTCTCAGGTGTTCAGTAGGCCTACTTTGGAACATTTTCTATGATTTGAGAGCCACGCTGTCTTATCTTGCTAGAGTTCATGGACACTATTCCAGGTTTTTAGATTTTTTTTTTTCGCTTTAGAAATGCAGTTACTAGCTTGCCACGGCTTCAATGGATGCCTTATGGCGTTGCAATGATACATTCTTTTTTTTTCTTTCTTTTTTTAAAATGGATGTTCACATTTGTGTCTGTGTATCGATGATGTGACACGAGTTTTTCTATAAGTAGAAGCGTTTGTCGGGCTCCTCATCACAAGGGCCCTACTTAAAAAAGGCAACATGTCTGTTTTTTGTTTTATATTCACTTTTAGTTTTGTTCAAAGACAAAACAACAGACTCATGTTGGACAGTAGTGGGTCCCAGATACCTCAGTCACTGTACACCATGCAAGGAGAGCGCACATGCGCTCACCTGGTCTCAAATGCAATGCCATAGTTGTAACAATAACACCAGTTACCATAACATTGAATGTCTTGTTGTGCTGCTGTGACTATTCCACGATACTCAAGGATTGTCCAATTTCGTTAACGTGCGGCTTAACGTGTGGTTAACTCTCCATGGTATTACGTGAGGCGGATAGTCTTTTTATGATTAGTATTATTTTAGGTTTTTATTTTTCAATTGGGTAAGCTCTCATGCTGCTTACATCTCCAAACTGACCTCAGATATTCTGACAAGTACCTCAGGCTTTTTCTACATGTTTCTCTTGGCGTTATTGTTAATGTATTATCGTGTTTAGTAGTCAATATTTTATTGCCGGTCGGTCGGGCCTCAGGAGATTTTGTTTATTTTTTTATTTCTTTCATCCCCCCTCCTTCTCTTGAACAGAGCCAGACCAGTTGTTGTCACGATGTGATCGCTGTACAGACCCTAAAAAACGACCCTGAAGAGAGAAGATTCTTGTACATAGACCTGAATACATAAGCCGAACACTGATATATAGGTATATACATGTATCTATATATATTTATATATATTTTGTTTCTTAATACAGTATTGGGGCATTACTTTCTTTTCACGTGACTGGAAAAGGGACTTCTCTCGGATCTCTACCCTCTACTTATTTAAGAGTCATCTTCCACATGGAGTCCTGTGAAATATACAGTATATATATATTTTTTGCAATGTATTTTCTATTGAATCTTTCGAGAAAGAGGTTTCCCCCATTGTAATTATTATTATTATAATTGGAAACGGAACATCTGAATTAGAAGCTGTGCAGTTGAATGCGTTGTGTACAATTGCATCATCTCTATTGGCAAACCACCAACACCCCCCCCCTTCCCCGACAAAACAAAGCAAGCCTCATGGCTGACAGTGTTAGTGGCTACACCACGAAGGTGGATCCCCCCGCCCCCCCAATCCATCTTTTATTTTTTTGTTTAATGCCAGTTTGCGCAGTATTACCTCTTCTATTAACCTGCTGATGTGATGTTTTAAAGCTGTTGTGTGATAGTCTAGTCAGGCCAGGACTGCACACAGTTGGACCTCCCTCCCCCCCCACCCACTAGCCCGTCTGTGTATCGGTATTGGGAGAGTTGGTCTCTCCTCCGTGATTTGTCCCTAACCGTAGGCCCCGCCCACACCAACACGGGTGTGATTGACGCAACACGGAAGCAACACACCACTGGACCTGGTGACAGTGGGACATGCGGGCCCCAGCAATATTTATTGTACAGCAATAGTCATTTCATAGATCCGGACGTGAAAGAAATACTCTACTCAGCTGTGAATTTTCTCCCCCCTGAGGGGCAGGGGGGAGGCTGTGGGGGATCAATGAAAATGTATCATCCAACCTGGCACATACTCAGATTTTATATGTAAATGTATGTATAAAGTGATATCACCACACATTAGCCATGTGTAAATGGACAAACTGCTGTAGAGTTCTACCTGAGCTCGGCACGCGTCGTGCCAGGCTCAACACACACACACACACACACACACACACACACACACACACACACACACACACACACACACACACACACACACACACACACACACACACACACACACACCTCCTTATGCTGTCTCTACTACCCGGCTCCTTGTGAACACGAAACCACTTACCTCATGCGTTCGCTCATTTGCAACACTAACACGGAGACTCATCTTCAAAACAAATATGTATATAGTTACTTGACAAATGTAAAAGGATTCTTCCTTTTTCATGTTTGAATCCTGTGAAAATGATCAATTTACAGTAAATATGTTGTTCACTTCTATTGTGGTGTGAATGGATGGAGTGTTTAAATTGTGTGTCTCTGTGTGTGTGTGTCGGTTCCACTAAACCGTGTGAATGTTAACTGTGAGCTAAAACATTTAGAAATATAAACTAGAGAGTACACCCATCTTTTTGTATATTAAAATAAAGAATGATTAACTGTACCGTGAGGTTGTTCTCTTTTTCACTTGAATTCAGAATTTAGTTTAATCTCGTAGCCGAGCACATTTATTTAAATGTAGGCCCCTTTAATAATTTATGAACAGAATAGCATACAAAACAATTGTATTCTTCTAAATTGCATGTTTTTCCAAATACCAATAAAAGATGCATACGTTCGTTATAAAAATGCGATGCATATTAAACTGACTGACATAACCCTTTTCCCTACATTTACTGTGTAATCACAAGTGGTTTTGAAGCATCGTGCTTGTATCTTAAAAGAGGAATGACTCCATATGCTCACTAGGTGGCAGCGGTGGGATTAGCCGTTTGTTCGTTAAATTTTAAAACTTGAGGTAAATTTACATTTGGCATAAAAGTCTTTAATTTGGCACAACGCAGCGATATAAAAAAAAATACCCAGGCCTTTGCTCTTAAATTCGTAAAGTAATTTGCCTTCTAATAAACACGCCTTTTTACTAGAAAACAAATGGCACTAAATAGATGCAATTACGCAGCTGGAAAAACATGTCGATGATTGACACAATTATGGTTATGGGTTTTAAAACGGAATCATCACGAATGAATCACACTCGCAGATCGAAGCCATCACTTGGGGAAGCAACAGCGCGCGCCTCCTCTGGCGTGTGGGGGCGGCAGCCACTCAGGGCGCGTGTGGGGTGTCACGTGACGCACGGCCGAGAGTTGAGGCTGGGAGCCGCCAACAGAGCTTCATCTGTACTGCGACTCACTGTTCCTGGAGAGGCTACTCTCCCCCCCAAATAAATCGAAAAGCCTTGGTTGTTTTTCAAACGGATATATACAAAGCGATGTTCTTCTGAGAATTGTGTGACTATGTCACTCAACTGCCGGCCAGGTGAGTTTTGTATTTGTATGTTTTCTCTTTGCTCGAGAAAAGCGCTCGCTCAAAAGTGATTGCCAACCAGGCAGCGGACGACCCAGTGGCGGAGCAGCAGAGCGGGTTCACAGCATCCGTTTGATCGCACACCGAACCACCTCTGGCAAACCAAACGTCTATATCACTTTGATAATGTGTCAATTACAATTGGATAGACGCAGTGGTGTTCTGTAAATACATTTACAGCAGACTATTTAAACTTCCCTCTCTCTGGTGGATTACAGACGATAGGGATCGCTGAATGTCTATGAGGCTCCGCTGGGCCATTTACGTTTCAGATGTTTTAGGTGCTGTCTTGATCATTACTCACTGTCCTCCTTCCCTCACACAACCACTCCGACGCTTCTCTGTTTTAGCCATCCAGGGACCGGTGCAACGTGATCGAAGGGGCTAGCTGGCTTGGAGTGGCCCTGCCCGGGGGAGGCTGCTGCAGCCCTGGCCGCTGGAATGTTACGGAAGAGCAGTAGTGGCGGTGGAGCAGTGAAGCGGACCCAGGGGCTGCCTCGACACCTCTCCAACCAGAGCACGGGTTCTCTGTCGGCGGGCTCCACCAAGACCTGGGATATGGGTCGTGCGTCCAAGAACAACAACCCCCTGAACAGTATTGGGCTCGAGTCCCACATAGTGGGCGCCCCGGGGGTTGACCCGGACTATGTGATGCAGCTGGTAAATGATGTACGGACGTTCGCCGACGTGTTGCTCAACCTGAAGAAGGCCTTCCAATCTAAAGGTCAGTTCAAAACAAATGTAACTTTAATGTCTGGGTAATAATGGAAGATTGATACTTGTTTGTGGTGTGTGGGGGACATTTTTACTTCTGCAAAGTATACCTAATGGCTGGATGCGAAAGGTCGAAAAGCTTACTGGTTAGTTAATAATAGTGTTTCAAGGCTTTTTAATTCCAATGTGGCTCAGGATTCAAAGCTATTGTATCATCATGTTTATATCCATGTCACTCAGTGTGCGTTCTTTGAAGTTTGACTTATCGTGTCAATGCAATGTCGTGCCGTGCAATATGACAAGCATGTTTGGAAGTTGGCATAATTCTAGCATAATGGAATGCATTTCACACTACATAATCACCTGAGGATGTTAATGAATTGAATCATACTTTATATGAGAAGCCAGGCATGAACACAACTCTAAATAATCACATGTAGATGCAGACAGAAAAATTATAAATTACCCCAGCCACACACACACACACACACACACACACACACACACACACACACACACACACACACACACACACACACACGGGGGGGGGGAGTGTCTTGTTGTTCCATTCCTCTGGCTGGAGGAGTCAGGCCTCTTAGAGGGAGGAAGCCTTGGCCCCTGCCGTGCTGAGCGCTGCTCCCACACGTCACAGAAGCATTCGGGATATTCTCCTCCCTGCGCTCACCCACATCCCCTAACGTTTACTTATTTGGCAGGTGGGGATAGGAAACCCCCTCCATTCTCCCTTCCGCTCTCTCTCCCCCCTTCCTCCTAATTGACCCAAAGTACACCTGTTCAACTCTTTTCCGATCATTTCTCTTATTTCTTTCGCCTCGCTCCAATCTGCGACACTTGTTTCTGCCGGTAGTCAGGATGGAAGGGTTCGCGTAATTGTTGTAGGCTGTTTGGCCTTTGCTTGTTTGCGCAGCCCCCTATTTAAAGTTTTGAGGTCGAGGCCCGCACCAGGTGTTCCAGATCATGTCCACAGGCACAGGACGTTAAGGGAGATGTGGGTCGAGGCCAGTAACATCCTAAATAGATGTGTGCATCTAGGGAGTCGTAAATACTACTTGATCTAGCAGATTTATTTGAATTAAAGTAAGGCCTTCTTTGTATTTATTATTATACATTTATGATGCTTTTTCGAGGTCACACGATGCTTGCAATGCATGGGGTGATGGTCATGTGATTGCGTGGCTCATACATTTCATGTTGTCTCATACAATGGAAGGATCTGCCTGATTTCTATTCTGTGAGTAGTGTTTGTCAGCTGGTGTTGGTGGAGTTGGACAGTTGAATGGCAATGTCAGAGTTTGTGTTACGTGACATCTCACTTGTTTTGTGACTCTTTCCAGACTGCCTTGCATGTTTCCCACTTTACCAGCCTGTAAAGACTTCAAAAACCACAAAAAAGCAAAGAAACCGGAAATGACGAGATGTAAACTAGTATGTTAGATTGTAACGAAGTATTAATGACACTTGTAACATTTCATAGCGATTAAATGTCAATCTTGCCTCACTTAAAAGCTTTTTGTTTGGAAAGAAACAAGACATTTCATTTTATTCTTATTAATCCCAATTTTCTTTGTACAAACTAATATTATTACTCTCAAGATGCTGATTCTTTATTCGGAACCTAACATTTTTCCTGTGATTAGGTAATCTAAATGATGCTTTGTCAGTGGAGGCTATCTTGTTTTCCCAGACTGTGTGTGTGTGTGTGTGTGTGTGTGTGTGTGTGTGTGTGTGTGTGTGTGTGTGTGTGTGTGTGTGTGTGTGTGTGTGTGTGTGTGTGTGTGTGTGTGTGTGTGTGTGTGTGTGTGTGTGTGTGTGTGTGTTCACATCCGTAAGTGGACTAGATTAACATCTTGTTTGTTATGGTCTGAAGCCTAGGCATGTTCAAGAAAGAGAATCCCACACACAGACTATGTTCTGTCTTGTTATGTATTTCTTTAAAGATGGCAAATCCGAATCAACTGTAGGAGATGCAGAAATGCTTATGCTGTTTTAGAACACGACCAATTGTCAACTAACCTTTCACAAAGTTGGCTACCCTCTACAGCAAACCAAACCTCTTTAATAACATGAAAAACTAAATGGAATGTGTACACGCAAGGCTGACTTGTATTTAATTCCCACAAGCGGAAAACCTTAAAAAAGTATACATTTGCTACCACATATGCTTGAGAATATTGTATACTTAAAGGTTACTCAGTGTGGTACTTTTTGGACCAGTCTGCTGCCTTGTATCACATGGGAAGGGAACTAATGAAAAGGAAGGCAGAAGAGGGTGGGGGTCCGCTCCGCTGCATACTTGGCCATGGTGTAATGTTGTGCGATCTGCAGCGTGTGTCAACATCTCGCTCCGCAGGGAAGCCGTCCGCACAGCGGGTTTTCCATGTGGCCTAAGAAAGCTGAGAACAGCATAAACACAGCGGAGGAGGTGGGCAGGCACATGCCAGCGTCTATGTTATTTCACGGATATTTGCGCGAGGTCCAGTGTGAAAAAACAACAACGTAACATGCCCCCCCCCCCCCCCCCCCCAAAATTCCCACCCTCAAAAGTTTCACTTCGTCGGGTCCTCCTGAGTGCTGAACGCCGAACGCTAAGCGCTAGCTCAGCATGTCGTTGTTTTCCTTTTTCCTTAAGACAACCTTAAGGCACACCACAGCCGGAGGCAATGCCCAAGCAAAACATGCTTTGGTTGGGAGAGCTACAAACTGCCTCGCGAGTGGACCAGACCGACCACATTTGTTACACCCATGGAGAAACACCCACAGGCCCCTGTGGTCAGAGTCGGGGTGAAGATGTTGTCTTTACGATCCCCTTTGCTCCCGGGAGAGCAGTGCCATGCTAAGGTGCGTGATCACCAATAATGGAGCTGTCAAGGAGCCAAGAATGTGGGGCAGTAGGAGTTGCGCTTGATTGCGCCCCCCCCCCCCCCTCTCTCTTGTAGCCCAGTAGCCATGCCCCCTGTTGGGTCAAGATAATCTTTGTCTTCTTCCACGGTCCCCAACTCACGCCATTGACCCCTTGGTCTGCTCTGTCTCACGCCTCGGGGCCCCGGCCTCGCTGTTATGCGTCTTGAATTTGCCGCAAAATTGGAGGCGACTTTTTAGTGTGGTATTGAAGCGGCTGGAGCAAGGGGCGGTGAACAACAAGTGTGGCCCTACTTTCATTAACATCCCTTGGCCGAGCAGGAGTTTCTTTCTCCCCTCCCCCACCGCTTCCGTGAGGAGCTGATTTGTAGGAGTAATAGGCCCAACTGAAACTGAAAGAGGTGGTTGGGGAAACAATATGAAAGCCGAGCATTAGACACAAAGTCCAGTAAGAAGTAACAACGTTTACAAAATGGTTGTTCAATACTATAACTTATCAAAGTCAAACTTGGCTCACCCTTTTATGCTATACTACTATACTATACTTTTATGCATACTTTTTACGCATGCACATTTGAATGTTTAGAATCTAAGCTAAATTATTAACTAATAATGGAACCACAGTTTGTCGTAGGTAGTGACTTTTAATATTGGGTATACAGGAAATCCAAACCAGATGACATTTTCTATTTTAATTTCAGAAAGCTGTGATTCGGTTATTCAGAGATGGAAAAGCCTGGCTAATGGTTTAAATCTGGATGAAAAGAGAGCTCTCCATACACAGTGGAGCGGCTGGCCCCCTCCCATCCCCCTCCTCTTCCACATACTCTGCATTCCTTTTAAACAAATGTTCACTTGTAGCTATAGTGTCTTCAAGAGCCCCATGTGGAAGGTGTGAAGCAGATTGTCTGGGAAAATGGGGAAATACAATTGCAATTCAACCTCCACATACTAGTCATTCTATTTCTTTACAAAATATACATGTTTACACCGAACGGTTGAAAAGGAAGTATAAGCTACACTTTGTAACTGAATAAAATAGTGCCAGTAGATGTTACCTTCATCCATTTTTATCTTGAAATAAACATGTCCAGTGTACATTTAAAAGAAAATCAGGTCCTCGTGTGAACTGAACATCTATGATGCGACTTGGGTAATAATTCTGTAGCTTTTACTCTCGATGAATGCAAGGAACAGAAAAAAGAGTTTCCTCTTCAAGTGCATATAGCCTATAGCTTCTCTCTCACAATCTCTTAAGATGCCTCACATAGTTCTGAAAAGCTCAGCGGTTTTCCCCCCATTCTCAAGCCCGAGAAGCTGAGGAATGTATGCTGGGCTGTCGGCAGTTATGGATTTTTTTGTGGAGGCCCATGAGGTTGGATGAAACTACACCAACACCATATACTTAAAGGGCTTTTTATGCAGTTACAGCAGAAGAGATAAGCGCCAAAAGGCCCTCTCAGCCCTAGGGGGCTTGGTTCTCCCGGAAAGTCCTGGTTTTAACCACTGCACCCCAGGCGCTATTGGAATAAACAACCGTTTTCTGCTTATGAGTTGAGCAACCGTCTCACAGCGTGTTTGCTTATCTCAACGTTTGGGGCTTATTTGCTCAATGCATAGCGGGACTGTACAGTGCTTCGCAGATACTGTACTCCCACTTTTCCTCCGGTTGAGGCAGGGAAGAGGCTGAACATGGCCAGTGGATCCAACCAAATCTTTGACTTATTTTCCCCCCACCAGTGTCCTCAAGACACTGATAACCTCCTGCCCCGCTCCAGAAGAGCTGTATTGTTCTGTCTCCTTCTGTTCTACTGTGTGTCCTGGGCTAACTAATGTAGGCCTAATATGTAACAAAGGCCTAATATATTAAGAGCTATTAACCACTTACCCAAAACCCTTTTTAACCTCATTTATTGACACAAGTGGTGCCATTGGTTTATTTTGAGCAGGAAAATTTAGTTTTTTTTATATCAACGTTTTAATTAAAACCAAGTCTCCAGTCATCACGCGGCCAGCGATGGGTTTTCTTTCCCTGTGAAAAGTGCTACCATGCCTGCCAAAGTGGCCACTTCACAAACGGTTGCGGGTGGTGCCTTCCCTCGGAAGAAAAGACAAATCCTTGCCCTTAATGGTTTAATGGCCTGCTCCTCTTGTGAGGTAAAAAGGAGAGAGATTTGTTGGACAGTCTATTCCTCCACGGATGCCGAGAGATGTGTTCTGTGGAAGCCTGTGGTCGGGCCGTGTTTACTGGGTGAGGATTTATGGTTATTAGCCCCAGATCTTGGCACCGGCGAGCAGTCACGGTGAGGGTCGAGCTGGCCCTACGGTTCCCCTGCTAGCGGGAGCCCACATGGGTGCCTTTTGGGGTGGACCCCCTGAAATTTACAACCATGACTGCATGTGTGACGGCGAGGCAGCTACACACAGCGCTCATTTGTAAGGCCAAGTGCAGCCCCACCTCTCTGGTGGAACACACACGCAGATGACTTCAAACAGTATGCAGCATGTTGAATGCGCTTATCTTTGACTTTATGCAAAGGCAAAATGATAAAATCAAGGCTATGTTTATGTATGTATTTTATTAGTAACTTTGCCTTTATTTTCTCACTTTCTAAAATGCATTTTTTAACTCTGCCTTTCTAAAATGTTTTTTTAAACTTTGCCTTTATTTTCTATCTATTTTACTTTTTACTTATCTATTATTTTCTTTTATTGTATGACAATGTTTATATGTGAAGCACTTTGAGTCTGCCTTGTGTATGAAAAGTGCTATATAAATAAAGTTGCCTTGCCTTGCCTATGTATATTTAACACAAATTATTAAGAAGATAATACTTTTTAAATTGAATGTATTCAATACATTGGGCAACCAGAAGCTTCCTTTTCAAGACACATCCACAGTCTAATATTGTGTGGTAATATAAGGCTTCATGTGGAAAAATGCAACCTATCAATGTAGTTATTCTCCTTTAGTTGCATATCACCTTTCAGACAAAGGTATTGTGATACCAGGATATTTCTGTCTGTGTGGCTATTGTAAAGTCATTCATAGATGTTGTGATGTCTCAAGGAGTCAGTGTGGCCTTTGGGGCAAAATCACAGCCCTCAAAGAACGCAGTTATCTAGAGTTCAGGTAGCTGGCTGTTTATGGATAGCCTGCTGTTTACTGTCTGCCGGATGCCTGAAGGGAGCCCTCTCTCGCTCTCCAAACAAGGCAGGGGATGACGACGGCTAGGCATCCAGTAAAGCTGCATTTGCTTAGTTAAGTAAGGGGCTTGGGAGGGTGGTTTAAATAGAACCCTGACCAAACCAGCCCACCTGTTGCAGATCACGTTGCGGTCAGCTCAGTGGTGCCAACGAGTTACTGGCTACCGGGAGCTTTCCATCTTGGTATTTGATTCCAGACAATGTTACTGTTTGAGGAAAAAGTAAAACGACACCTGACCAAATCCTATCTTGTATTGGGGTGACTGATAAAGTTATAGAATATTGATATCATCATGTAAAGACCCATTCACACACGCAGTGCAACCCTGAACCTATCCAGACCTTGAGGAGCTGTGTGTGAGACCGCAAATGTCAGTTGAACTGGACAATAAACAGATGTATTTCCCTGCCAGCTCCTGAGTAAGAAGGCTGAGTAATGTCTGATTTAGCTCATGTGTGAATAGAGCAGGTCATTATCTGGAGAATCCCAGTGATTAGATCCAGTTTTACAAACTGGTACGGTTAGGTGGCCACAAATGCAATGAAGAAGAGGAGATATTTCTATCATGCAACTGGCGTGCAAATGCATGTAGTATTGATATCACCACAACATCAGTTACATTACAGATGAGTCGATAGCCACGTACACTGTCTTTGATGTGCGGATTCTTTGGAAAATGTCCGGAGTTCATACATCGAAACGGCTTAAGATTCTGTATTGTCTAGATCTCCTTTGATAGTTCTTGTGAGCCTAACCTTTCTCATGTGTAGAAACAGATGATTAAATGAATAGCTAAATATCACAATATTTTCAATATTTGGACATAGATTAAAAGGGAAAAGATCAACATCCACTTCGCCAGGTTTATTAGCTTGTTCTCCAGCTTCCACCTCGATGGGAACATCTCTGCATGACGAAAAGAGTCAGTTGGCTCCAAACACCATTGATGGTTGTCACCATCTTGGAATGGGGCGGATGGGATCCACAGTGAATGGGATCCGCCTTTTCGGCCTTAAGTCCACTGTTTAGTTGTGGGATTAAGTAAGGCCTCCAGCCAGTCAAGTCGTCCGCCCTTCCTGACCCTCCCTCCAGAGGGAGGGCCAGAGAGGTGCAGGCATGGGGCACGTCATCGGGGCTCCGAGGAGCACGCCTTCCTGGGGCCCTCCTCTATGGTCGGCCCCGGGGCCCCCTTCTCCCAGGAATAATGCTTGGTCACCAGACATCTGCCGAGGCTCGTCTGCTTTACCTGGAAGGGTCTTGCGTGTCCAGACAGGATATTTGATTGCTTGTTGTTGCCAGTTGGGGGGGGGGGGGTGGAAGTGGCTTTTTTCCCCCCCATATTGTCCTACCTGACGTATGTGAAGACGGCAGAACACAGTGGGATCCCCCCACCGAGCTGACAGCAGGTTTACGGGAAGACTTAGAGGGCTTGAAAGGCATATATTAAGCTCTGTTGTTGGCCTACTTTCTGTCAAGCTTGGTATTGTCAAAGGACACAAGTGGAAGTCCCACCCACGCTTCTGTTATCCTAAGAAGATCTCTAAGAAGATCCTAAGAAGAATTGGGTTGAAAACTGATACCGGAGGTAACCACACACAAGTTCCTAATGACATTATACAATGACATCATTACATACTTGATCATGATGTTCCATGTGTGTGCATTATTCTTCAATTAAGAGACACCTCTGCCTTTCCACAGTTTCACATCGACACGCTCCAATCCAACCAGACTTTACCTTGACAACACAAACACAATTTTTGCCGCTGCTTGGGATATTTACATTTCAGCCAATTGAAGTCCATAGAAAAACAGTAATTTTGTAGATGGAAGTAATTCATATTTATTGATTGTTGGTAGCTGTGGTATCAGCGTAATTAACCACTCCGGGGTCTCCTGTCACTGGAAAATACTGTACATCAGGGGAGTTGATGCGACCGCAGGGAAGCCAGGCGGCTAACTACCCCATCGTGGTTTATTCCTTATATATTCAATAGTGTTGAAGTGATTTAGTTGATGAAACAATACGTTTCAAATTTGTTAAAATTCAAATCTGCTACTTATACCTTTTGAAAAGGCAAAGCTTTTCTCATCAAATCTAGTTCAAACCTGACACCACTTCTGCTACTGGAAAGTTGCGGGTCTAATATTTAATGTGATCATATGAGGTTGAAATCCATATTTTGACAGATTCTCAACAGCCAACCATAAAGTTAATGGCGCTGATTAGAGGAGATTTACACGATCAAAATAGGGCATCAGATCATCTGTCCCCACTGCGTAGAACATGGTGTGTGTGTGTGTGTGTGTGTGTGTGTGTGTGTGTGTGTGTGTGTGTGTGTGTGTGTGTGTGTGTGTGTGTGTGTGTGTGTGTGTGTGTGTGTGTGTGTGTGTGTGTGTGTGTGTGTGTGTGTGTGACTAGATAGATAGATTTACTTTATTGATCCCAAGCTGGGAAATTGCAGTGTAGCAGCAGCATTACACACAGTAACAACACAAATAAAGAGTGTGTGTGTGTCTTTCATTGAAACAATGCCGCCAGGCCCCACACTGCACCGCCTGTTATCTCCCCCGCCACAAAGGCCCGCCTCCCCGCGGCCTTCCCACAATCGCCAACACATTTCCAGTGAGCAGCTTTTTTTGATGCCATTGTTGTGACAAAAGCAATTTGCGGCCGCGTCTAGATGTGGTGTGTGCCCCGGCGCTGGGCCGACAATGAGACGGTTCAGTGGCCATTCTGCCAGCCCCTCGACGAGCTGTCTTTTCCCCCTCAGCGAGTGCACAGACCCCCCCTTTTACACCACTCATCAGTGGCACCGATTTGCACCCAAAAACGCTCGCCCTATTTTTGATGATGATCGCATCAGTGTCGTTAAGTTAAGCGATATTTTCCCCCAAATTAAATCTGTTGCTGTTTATTGTGGTTTTCTTTTTGTGGGTGGCCGTTTAAGTGTGATCTAAACAGCCCTAATTATATTGATTGTAGTGACACAGTAGGGGTGCAGCTGGTTGTGCTTAGCTTCCCACAGCTGTGTGTGTGTGTGTGTGTGTGTGTGTGTGTGTGTGTGTGTGTGTGTGTGTGTGTGTGTGTGTGTGTGTGTGTGTGTGTGTGTGTGTGTGTGTGTGTGTGTGTGTGTGTGTGTGTGTGTGTGTGCAGCACGCAATTTGTATTTCTTTAGTCAACGTTTATAGAAACCTATTGTAATCGAGAGAGATTGAAGTGCTTTTTTAAGTTTAATTTGATATAATTTAAACGAACACGACGACACCAATAGCGTTTTGTTCACCCTCGTTCACGACATCCATTGCTCACATTAACGGAAACGACTATACATTTCTTCTCACATAGGTTGAGGGTTAACGGGATCCAAAAAAACCCCGGTTTGGCATGCCTTTTGATTGACGTCCTGCCTCGCAGCACGCTCCTGATCAGCGTCCACCTTTTGTCATTCAAAACCAAGACCCTCAGGTGTGCCAAACTCCACGGCCGGCCCCATCTCATGTGCTAATCAGTGACCGCCGCGTTTCCTCCTGCCTGAAAGGCATCAAACGCCGTCGTTCCCGCTGGAAACACCAGCCGACCACAACTGAGAGGAGGAGGGATTAAAGCGAGGTGATGATGGTCTTTTAATGAAGGTCCTTTGTTGGCCTCGGCCTCGGAGCGGAGACTTCAAAAGGGGTGGGCGGGGGTGGGAGTTGAGGGGGGTCAGAGACCTTTCCCCCGGGGGCTAGCCACCCCGGCCCAACGGCGTGGTGACGGCCTGTAATCAGGAGGCGGTGAGGGTCGAAGGGATATCGCCTTCAGCCCAGGAAAGGGGCTTCAGGTTACGAGTTCCGAATTTCAAGGAGGGATAAAGTAAATTGAATAGATTTTATCCCTCCGAGATCAATTAAGTTTGATCAAATGAAAGTTTTCATAAGATGACATCATGTGCTACAAACCTGGGTGCCGCTGATTGGCTCTTTCGGTAACCGACCCATTTGTCTTCATGATTTAACATCATACATTAACCATCTCTCCTGGAATGTTTCTATTTGAATTCTCGTGTGTGTGTGTGTGTGTGTGTGTGTGTGTGTGTGTGTGTGTACCCTGTGGTTAAATCGAACCCACACCCATTCCACTGCCAAAAGTTCCAGCCTCCTCTGTTATACAGAACACACACACACCTCTTTTTGACGGCCTCTGTAAATCCTTTTAACTTCACCATAAACTACGCCTCCCGTCCCAGCCTGCTACGTCAGCGTTGTGGCGTTAATGCAAACCAGACGGGCCGCTTGTTGTGTACAGCACTGTGTGCAAAACAGCCAGTTAGACGTGAACTCACCTGTTGACTGATTGCCAGCACATAGCTGTATATTAGGCACTGCACCATAAGCCTATCCCACTGGCTTTGTTGGTTGCATGCTTTTGAGTCCCATGCCAAGATGGCACTTCTTTCATGTTTCTTTTTGTTGATGCCGTCGTTCTAATTAGTGTTTTATTAGGTTTATTTTAGAACGTAACTGCACATTTGAAATGCATGCTTGGTTTTGTGGCTAAATTTAGATTTAGACCTTGCAGTGTGAAGAAAGCTTGGGCATCCAGCACTACAGTTTGGTTTTTTATTTGAGTTCAATTCCGCCAGGAAATGGCCCGATCCAAAGAAGTCAGTTTGAAGTCTTCAAACTTTATTAAGTTTCATTACATGACAACATTCAACAGACACTTTCATCATTACAAGGCCTCTGAAGATAGTGAGGGAACAACGTCACAACAACAAGTTGTTTTTCAGTTGGGCAAGTTTACACAAAGACTTGACAAATATAGTACATCCTTCATTCAAACTCTGTGTTTTCCTCACTGCATACAAGGAGTTGGACGACTCCTGTCACTTATCCTGCCTTGTTGGCGCTCATACTTCAGTGACATAAGAAGGCAGTGAGGGGATCATTCAAAACACCTCGAGGAATTCTCTTCCGCCACAACTCACCCCACACACATTCTAACTGTTCCTCATTCCAATGAGATTCTCAGTTTTTAATCATATTCACTTTTGTATTGTTTAACCTATAAGACCTCTGCGATATCTGTTTGTCATGTTATGTCCTATAACATGTTTGCGATTACTGTAATGACAATTGCTTTAATGGACAATAAAGATCTTCTGAAACAGAGTCTGAGTCTGAAAGACTTGAACAGGCATACCTCTTCTTGGTTATCTGCTCGTTCATGAGGACAGAATACATTTTTCTCATAGCCCAACGACAGAGGGAGAAGAAGCGAGTATGCATGCAGGTGTAATCAGAAGGCGTTGGGTACATTCTTTCGTCTCAAGCAGTCGTCCTCTGGTGTTTGGCCGAAAAGAAAGGCTTCGCCTCCAGAGTTCACGCAGACAGCTGTATGACAAAGAAACCAGTCTGCACAATGACAAAGTCACCAGCTTTGTCATTTGAGTCATGTCTTCCTTGACATTTTCACACCTGAAAACTGCAGGAAAACAAGATCTTTATCTCCACAACAATGTATTTAGGTAAAAGTCTGGAGTCTGGGGTTAGTTCAGTCGTTCATTACAGTAAGGGCTTAGGGTTGTTGCTCAGGCAGCATGCAAATATTGGGGTTTGCATTATATTTGTAACCCCCCCCCCCACCGCTGACTACCTCTTAACCTTGTTGACAGCTTGCTTGGCAATTGTAATAGTTAGAGTCTGTGTGTGTGTGTGTGTTTCTGCTTGAACACACACATTGAATTGAATGTTAAACAGATAGGTTGCAACATAGTGTCTTGCTGCAACAAATGGGTCTTTCAGCATAATTCGAAAAGAAGTGTCATAGCATTTCCTCACTGTTACCATGTGAGGAAATGTGTCATACAATGTGTCATACCATGTGCTTGCATGAACTAGAGAATACAGTAGAGTTCAATTCATATTATGATTAGCCCTGTAGGTGAAAGATATAGATGGAACAGATGATGACTTGTCTGTCACAATCACAAAGACAAATCAAACCCTGTTTATTTTCTGTGAACAGAGGCAGACTTGCATTATCATTGACTGGGACCTAAGATGGCTCAGACTGTCAAATATGTAGCGCCAACATGGGTGTCCCCCACGGATGATAACATCACAAAAAAAAACGGATGTGTATCTTTTGTCACCTTGGTGTGTCTCTTGTGTCTAACCTTATTTCTAAGCTTGATATCAGATGGTGAAAAGCTTTGATTTGAAAGCTTTCCTCTCTCACCATAAAGCCTCTCTCTCACCATACAGAGGCCCAGGAGGGCCTGCAGCCCACGGTGCAGGAGCGTCTGGCCGAGCTGCTTCGTGTCCTGAAGGCCGTCATCGGCAAACACCCCTCGCTCAACTCTGTGGACATCCTGGGAGCCGCCGGCACGGTCATCGCAAGGGTCAAAGGTCAGCCCCCGCTACTCTGTCTGGAGTGGATACGCACACACGAACACGCACACACAGACAGACAGATGGACAGACAGTGGGTGATGTTGACACATGTTGACATGGGAGCCCATTGTAGTCCTGCAGATTCAGGTCAGGGGCCCTTAGCATCGCTCCAGACTGACATGACAAACGTACCGCACACGTATTCTCTTGACTTCTTCTCAGATTTAAACCGGCATGGGGGGGGGGGTGGGGGTTCTTCGTTTGTCCATTGTTTTCAAATTACCGTAAAGTAGAAATGTTTGTGAGTGTTTTTTATTCAATAAAAATGATATAACTCCTTCCATACAAGAGGAACATGAAGGTAGTGAATAAGCAAGCGGGGTGATGACCAACAAGGATAAAATTCCTCTTCACCACAGGTGTAATTTGCATTCCGTACTGCCACGACATGGTGACAGGATATCCTGTCACCATAAAGCCCCATTCTCTGCCTTTTGTTCAGGCAAGCGTCTGTGTGTGTGTGTGTACGTGTGCATGTGTTTGTGTGTGTCTGTGGCCGTCTGCTGAGCCACTGGTCCTATCTCCACATCTGAAAGACGATTCAGACCTGAAGAATGTACGTCATCACCCTGGCTTTGTGAGCAATGCCCGGAATGCCCAAGACGATGGATATGTAAATAGTCAAGACACTAACGGCGGGTGTAATCACTACAGGGGAAATAGAAAACAACTTTGTTTGATCTCAGACCAGGAAATAGACACTGGACGAACAACCTTACGTACACAACAACCTTACGTAGACTGTCATGAACTACATCCACCTCTATTCCGAAAGATTTTTTGCCACCGCACGGGCGGCCACACAGAGCTTGGCGTCGTGGTACCCCGGTGTGATCCCTCGGATGGCATGGACATTCTTGTCCACTAGGGGGTGGCTTACAAGCCCCGCATCTGTGGAGCCCGACCGGCCACTCGGGGGCCAGCGTGTAACTCAAAACCCCCCGGCGCATAAAGGGGACAGTGAGCCGGGCTGAAAGGGAGAGTGGTGGGGCGGCACCGGGGGTGTAAAGAGCCATGAATCAGCAGGAGACCCGCGGAGAGCTCCAGAGACCCCAGGCTGAATGGCTGGGATGATGGCGGGCCCTGTGCGGCGCTGTTCCTCCAGAGTGCTTTCCCTTGTTCCCCCCTCGTGTTCCCGGTCGCCAGAGCTTTGATCCCAAGGTGTGATCGCTTGGGCCTCCACTCTTTGAACGACTGCCAGGAATTCAGGAGGAAAACAAGAAGAAGAAGAAGAAGAAGAAGAAGAAGAAGAAGAAGTAGAAGAAAAACAGTGCCCACAAAAACATGCTTTGGATGGAATGTCTCCGCTTCTATTCCCACCAGCGGATTACTGCTTAGATAATAGAAGATACATATTTATATCTGTTATGTACACACATACACATGTGTGCAGTGTGCGCGCGCACACACACACACACACACACACACACACACACACACACACACACACACACACACACACACACACACACACACACACACACACACACACACACACACACACACACACACACACACACAGGGAGAGAAAGTGTCAAAAAGCACACTTAAACCCCGGCTGCCTGGACACACAATGCGTCATTGTCTCTGGTGTTACATTGTACAATGTTTGTCTTTGCCCACTGGTTTTGTCTACTTCTGCAGATTTAATCTTTAAACCTACTATCGGCCGTTCAAACGAGATTCAAGGCCTTCTCTTTTTCGGGATCAATCCTCTTAGGTTTCCCTTCCTTCTCTCCTTACGGTAATCTCAAGGCCAGCGCAATAAAAATATCATTTTCCTTGAGTTATTGAAATTCTTTCCTTGTTCTCTCCGCCATCTTTGTCTGGAGGAGATCAGCGTGCATCTCCTCCAGACAAAGATGGCGGAGAGAACAAGGCAAGAATTGCATCTGTTTACTGCAGTGCATCTCTGGCCTTGAATCGAGGAATCACAATGTTTCCATTGTTTTTTATTGTGCTTGCTTATCAGACAGCTGCTGGATTAGTTTCATGGTTACGTGAAGTATGAACCCTAGGGGTGTTTATGTGACTTGTGTTAACAATCTTTTGATATTGCTTGTAATCTTTGAGTAGTAGGACTATACCTCATTCAATGACAAATTACTCATTATTAGGATGGCTTTATGAAACATGACATGCTTGAATACACAATTTCCTGCAGGAATTATATGCAAGACAGTTTAATTATACCTACATTGTGTGTAGGCCTACAGCATGTGCTTCTAGTATTTTTCACTTTTATTTTTTGCATACAGAGAATAACAAAGCTTATTTCCAAGCACAGATTATTGTTTTGTACGTTCAGATGTTAAATAAGTATCAAGCTACATTCCATTCATTATAAGTGCGTTTGCTAATGTAAAAAAGTGAATACTTTGGAAAGACGTCGCTGCCACAATAAGTCAACTCACAAAGCACAATGACAGCTCATCCATCAGACGTTTTGTTTGACGCCTTAACCGTGCCACTTAAGTGTACAATTAGTCAGTGGGGCCTTGCACTTGAGATGGTGGTTCCCATATTTCAACGGTTCCTAGAGAGGTGGGGTGGGGCCGGGGGGGGGGGTGTCAGCACTCTGGAATCATTGTTATGAGACTCACAGGATTTCCTGAGGAAGAAGCCAGCGCTGCCGCTCCGTGGTCCCGGGGCCTGGGAATAGCAGCGCTCCAGTGGCAGGGTAGACCAGCAGCACCACCAGCAACCAGCACCACCACCACCAGCACACTGGCTGCTCCACACCCCACAACCCTTCGGCGTGACCCCACCTAGTTCACAGAGGGACCTATTTATTCTTTCTTCAGGTTGGCCCCCAAGAGCAGATGGAGGAGTCCGTTGGAGGGTTAGGAGTTGATACCTTTCGACTATTCCCCGATTGGTTGAGAGTTAGCTAGAGCTAGAGGTGACTGAAAAAGGGGGCGAGGGTTGTGGCGCTCTGACTGTTCAGCATGGCGTCACAAGAGTAGAGCAGCGCAAGCGTTTCCTGTGGTGAAACAGGAAGCACTCTGCACAGTTTTTTTTTTCCCTCTCCGCCTCTCCTGCCCTGGCTTCCTCCGATTGCGTTCTGAGAAGGGTCGGTCGCATCGCAGAGCCCGACCAAACACACGCTGAGAGTGCAAGGAATCACCAACCTTTGACTTCACTCTCGGATTATCGCACCGCTGATCGTGTTTGACATTTTGGATTTGTTTTGGATGTGCCAATGGAGTATCAAACCAGGGGATTAGAGATGGACTGCATTCTTCAAAACTCTCCCTGCACTTGGAAGGTCTTCCTGTAGCCATTTTTGTTGAAGTAAGACCCTCGTAGACACACACGGCCACTGCTTTGGAATTCTGAAATAGGATTTTTTTTTTAAAGTATATACTGTATGTATATACTTTCTAATTGTCAACCTCAAAAGCTCTTGGTGTGCCATTGCATTGGCTGTGTCTGATTTTTGGATTCCTGCAATTTGTTACTGCAAACCTTTTTTCACTTTACTTGTAAAAATGGATTCTTTATTTGCTTCTTGGAAGCCAGGGGTTTATATACCTATAAAAAACACATTTTATTGTATGCTGCACTCGATAAAATCAGTAACAGTGTTTATTCTGTCTTTTAGCTTTTTTCCTTAGTTTGTCTTGTCATGCAGTAATCACAGAATGTATGTTTGCTTTTCTGAATACTAGTTTGATCAAAGGAAATAGAAACCTGAGAATTTTAACAAACACAACAATGTGGTTGAATGTGTAGGTAACTCTGATCTCAGCTATAACCCAAATCTGACGCACTCGTCCGCAGTGACTGCTTTTTGTTGGAGGTTTTCATGTGGTTTATCTCTGCTTTACAGCCGTCGACTGCAGGGAAGTGAGCCCAGAAAACAAAAAGGCTATATTTGGCGAGATATACACGTCCATTGACACTTTGGCATTCACATTCGGCAATGTGTGAGTAGAGTGTTTGTTTACCTTTTCAGCACCATTTATGACTTTCTTTGTTAAACGCAAGGGGCTATAAAAGAGTTTCCACTCCTGCCCTGCTTTGTCAAAAAAGACAAATAGTGCATAGTATATTGCACCCAACCTAAGCGGAGTAAAACCCAAACCATAAAAGTAATCTTTTTGGATGAAGGGATTTGGGTTGTTTGAACATGTTCAGCAGCAGCAGTATTAATCTATGATTGACTATTATGTTCCTGGTTCTAAGTCTTTCCCTCTGCGTATGTGTCCAGAGTGTCTGACTTCCTTATGGGAGATGTGGACGGCGGCCCAGGGTTGGGGATCCCCCAGACCAGGAGAAGCAGGGTAAGACAGCGTCTCACACACACACTTCCCTTTCGTCTCTTGTCTCTCGTCTCCCTTGGGCCCTTGTTCAGTTGGTTATCTTCAAAGCACCGGTTTCAGACACGAGTTCAAACGGCTCTCCTCGGAGGGTCTCCAAAGTGCATTTTTTTTTTCCTTTTTTTTTTGTTGAAAGCCCCGTACTTTACAGGAAAACAGCCTCAAAGCCATTTCTCTCTCTGGTGTCAAGATTGAATGCACCCCGTGCCTTCTGATGTGTGGCGCTGAATGTGTTTCTCGCTGCTTTTTTTCCCGCTCCCTGTGCTTAAATCTGCATTGTGTCCTTTTTTCAGTCTTTTGACAACCTGTCTGTGGATCCCGGCGGATATGTGTCAGAGAAAAGTGACCTCGCAGGTAAGTGCATTGTCTTATCATTACACACACACACACGCACACACACACACACACACACACACACACACACACACACACACACACACACACACACACACACACACACACAAAGACACAGACACAGACACACACACACACACACACACACACACACACAGACAGTCACAGACAGTCACACAAACACACAGTCACACACAGTAACACACACAGAACACACAGTAACACACACAGAACACACACAGTCACACTGTCACAAATCCTTTTGATTAATTCTATTTGGCCCTGGGCACCCCAAGGTATTAATTGCGTTCAGCGTAGAGCGTAATTGCTGTGATTGTTTTTAAAGGCGCTGCGCTGCGCTGGCGGGAGAACCGGTTTAATATTGTGCTGGGTTGCCTGAGGCCCAGAGTCGGTTTGGGAACTGGCTCAATGATTTAGGCTTTGCGGCCTCTCGAATGCCTGAGGTGGGCCCGCCCTACGCCGGTGCGCCTCAACCCCTGTTATTTCTGCAGCTTTTTTCATCCTATCCGTGGGCTGTCCTTTTCCCCCCTGCTCCATCCACATGTTTAGCATTCCTCGCCTGTTAATCAGTGGTGACGCACGGGATGGGAAACACATGGGGGTTTGTGTTGAATCTGACGGATCGCACGGCCGAGCTGTTGGTCAGGCGTTATTGACGGCTCCACCGTACACTACATGGGTGTATTTACGATACGGAGGAGGAATCCCTTGGATCTAGCGGCAGGGAGTGCAACACACTGGGGTTAGGCGACTGCTGTTTCTGAATGGCTCAGGCGAATCACCGGTAGTGACGTCAAAGTTGACTTAATTGTGAACAGACCGTTGCCATACCCTGATAGAGCTGCGGTTCGAAGTTTGATTTTATTTTGGTTTGGCTCTATTCCCCAAACAATTTCCTCATAGCGTGCTTTGGAGGTTGAGGCCTGCATTCCGTGTGCATTCCATTTTCGCTAAAACATTTAATTTGACACTTTCATGTCCCCTAGAGGCTGAACAATTTTCTCTTCTCTGTATTTTTCTGTTTGACCGCGTCCCATAACAGGACCCGACGGGACAATATGAAATGGAAGCCAGTTTCCACATGGGTTACACATCGTGGGCCTCAAAGCATAATTGCCTCAGTCATATTTTATGGTTCATCTTGTATTTAGTGTCAAAAATGCCTAAATCAAATAGATGACTTTGGCAGATAGTGATTATGGAACGTAGAAAGAACTCTGATTGGCTCAGGATATAGCGAGTAATGAGGCACAGTTAATCAGCAGAGTTAGGAGAGTAGAGTTAGACAAGATATCACAATTTGGCCAAAGTATGACTTAGGGAATTATGCTATGAGGCTAACGACAGGTGAAAATACATTTCTGAGCGTGGAGCATCTTTAACTGGATACTTGTCCCCCTTGCCTTTCCCCCAGAGGTGGCGCTGTCGCGGGAGGAGGAAGTGGATCTTACCCTGCAGAAGAACCACAGCGGAGTGGAGTCAGCGCTGCTCTACGCCAAAGCCTGGTCCAAGTACATCAAGGATCTCCTGGCCTGGGTGGAGAAACGCCTAGCCATGGGTGAGGCCCGAGACGTGGTTCAAGAGTAACTGACCAGGGGTTCTGGACGTTTATGTCGAACGGTTTCGGGCTACTACGATACCAATGGAGTGTATAGATATTTTTTTATGAACACTAATTCAACACAGGGTTGCACTTGTGGTCCACATGTAGTGAACTCAGGCGTTCCAGCTGAAGACAAACCCCAATTACAGTCATCACAAAAACATTTGAAGGCTTTTCTCACTATTCTCACTCTGCATCTTTCTCTTCACCGAAGATATCGAGTGTGCCAAAAGCTATGGCAAAATGGCAGAGTCTGCAAAGGCCCTTCTAAGTCAACAGGTAACTAAATAATCTGCGGTGGGGAAGTACTATTCTGATCATGTGGAACTTAATATCGAATATAATAACAATATCCTCATCAAAAGTGATTTCTGTTTGTCTTCCTTTGAAGGACTACATGCCATTCAGTGACATCTACGTCTCAACGCTGAAGAAGGACATAGAGTACAGCCAGCTTCTTGTTCAGAGCGTCATGGCCCTTCAAACCAACAAGTTCATCCAGGTAACCAGCACTAATACAAACACTAGTATTTAGTTATAGTTATAGTATTAACTGGTTCAGGAACAACTGTCTGGCTGGCATGTTAGCTTTGTTATAAAAACACATGTTTTCTCTTTAGCCCAATCCCTGTCTGATACCCTATTTGAATGGCGATTTTCTATTGGCCACGAGAGACAACCTCGCTGATCCATTGACGATCATCTATTTGTTTCTTAGCCGCTGTCAGCCCGTAAAAACGAACTGGACAAGCTGAGGAAGGACATCAAGGAGCAGTGGCAGAGAGAGCAGAAGAAAATGGTATGTAGGAATTTCCCCCCTATGGATTCATCATTGAAACGGATGGTGACATGTAGCTCTCTGCTCACAATCTGTATTCCAGATGGACTCTTTATACCTGGTAACATTCTTCATGTTTAGCTGTGGATACAGTGTAGAGTAGGGTCGAGGAAGCTAAATCCCCAGTCGTTTAGTTTAAAGATGTTTGTGTTTGAGGGTGTGTTTCATCGCTTTATAAATGTTTTTTTAGGAGATGTTAACCGCTGATGCTGTTAAAATGGCGTTTTAGAAATAGTCATTAATAAAAATGATATTTTAATATGGGTTACACTTTACAATAACAGTAACATTAATTAACTATTTATTAGCATTACCTAATTCTAATTAACAATTGATGAACAGTTAATTAACAAATAACCTATGATCAAGTGATTCATATTTGCTAATACAGTAAAAAGCATTATTAGCATTAGCATAGGGGTTAGGGTTAACCCTGTTCAGTAATGTATCAATTAATATCTTGTTCGTGAACACCATTAGTAAATGATTACTAGACATTTAGTTAACTGTGAGGCCATTGTTACCTAATGCTTATTACTGTATGGTTAATTAATGTACCCTTATTGTAAAGTGTGAATGAATGAATTTACCTCATTCATAAGCAACACATAGTTCCCTTTCCAAACCAAGACTTGCACATGTTTTGGGCTCTCCACCACCTACACCGCCCAGTGTGTGGCTGTCTTTTTCCACGGTTATTTTTACCCAGTTCCATTTTGTCACATTCTTTTTCGGTCTCTTCAAGCTGGAGGCGGAGGCCAGCATGCGTAAGGCCCGCGCACTGCAGGCCCAGCGCAGGGAGGAGTACCAGAGGGCCCGCTCATCCACCAGCCGCTCCCAGGAGGAGCAGCAGCAGCAGCCCCAGCCCCCGGCGGCGGCGGGCAGCAAACAGCTGGAGAAGAAGAGGCGGCTGGAGGAGGAGGCCCTGCAGAAGGTAGGCCCTACAGCACAGACACTCCGGTACAATGGGGGATCCTATTGGTTTCATTGTTGTTTTTTTGCCTGTTTTGTGACAGTTTGAACGGAAAACACTTGGAATTATTTCAAAGAGAGCAATCATTTTCAAAGTTCAAAGATCAAAGTGTTATTGTCAATTCCAAAATATGTGCAAGACAAATGGAGGAATCCAAATTGCGTTTATCTCTGACCCACAGTTCAATAAGTATAAAAGGAAAATGTAAAATAAAGTAAAATGAAATAAAATAAGTAATATTTACAATAAAATTCTTGTATCGCTGTGCCCATGAATGTCCACGAATTGTCCTTTTGCATTATACACACGTTTATCCCCTGTGTTGTGAAGAAAACATCACTAATCAGACTATTGGGTCCCGGTCTCCCCCGGCAGGCGGAGGAGGCCCAGGAGCAGTGCCGGAGCTGCTCGGCGGACGCGGGCGCCAGGCGCATGGACCTGGCCAACGCCAAGAGCACCGTCCTCACCCAGATCAGAGAGCTGGTGTTCCAGTGTGACCTCACGCTCAAGGCCGTGAGTACCCTACTGGTGGTTTCCACCTCGCGTCGTACAGCGTTGCTCACGTCAAGGGTGGGAGGAGGGATTCTAAGAAGAAGGTTTTGAAAGGATTAGTCATACGTGACCTTCCAGGTACGGTTGAACACGTACAGAGGCGGGCAATTTGACTGGGACTTTGAACCGTAGCCAATCGAAAGGCTGCCTTAGGTTTCCTGAGGTCTCCCTATCCAATCATTATAATGAGACAAGGCGGGGTCGAGGCAGGGTTAATCCTCAAAAAAAATGGTTGGAAGAGGGAGAAGTCATACATCCACTGACCTTCGATATACAATTAAATACTTAAAGAGGTGGGCAATTGAACTATGACTTTGACCCGTAGCCAATCGGAAGGCTGCCTTAGGTTTTCTAAGGTCTCATTATCCAATCATTATAATGAGACTTTAGAACCCCCCCCACCTCCCCACCCCACAACAAGCTCTGGCTACTTTTTTTACCTACTTTCTTTTTCTAAACTAAGCAATACAAAACACGAGAGTGCACAAAATAAATCCTCATCAAATTAAAATATACATAAAAAATGAGCTAACTAAAATGGACTCGCATCTTATTTGAACCTGAGTCTTGTGTGTGCGGGCCACGTCTACTCCCAGGTGACAGTGAACTGGTTCCAGATGCAGCAGGCGCAGAACGTCACCCTTCCCACCCACTTCCAGGCGCTGAGCGAGAGCGCCAAGCTGTACGAGCCCGGCGAGCGCTACGCAGAGTTTGTGCGCAACCTGCCCCAGGACCTGCCCAAGGGCCGCGCGCACTCGGACTCCGTCTCCTCCGACAGGTACGGATTCACCATTATCCGTTTTTAAGTGGATCAAAGTGAATTATTCTTTGTTTCTATTTGATTTATTTGACGTTCCAGAGACAAACTCACTACCATGAAATGAACTCAAGTTGCTTTGACAGCACTTGCTTTTATTAGCCGTATGCTGACAATGTGCTGCAGTAATGCAAGCATAAACTATTCATCCACTGAATTTATTATGGTGGGAAGATCATCTCATCTCAATCATATATTATTCACAATCATATTATAGCTTAAATGACAAAATATAACAACAATGTAGACCTATTCAGATTTTTCTATACGGTATTTAGACATAAATGACAGTGACAATGACTTTAATCGCATTAAATTGGTTTTATGTTCAGATCCTATGGTTCAGACATGTTTGCATATTGACCTGCCAGCATTTAGGGAAATCTAGTTGACTAGGACAGTCTCTCCTGTCCTATAGAAGTCTCAGCCCATGGTTGTGCCTGGTTCCACTTTCAGGGTGACAATGAGTCAATAATGCGTGGGTGGAAAGAGACAGGGAGTTGCAGAAAGAGAGAGGGTGGGAGAGAGAGATAGAAAAGCAGTGTGTGGGGGAGAGAGAGAATGTCTGCCCTTCCTCAGGAAATATCTGTGGCACAGGCTGAATGCGGCAGAAAAGATTGCAAGTGTGGGATTCTGGCTCAGGTTTCGAGTGACTGCGTTCGCTATCAACGCTGTTCACAACACCAGCTTTAAAATGCACCACACACACACACACACACACACACACACACACACACACACACACACACACACACACACACACACACACACACACACACACACACACACACACACACAGAGCACACATTGTGCTATGGTACAATGCTATCAGCGCTATTTGGTAGTGGAATACTATTGTTTTTCTCTCCCAGCACTGCTGGGCCTTTTTGTCAACACTTCGGAGTGACTGATGTGGTTGGTCCATTTTTTTACTGAGAACTGTGTCAAAAATATTGACGTGATGACGGCAGCCATTGTCCAGGCAACCGTGCAAATCCAGATCCCCTGTGCCGTCATTCTTCCGCTGTTTTTATGTTTTTTGTATATTATTTCTGCATGTTTTAAGCTTTTGCGTCTTTCCAGGTTTTCATTGTGTAGATGGGCCTCTCAGAGAAAGGAAAGGCCTATATTTAAAGTCCTTGCAAATTCATACTGTATACAATACATTTTGCTCAACATTTTTAATTCTATGCCCTTCCAGTTAAAGAGAAAGAGAGGCAGCTCTCAGTTTAAGTTTACAGTTCTGTTTTTCTTTACTTCCTATTCCTCACTGCTGCTTACAAGAGGTGCTTAAGAAAATGCATAAACAAAGTGTCATGATGGTTCCTACCGACCCAAACAACCCTGACGTGACCTGTTTTAAATGCTGGGTTTTTGACAATAAATAGTCCAAGGCAAGGTGAGTGAATGCAAGCTGTGGTGGAGCAGGAGATGTGTGAACATTCCTGTGTTGTTGTCTGTGGGGATATCACAGATCAGAATCAAAATGCAGAACTGCGCTCCCCGCATCCTTTTAAGGACAAGGCCAACAACATGGAGGTATTGCATTCAAACCAGCAATTCTCCCCCTTGTCCTGCTCAGGTTTGTGTTCCACAAGAGGTCGGTGGACAGCAGCCACTCGTCCCATGGTAACCTGTCCCAGGCCTCCGGCGAGCTGCTCAGCGGCGACGAGGTGGACAGCCCCCTGTACACCCGGCCCGGCAAGGCCAACTGCGGTGGCCAGACGCAAGGTAGTCCCATGCACGCATGAGTACACACACACATGCACGCACGAACACACGAACACACACACGACCACACATGAACACACACACACACACACACACACACACATACATACACATTCACATACACATACACATACACATTCATACACATGCACATCACAGACCATTTGAGCTAAGTAGAAAGGCTGAATGCACAAACTATGCTTAATTCTTTCCTGATCGCCTGATCTCAGTGCAAGGTTGCTGCAGGACTTCTGAAGTCACAATTTGGTGCGGAAAAGGGGATTAGTTTTAAGTC
The DNA here is from genome assembly GCF_964030765.1 of Micromesistius poutassou. Classification (NCBI taxonomy): domain Eukaryota; kingdom Metazoa; phylum Chordata; class Actinopteri; order Gadiformes; family Gadidae; genus Micromesistius; species Micromesistius poutassou. Next base: position 8,368,171 of record NC_140286.1, read on the forward strand.
TAGCTAATATTTCCCCCGCATACTGTACAACTTTAAATCTGACTGAGAAACAACAGTCTCTATATTGGAACATACTACTACATTCACAATAGCCTGCCGTCCACCAAATTCTGTTTAAATGTCTGGTTGACCTGGCTATAAGTGAAAAATTAGCAACTTACAAGGGATGTTTGTTGTTTTTCAACTACCAGGGGGTTGTTGTGCATCTTGTCTCATGTGGGGAGTGTCTACTCTCACACATTCAAGACACACACTTCAATCAGTTCCGCTTCCTTATCAAGGCACGGTATTGGAGGATCTGATTTCTGCCGTGGCAGAATGCGATCAGATTTGTGACGAGGATGTGTTGTTATCCTGTTCTTTCGTCACGCAGCGCTGAGAGGCCCGACACGAGCCTGGGCCTCGGGTAGCCAGGGCAGCCAGAGCGGCATGTGCAGCGACTCAGAGAGCGCCGGAGGCAGCAGCGAGTCCCGCTCCATGGACTCTCCCACCGCCAGCCCCGGTATGGATCAGGCTCTTCGTTGGGTTTTGGAATTATCAAGGACGCAATGTCGCAGAAATAAGGGTGGTGGTTTTTAATATATGAGCTCCAAAGCAGCAAAAACAACAAACATGTGTACAGTAGGCTTTTGGAAAGTTTTCCCATATAACTCTTAATAATTCCTTCATTTCCTATCTTCAAAAAGTACCTCTTATTTGAGCTTATACATTTTATATTCTAAATGTTTCTGTCTATCGATGCTTTATGTCTCACATGTATGTCTACATGTTTGTCTATTGATTCTTTATGTCTTATATGTATGTATATGTCCTCCTTTCCTTAAATGAGCTTCCCAGGGATGCAAAAAGAATTTCAACCCAAACTGACGGATAAAGTTGTATCGTATCGTATGTGTTGAGCAGAGCAAAATTGGCATAGCCTGAGAGTCTTCTCATGTGTTGAATATTATTTTCATACTCTGTTGCTGTTGGTATGCGGTGTATTTTTCGACATGTTTCAGCCTCTCAAAATGTCCCAACTTCCTCATTGTCCGCTGTCGACTGGTTCTCTGCCATTAAGTCAATACCCTGCACTCTTTGGGGAACCAAAACACATACAGAGCTCTGACTCTTATATACATTAGGAATGCACTTCCCTATCTGTTACGTGAGCTCTCAACCACACAGGCTGCTATGCACCCTGTGTACTGCGAAACTGAGATGATGAGGGATTGTGGTTGATTTGTTTCTTTACAGGCGTTTTCAAACGCCAGCTCCCCAGGACCCCTTCCACAGGGACCATGTCGTCAGCTGATGATCTGGACGAGAGGGAGCTCCCATCTCCATCAGACAATGGTAAGAGAGAGAGAGAGAGAGAGTAGAGAGTAGAGTGTTTATACAACCTTTAACTTCAAACTACATACAGCCTGTCTGGCTGCTAACTCATTATACCAGATAGAAGAGGGATGGGGCGTTTGTGTGTGTTTGTGTGTGTTTGTGTTAGGCTATTAAGAATTTGGTTAGTTAACTAAAACCAATCCATCCCAAAGTATTAGTAGATTAATCCTAAATATTACATGTATATACGGTAGTCTATGTGTGTTACAACTACACCAGAGCTGATTTATACCGTAGTAGAGTTAGCGGGATATACTTCTAAATTGTTTAATTTGCCTTTTAGTTAGGCTGCAGCTTAGGGCAGGGTACTTTGTAATCTGCATATTGTATAGCAATATCGACCAAACCATGACTCTATAGAGAGTCATGGCTGTGTATGCTGCTGCCCTTTACAGACAGCCGCTTCCAAGCGACGCTGTCATCTGTGAACCAAGGGATCTGAAGCAGGGAAAGTTGAACTATTTCACTCTTCAAGACCATCGCTGGTCGTCCCTGTTGAAAATGCCCCTGCATTTGCAGGACGTGTAGTGGCCTAGTTCTGCAACATGGCCAGATGATGACTTACGACAGGGACATGAGCAGGCAGAGATTGCCCCTGTCGCCAGACAATGTCTTGTTGTGTTCACTAGACACAATGCGTTGTTATTAAACTCTAAAGCCAGGATGTAGGATGTTAATCTTCCTTTCACAGTGAAGTGCATTTATAGGTATGTGTTTGATCAGATTTTCCGACCCTGTGCTGTTGTTTGAGGATTTTCTTTGTGGTATACCTCTGGTTGAACACATCCTCATCATAATAACCGCTGCAGGTTTCTTGTAGTTGTTGTTATTGTTCACCCAGTCTCCGGGGCGTAAAAGCAAATGTGCACGATTTTAGACCACGCCCATTTGCTCACTGAACCCTTCCTTTACACCGACTCCTCCCAGGTCTGGCGGAGATGGTGACGGAGACGGCCAGCTCCCCGGGGCCCTTCCGCAACGCCCAGATGTCGAAGGCGGCCCAGAGCCACAAGCTCCGCAAGCTGAGGGCCCCTTCCAAGTGCCGGGAGTGTGACAGCCTGGTGGTGTTCCACGGGGCCGAGTGCGAGGAGGTAAAAGCATCCTGTGGTCGTCGGGCCCCCAGGCACACACAGCGCAAATGTCTTTCTCCGTGGATTAGAATAAACCACCGGTCCAGGTGGCGTGTACCTGACAAACCGGTTGAATTACAACGCATAGCGGCTTGTTGACATTTAAAGTGTACATTAGTGTCTCATGACTATGGCTAGCAACGTGCATGCATGCGCTATTGGTGTTGACACACCAATGTATTTGTATATGTAACATATATATTTGCATGTTTGCAATGGCGACCTAGTTGTATTCATAGTATACTATGAATACAATTTGTCTTTCAAATTATATATTCATTTTGATATCACTATTGCTCATTTGCAAAGTTGTAGTTTGAATACCACAAAGTGACAGAGAGTGGGTCAGAGTATCGATCCATTCCAATTATTTTGTTGTTGTAATATTATTGCATTGTTGTTTGATAAAGACCATAAACAAGTAACCTAACTCAGGAAAACAATATTTAGATATATGACTACATAAATACCATGGCAATTTAAGGCTTTAATAATTTAATTTCAGCTTTAATAGAAAGCATAGGAAACAGTTGGTAATAGTTACATTATGTAACCCCTAACTACCATTGATAGTTATGTGGCCAGTAATATGATTCATATTTTGCTCCATGTATTACGTACGTAAGTGAGACCTGTTCTTGACATTTCCGACACATTCCTGCAAAAAGGAATTTAATTGCATTGTTGTTCACAAAAAAAATGACACATTGTTCACATTGCCACGGCAACCAGAGGCCTTGACACTGAATCTTTTTGCCCGGTCACGTGAAACCACCCATTCATGTCATCTTTTCACAAGATGGATACACACATACTAACATTCCAGACGGAACAATGTACCAAATCGGATTGGGATTGGGAGCCTCCTAGCACACTACCCAGAATTGAACATATATAAACTGAGTGAGATCCTCCTCTTTCTCCCCTGCGTTGCTCAGTGTTCCCTGGCCTGCCACAAAAAGTGTCTGGAGACGCTGGCCATCCAGTGTGGCCACAAGAAGCTCCAGGGACGACTGCATCTGTTTGGCATTGACTTCGCCCAGGCAGCCAAGAACAGCCCAGACGGAGTTCCCTTCATCATCAGGAAGTGCACCTCTGAGATCGAGAGCCGAGCCCTCAACATCAAGGTAGTGTTATTTTCTTCTCTTACCGTTAATTGGCCATGTACAGCCCCTGAGGGAACATTCCCACGAAGCAATTATAAACCACAGAGGCTTAAAAATGCAACCAATTATGTTTGCATAAATTAATGTTGCACATTGCAATTCAAAACAGTTTAAAAGGTGGGCTACCTAATAAATCCAATCGTTTGCTTCACACAAGACATAAACAAGCATTCCATCTCCAAGAGAAGCCAAACAATACAATGAAGCTGTAAGGATTGCACTGTAATTGCCCATTTTACAATTACAATGTACTATATATGAACTAAGTTTGGTGTTCTTGTGTTTTACTAACCATAAAATCTTTTCATTGCTGTTGCTGATACAGGGCATTTACCGTGTGAATGGGGCCAAGTCCCGCGTGGAGAAGCTCTGCCAGGCATTTGAGAACGGCAAGGAGCTGGTGGAGCTGTCTGACCTCTCACCCCATGACATCAGCAACGTTCTCAAACTCTATCTGAGACAGGTGGGCGACGAAAACCTCCCAGACCCACACGCAGCCTTCTGTCTGTGTTCTAGTCAGATATGTTTTAAGGCAATTGCTACTGTGCTATTGTCATTATGAGAGCAATAGCTGTGCATAGTAAAATACAAAGTAAAATACAAAATCCCCAAACCACTGAAAGCGTGGTGCACACAGGTCACAGACGTCTGACCATACAATGATTCCCCTTCCACCGGCAGCTCCCAGAGCCCCTCATCCTCTATCGACACTACAACGACTTCATTGGGCTGGCCAAGGAGTGCCAGCGGGCACTGGTGGAGGAGGCAGAGGCTGTCAGAGCCGCCGCCCAGACCGGCGAGAAGAGAGGCCCCGGCGTCCAGCTCAACCGAGTCATCTTTAAGATCCGGGACCTGCTCCGCCAGCTGCCCCCTGCCCACTACAAGACGCTGCGCTTCCTCATCGCACATCTGCACAGGTACACACACCATACCTTTAAACACATGTGTGTAAAGCACACCTGCACAGGTGCACATACTCTGCCTTATAACACACATATACAGTATATAGCAAGCCTGTTCAGATGCATTTAGCCATTTGCCGATTTATTTTGTGAGCTGCTTTATGGGGGCAAACAGACAAAGGGATAATCCAACTTCTGCATAATGGCATTACATAAGTGGACATGCCCCCCCCCCACCAGACTTCCTCATAGCCCAGAGGAAGTGGCCTAATGCACATGTTGCTCATTACACTATTCATGGCCAGTGCCATTTTCAGTGCCCAGTACCCAGATAATACAACCCGATCACACCCGAATCACACCTCCACCTCCTCCTCCACCCATCTAACCAGGGTGACGGAGCAGGCCGAGGACAACAAGATGACGGCCAGCAACCTGGGCATCATCTTCGGCCCCACGCTGGTGAAGCCCCGGCAGACGGACGCCGAGGTGTCCCTCTCCTCCCTGGTGGACTACCCCTACCAGGCGCTCATGGTGGAGCAGCTGGTGCGCCACTTCACCGTCATCTTCGACCGCACCACCGCACAGCTCTCGGCCTCCGACCTCCAGCACCACGTCGCCGGCGGGGGCGGCCAGGCCTCGCCCAGGCTCACCGCGCAGGAGAAGGAGCAGAGGCTCAGCCGGCACTCCACCTCCCTGCTGGACATCAAGGAGGTGAGGGCAGATGTTCATGCCGGCGTGCCGATCCGCTGATCCAAGCCATGTTTTCATTTTTTCTTGGTTAACAGTAATCCAAGAATCAATACCCACGGATTCTTGGATGTACAGATGCGGGACGCCCTAATGTGCGTGGTTTATTTAAACGTGCAAGCAAAAGTGCTAGCTCGTACTGATGCCCTTTTAAATGTCTTTGTATTCAGTTTTCTGTTATACTTCATACTTGTGTGCTACTTCGGCACAATTGAATGCTGTCAGTTCTGTTGCTTAAGCATCATTGTTGTGATTCCCCCCCCCACCTGCAGAGTGGAAGAGTGTACAAGAGACACTCCTCAGTGATCCCCTCCGCTCACATCCTGAACGAGATGGGCGAGGTCCAGCCCGGGACGGACAGGACCCAGCCCTCCACCCTGGACATCCTCAACGGGGTCCAGCCGCCCGCCACCGGTCCCGCCACCGGTCCCGTCACCCAGAGGTCCACGCTGGTGTTCGGCCGGCCCAACCTCCCCCACTCCTCCTCCTCCTCCTCCATGGTCCCCAAGGTGCAGCTCCGCGCCCAGCGCTCCAGGCTCGCCTCGCGGCCCATCAGCATGCCCCTGGAGCGCCTGCCCGCCCCCGCCCACACGGGCGACCGGAGCCACCGGAGCTCCGTGGCTAACGCTAACGCTAACGCCGGCACCGGCTCCGCGGAGCGGGACTTCAGCACGGATACCATCCAAGAGATGGCGGAGCCGGAGAAGCCGGCCCCCAGCGCCACGGGGGGCGCCTCCTCCCGGGTCAGCACCTACTACATCACGCCCTACATCGACACGCAGGCCATGCAGAGGAGGACGTGGGACAGGAAGTACAAGCACTACGACGTCACGCCCAGGACGGCCATGATCATGGCCAACTTGCCGCCGGCGAGTGCGGCGGTGCAGGCCGCCGGGCCGTCGAACGCGACCACGGCGACCACTTCTTCTGGAGTAGCGAGCAGCAGCAGCGTCGGCACCATGTTCCCCAACAACCCCTACGCGGTGCCGGTGAAACCGGCCTGGTCCACCAAACAGACTAGCGTCACGGACGGTGCACCGAGCCCCCTTATCACCCTCAGGGCGCCTAGGACTCTGCAGCCCCCCCCGGAGACCTTCTATAAGCCCCCCGTCTCCGCGGGCCACCAGGTCAGGACGCTCCCCAACTGGACCGCCGCCTCCACAACCTCCACCGTCTCCACCGCCGCCTCCACCTCCTCCTCCTCCTCCTCCTCCTCCCCCCACAGCAGCCAGCCGGCGGTCAGCGGCGCATCACTCGCCCGCGCATCCCCACCCTCGCTGAGCCGGCTCCGCTCTGAGGACTCGGGGGAGGGCAGCACCGACTCGGAGGTGTCCCTCCCCTTTGACCCCTTGTCCCCGCCCCCCAGCAGCCCCGACGACCTCAGCCCCGGCGGGGTCAAACCCGTCTACCAAAGACTGCGTAGCCGACGGCTACAGGAGATGGAGCACAGAGAGGCTCATTTTGTCTGAAACATAACCCACGCCAAAAACAGAAAAAGAGTTGTGTCCTCGTTTTGTATGTGTAAATATAAAATAGAGTGTGTATATTGCAAGAAAGAAAAAGGGTGCATTTTGTGGGAATGCGATGAGAAAGCATGAGTGAGCGAGTGGCGGTTGTAGGCGTATGGAAGTAAACCACGAAAGTGTTGAAAGTATATCTTTATCTATCTCAACATGTCTGCTACTTGTAGACCTTATGGGAGATGACCATCAAAATCTAATATCTTAGACATTGTCTAATGTCTATTTTTCTCTTTGTCTGAGAACGGACACCAGTCTTTTAATTGTTGTGGGCCCGTTCAATTGTTTCTGTTTAAAATGTTAATTGTATTACAATACAATGATTATATGTACAGTGACAACAAAGTTATTTTTTATTGTAATCACACAATGCACTTAATGTACACAGATTCTGATTGCAATGTTGCCTTTTAAAATGTTTAATTATGTTACATTTGTTCCATTCTTTAAACCCTGATCAGATGGTGTTGTATTCTATCCACAACGAGTAGTATTTTAAGCAGGGGACTTATTTACCCCGGAAGTTCGGTAAGCAAGATCCTATATTTGGTACATCTGTTTCAGTATGTAAACCATATGTATTTGTTTACATTTTATATTCATTTATACTGACCACACCAATTTTTATGTGTGTGTCTCGACAGACCTGCAACGTTTATTGCTGCAAATTAAAAGTAATTAAGAATCATATTTCTGCCCATGTGGACTTATTTTTATTCCATTGTTTATTGTTTGGCTCAATCATCATTCATGCGAAGAACAATGTGGCTCAATTGGATTTCGCAATGGTACTATTTATTTTTTGGACTCTTAGTGGGATTAGTGGGTTTAACTACACGTCTCTCTCCACCAGTGTAACACAGTAGCCTATATTTACACGCTGTAGCTAGATTTATGCTGAGCTGCACCCTGCCTCACCCTTCCCTTTAGTTGAAGTAGAAGTCGATAGTGACTTGTTAGTATTTTCACTCTGGGATTACAGTGTGTATGTGTGTACTGTTGGTTTTACTGCCTTCAGCGTCATCACTCGTGTCACCTGCTGCTGTCCTCAGCTGAGCTGATAAGTGACCTGTTCACTTCTACTACTGAAACGCATCCCATAATTTATCGCCTAAACCTAATCTAAAGAATATTGTATATTTGCGTTTTACAGGGTGAAGATTGGGTGGAAATAATTTAACTTGTCCTCAACTCACATGACTTCCTACTCCAACAGCAGATCCCTAGCCAATTCTTCAAAATGGATGACTGTTGTCTTTTTCCCAGCCTGCCTATGTTGTACTGGTGAGGGATTAGAGCAATCAGATTAGGAACACAGCTGACCTGAAGGCGACCGTTAGAGAGAGAGAGAGAGAGAGAGAGAGAGAGGAGGGCGGTGGAGGGAGAAGGGGGGCAGAATTTGGACAGCTGGGATCTACGGGGCAAGCTCTTATACCTGGCTTAATGTCGGCCATCGCTTCAACTCGCTTGGCTACCTCTCTATTCTCCATGTAGTGGGTCCTTCACAACGTTTCCGCCAGAGGTAAGGCGCTGGATGTGTGTGGTTTGGAGGAAGCGTTGTTTAATTGGTTGCAGTGGGTGATGAACTTCCATGTACTCGTGGTGATTGGTTATTGGAACTGGTTGGTTCTTCTCTGTATTCCTTGATCCTGTCAACAGAATGTGTTATTCTGTGTTCTAGATGTTCATCATGGATGGATCATTTTTCATAATATAAACGTGGCATGTCTAGATTAAAATAAATTATAAATATTCTCACATTCCTAGCTTTTATACACTGGGGACTTTTTTGGTAGCACTTTTGTGCTACCAAAAAGCCAGAAATGGAGGCCTTTATATGCTTTTTGGACAGCCTTGTCACAATAACATAATTAGAATAAGGAAGGAATGAATGGTAAATAGTTCACAGCCCATTGACTGTGTGCTGGCAACCAACTAATGGCAAGGTTGTCAGTTTCAGTGCCACTCCTTTTTTATAAGCCCTCGCTGCTTGCCAAGTGCCATGAGAGTGAAGAGTACAGCTTTCAAATTAGCTGGAGACAGAAATTGTCAGTTGTATGCTCAATAAGTACTAATGATAGTAATTATGAGTGGGGACAAATATGTGTATGTGTGTTTCTTTGATTTCAATTGTTATGAACATTAACTAATGTCATTCATTGTGTTCAAACTGAAATGGTTGGGACAGGATTAATTGTTTTTTAATTCATGGATTTACATTAATTGTCAGAGGGGTACTTTTATTTTCCATTACAGATTACCTTAATTTTAAATGATGAAAAAAAAAAAAAGATAAATGATAATCACATAATAATGACATGACACACAAGGTATTGGTAGTAGTCACATTTAGCAATTGAGTAACCTGTTGAGTTTGACACATTGCCACACACATGATGACACACACATGATGACACACATGATGACACGTGTGTGTGTGTGTGTGTGTGTGTGTGTGGGGGGGGGGAGTTTGTTTGTGCGATTGCAGACAAGCAAATGAATGTGCATGCCTGACATTCTACTAAGGCCATGACATGATATTTTTGTTACACAACATGTGATTTCAAAAGTGCATTGTTGTTTATTGCAAAATATACGTGACTGTTTCAGGTAAATATGCATCAGTGAACTGGATGCAAGCACACGCATCCATTGACACACACACACACACACACACACACACACACACACACACACACACACACACACACACACACACACACACACACATTATACAATAATTTAGAATCACTGTAGATGTGAACACTGACGAAGCCCACCATGTCCAGGTTTATCCGAATCTGATGACCCCTTCCCGGGGTTGAGCTGTCCAGAGATGAATACAGGCAGTCAAATCCGCCTGTTGCTATGGAAAAACTGGACTCTACGGAAGAGACAGAAGGTAGCCTACAGCTCATCACCCTTCACCTGCTCTTGTGGTTTCTAAAATGTTTTGACCACCTGAGTTTCAGAATACCATTTAAACAGATGCAAAAAGATTGAGATATGGATTATGCATAACTGACTTTGATACATTTTATAAATGCCGTTGATGAATATGCATAGAATGAGTCTTAAAATATATAGAATTCACCTAATTAATGAATTAATTCAGACATATGCCTTAAGGTTTCCATAAGTTGATATTTGGGTGTTTATTGGAACTTGACACATGTAGGTTCCTAGCATGTGTATCACTTTGTGCCTTTTTAGATCCGCTTCCTGGTGGAGATTCTGTGGCCTGTGATGTTGTTTATCGGTCTGGTGTGGCTGCGTAAGGCCAACCCACTGTACCGGCAACATGAGTGTAAGGAGTCTCATTTCTCACAGTATTTTACTGTACTATGATTTCATTTTTTTATTTTTATGATGGTAGCTGTCTACAGATAATTTTAGTAATATGTTCTGCTACCTGTTTTTTTTTTTTTTTTTTTTGCAGCATTCATTGCTATTTTTTGTTGTTGTTGCTAAGACAGTTGTGATGCTAGCTCCTTTGATTAGCCTCTTTCTAGGCATCATACCCCATTCATCTTCGCTACGTGTCCCTTCAGGTCACTTCCCCAACAAGGCCATGCCCTCGACGGGGATTCTCCCCTGGATCCAGGGGATCTTCTGCAATGTCAACAATCCCTGTTTCAGATATCCCACCAGGGGAGAGTCTCCTGGAGTCGTCTCCAACTACAACAACTCAATGTGGGTTCTCTAAAAACGTAGTTAGTTAGTTAGTAGTGGCTGTATCAGAAGTTTTACTTATTTACCTTCAGCATTGTGTCTAGTAGTGTGTGGGAATCATAAACCGATTGTGTGTTTATGTTTAATAATATATTAATTTAATATATTATTCAACTAAATATAACATATGGTACATTTTACATTTTGTTCATTTTAAAAACGAACAGTAACTTAGGCTTCATTACTACAGCTTGGTTACAACTATTTAATGGAAACATAAAACAACACTGGTTTAGGTAAATGTCCATACATTATTTGTGTGGTGTAATAGGAATAGCAGTCAAGATAAAATGGTACGCTCGGTTCTTTGTTGCAGATTTGCTAGATTCTATGCTGATGCCCAGGAGCTGCTGCTAAATGATGAGGAGACCCAGCAGCTGGGGCAGATCTGGAGAGAAATGTCCTCCTTCTCTAACTTCATGGAGGCTCTGCGCAACAACCCGTATTCTGTCTCAGGTACTACTACAGGACTACCAGTTTGGTGAGGGTTGAGCTCTGATTAAAACTTGCATACTGGTGGGACATCCTGGTTTATTTAGTCAACGGACTCGAAAGAGTCAAAAGTTTAAACCTTAATTTTTGCTCGTTTTTTATTTTACTACTATAAGCTCATAAGCTCTAAAAAACAACCCAAAAGCAAATGACTGACTAAGAAGAACATTCTTGTAAGGCATGCAGAAACAATCATTGTATCTTTCCATTGGACATCCTTCCCTAAAACCCGCAGCAATCCATCAGTCTGGCTGTCAACTGTTTCCTGGACACCAGCTAGTCAATGATTTTTGTCCATCCATCTAGGTCGCGGGCTGAGGCTAGATGACATTCTGAAGGACGACGAGAACTTCACGGCCTTTCTGTTGCGAGACGCTAGCCTCTCAAGCTCAGTGGTTCATGAGCTGATCAATGCAGAAATACGACTGGAAAATGTGGGTTGATTGTATTTGTGTGGTAACTATGATAAGATTAGGATCTTGGACATTAACATTCACATTAACATCAATAACCACATGTTTTTGGTTTGGTTTGTAGAGTGTCACCCAATGGCATCTTTGTACTCCGAGCAGACTTTAGTAATATCAAATTTGGCTATTTCCTGAATATATGAGAGAACTGTGTTTGTTTGAAGCAAGTCTGCAAATCTGCAGCATAACTCTACTCTCTCAAGAAAGTTGGACCATTGATGTATCGTGTGATGATTCCCTATTCACATATTTTTAAAGAGGTAAACTTGTATATAGTAATGCGATAGGGTAAGTGGCCTTTAGATAAAGTGGTGGGGACTTGGTGGGGAAATCGTGTAGCCTACACCAAAATATCATAAGTTAAACGTTTTCTATAACCCTATAGTTGCCAACGGTACGAAAATATGTTTCCAGTGAATCCACAAAATGGGCATCATCATATCAGTTATCGGTTGAGTTTCCCACAATGACGATTAAACAGGAACATTGATTGTGACGGACTTCAATCTCCTGATGTTCTTCCTCCAGTTCGCCTTTGGTATCCCAGACCTGCAGCTGAAGGAGATCGCCTGCAGCCAGGTCCTGCTGGAGCGCTTCATCCTCTTCCACAGCCGCCGGGGCCTGTTCTCTGTGCGCAACGCCATGTGCGCCCTCTCCCAGCAGAAGCTGCAGAAGATCGAGGACATCCTCTATTCCAATCTGGACTTCTTCAAGATCTTCAAATTGGTCAGTCTGCTCTCTTTTCTCTTCAGAGAAAACTTTAAAGGATTTTATACTGTAGTCTTACGACACCTACGACACACCCTCGTCATATGTGCAGAAGTGGTGGGTTTTTTACAGATTTCCATTGAAGAGAAACTGGATGGGCTGCTATATTATATGCATATTACTTGGCAGGTATTGTTGGCATTGTTAGAGGGAAGGGGATTTGTGATAGCATGGGGCCATTTCCAAGTTCCTTCATAGAGGCTGGCATTCTCAATCAGGGTTTAGGTGTAGAAACTGCCAAGTAATCCTCTGGACTTTGATTAAGTATTTCCTCAGTTGGGGAAAACACAAACTACTTGACATCCTTGCTGAAATGTGTTTAGAGGCTTTAAAATATGCATGTGCATGCCGTGGTTGTTCTAATAATAACAAGGAAGGAGATGGCTTTTTCCTGCAGAGATTTTCTCCATTGATTTCAATCTTATAATAGCTTGTTAATATTATAAATCCTTTGTCTCCCCTTGTTAAACATCACATTCAGTTGTAAACAACATGTCTGGAGGTCTCATCGTGTCTACCTCTGCTTCTGTGATCTGGAACTATCCAATCATCCAGCTCAGAATTAAATATGTATGATTTGATTAAATATATGATTCATTCTAAATGGTTGTCAAATAGTTGTACAATCGTGATAAGGAGAAATTGTAACATTAACGATACAAATCCTATCTAACATAGATTTATGATTGGGAAACATCAGGGCCCCAGGACAACGTTAGCTTGTCATGGCCAACATCAGCTTTACGCTGAATGGATATCACATTTTCCAATCCAAAGAGTCTATGATTCATTGTTGTGGAAGCTGCTATTGGGTTGCTTAAAGACAAGGTGGGACATAGCTTTGGTAAACAATGTTCAATGAGTGCGTACTCTGCTAGTTAATGTTTCCTAGTAGAGATAAGGTGTGATTCCAACAACACGTGGCATGTGAGAGGTAATTAAGTGATGGCTCGTAGCCACTAAGGCTATATCTAAGCAAATTTCCAAATCAATTTTTTGTGCTTAACAAATTGTTATTCTTGAAAACTAAAATATTATGTATGTATTTGTGTTCAATGTAGATCCATCAACAGTCAGATAATATTTTGTATTTTTTCTTAGGCCATCACACAATGCATTTGTATGATCTTTATATGCAGCCTCTATCTTCCCCTCCCACTCATAGCCCTTCATGGGTTCATCATCTCCAATGCCACACACTGAGCCCACCAGTGTATGCTCTGCTTCAGCGTTGGGCTTTAAACAAGGGGTCAGGGGATTGGCCTAAGTGGGGGGACTTTCACAGGCCTTATCCATCTTGGCCTATTTGTCTAATGGACTTAGCTATAAGCAGGCCCCGCCCAGAGGATGATGTGTTGCGAAGAACTGGCCAATAGAAATGCAATACGATACTTACGGGTGAACTGCTAATACATACCTAGTTGTGATTGTCCTCCAAGTTTGCCCTTATAGCTGACCCTGACAAGAACATAAGAGTGGACAACATTATGAATGTTAAGGAGAGAGGGGTCTTTAATAACGTCTTGGGTAAATAGCAAACACACCCACCATAAGCACACATACATGGTAAAAATTACTAATATAGTCAAATGACTAAAATCCACAAAGGTGAATACTGTTAACTCATACTTCTCTCAGATCTAAATATACAGTAACTGATGCCTGTGTGTACAGTACACTTTGACCTGAGTTTGAGGGTTTCATTGTGATATTTCTATACTCCTTCACCAGTCAGTCTGTGGCTTATTTTATGGCCAGTTGCTGTTTAACTGCTAGGATGAAAAACCCAACCTCATCATGACATCACTGCCTCCATTTCCATGACACACACACGCGCACACACACGCACACGCATGCGCACAGGCATGCCTCCCAGGCCTTTCCCTTGTTTTATAGAAATGCGAGCGGGGAGGAATGCGAGAGGAAGGATATCTCTGTGCCGCTGTTTGTCTTGGCGTTTCCGTGACCCCCGGTGACACGGTGGTGCTCCGAGCAGGGGGGGGGGGGGGGGGCCCTCACTGACACCTCACCCAGACTTTAACGTCTTTTACTCGGAAAGACATGTGTCGGAGGAAAGTGCGTAATGATGGGGGGGGGTCATTGTGTTTGTGGCACGAGACGCCTTGGTGATTCGCTGTAGGACGTGGGTCACTCGAGGGGTCGCACAAGCTGGCGGTCAGGCAGAGGCCGGAACCTGTTCACATACCGTCACGGCAAACAGAGGAAAACAGGAGCCTACTTTATGCTCGGGTCAACGTTTTAGACGTTGTCGAGCTGAGACAATTGTGGTTCGACGCTGCAAAACAAAGGATTCGGTTTTATTACTATGGACATGGACTTGATTTATTGTCTAAAACATGTTCAAAAACGTGTCATCTGGCAATATTGCTCAGGAAGATACCCATTGTATCCAGCTGTAGGAACTAATACCTACGCCTCAAATCTGTTTTGAATCGCACCTGTTATGAATGGCTCCTCCACAGTCCAGCGTTGCAGACTATCTGCATACTATGTGTTGCAGACATTCATCATGCATTTGCATACAAGCGGACACAATCAGAGGTCTGTGCAGGGACAGAAATGCACTGCTGGGTGGATGTCCCACTCAGACATCCACTCAAGGCCCCCTGTTAGCTCTGCTCTGTCGACATTTATGGCCGATGATGATTTGTATCCTGTATTGATTCAGAGAACTAAATCAACAGGATGAGCAATTTCACGTTAAAGATATTTATATTGTATTTCTTTTTAAAGTCCATCTCCCTGAGTATGTGGCTCGGTTTTACCCCCACAGATGCCCCGGGTAATGGATCGCAATGCCCAGGGGATTGACCTGCACTTCTGGGGTCGAGTCCTTAGCACTGTGTTTGAGAAAATACAAGTGGTAAGTACTCTAAAGTGCTCCAATCAATCTACTGCTCTTTTTATCCTCTATTCTCTCCTCCAGCCCCCTCTCTTTACCTGTCTCTGTTCCATTTATCTCTCTTCTTTTCTCTCTTCTCTCATCACTTCTCCCCAACTATCCTCTCTCCCCTTCCGTCCCCTCCTCTCCTTTCTTCCCCTCATCTCTTCTTCTCCCCTCTGTCCTCTCCTCTCTCAATCACTCTCCTCTGTCTTCTCCTCTCCTCTCCTCTCACCACCACTTCCTTCTCCTCTCTTCTCCTTTAATTTCCTCTCCCCTCCACTCTCCTATTCTCCTCTCCTCTCCTCTCCCCTCTGCTCTCCTATGTCCTCTCCTCTCCTCTCCTCTCTCCTCTCTCACTCTCCTCTTCTCGTCTACGCTTCGCTGCCCTCCTCTCCTCTCCCGACCCCTCTCCAGGCTCCTCTCTCCTTCCTCCTCCTCTGGGTGCCGGTGAGACAAGTGGCCCCAGTATATTTTTAGTCTTCAGGAAGCTAGTCTCTTCCGCAGGTCCCTGTTTACTCTTGGAGGAAAGTAAGTGATGGGTGCTGTAATGTGTATATAAAGGTTGTGTGTGTGTGTGTGTGTATGTGTGTGTGTGTCTGTGTGTGGTATTTACTTTGTGTGGGTTTTTGTGTGGCTATGCATGTCTGTGTATCCAACACACTAGACACACACACGCACACGCACACGCACACACACACACACACACACACACACACACTCAACCACAGACAAAAGAAGGCCATTGTGTGTCTGGGCACGTTTACTGTACGTCCCTCCAGGCGGTGTATTCTTCCAGAGAGTTGGCCAGGAGTCGGTGAGAGAGAGAGAGAGAAAGGGGGGGGAGAGAGACATTCCTTGGAGGTGACACTTCCTGTAGGTGGGACCTCTTGCTCTGGTGACAGAGAGACTAGCCAAGTGCTCCCCTTACCAAACTTGCTTCCCTTTAAGTTGCGGGGGGGTGTATGTGTGTGTGTGTGTGCGTGTGTGTAGGGGGGGTCCCTCTAACAATCAAGAATGAAAGGGGATTGAGGGAAAACATGTCAGAAAGGGTGTGTGTTTTGTTAGTGGTGCGCCGTGCGAATGCACACGTACCACGGCCTAGGAGAGGCAGCACGTTGTCGGGAGTGCCGTGTGAACCATGATGACTAGACTACATGTTCTCAAGTGCAGGTGTGTACATCATTGTAAATTGTGTGGCATTGTTTATTTGCATGTGTATATACACAATGTATGGCACAAACCAGAAACTACCCTTCTATATGTGCCTATGAACAGACGTTTTCAACCCTTTCTCATGAACATATAACTCCACTCCCTCTGCTTTATCCATCTCTGGACATCTATGATATCTGTGGAATGGAGCGGGCGTGTTTTTTAAATGTGTATCATTATAATTGTAAAAAGGCCACCAGTACAGTAGAGTGCACGCTGGTAGGCCCAACGCTCATGTGTTCGTGTCGGCTCCTACCGAGGACGTGATGTGCGCCGGAGAGGAATGCACAGGAAGTCACTTTCCCCCCCTCTCAATGGGAGGATGCAGCAGCGTGCTCCGCCCCGGCTCTGTCCTCGTCATGGCTGGGGACGGGGGGCCCACCGACGCTCACTGCTGGCTTCTCTTCCTGGTCGTATTGTTGGTGGTGCGGGGCTCTTGGTGTGTTGGAACTTCACATGACGTGACCTGGGTTGGAGTTACATAAGCACCGCTGACGGAGGAAGGGCCGAGGGGGCGTGTAGTGGCCTTTAGGGGGGCGAGTTTGATCCACAAGAAATATACATTATACTATTTATATAGTGTACCATGTTATTATTATGATTGTACTTTTGAAATATAATACAACGTATATATTACAATATTATTCATAATGAAACATGATACAAATGAAAACTAGTCCTTTGGTTTAGCGTGTGTGTGTGCGTGGGGGTGTGTGTGTGTGTGTGTGTGTGTGTTATGAATGCGTCCCTAAGTGTTCCGTGTGTATCGTTATTAAGTTGTATGTATTTTACCGCACAGCAATCTCAGAAATCCCTCCCACACGCCCTCTCCCCTCTTCACCGCTCCAGCTGATGGAGAGGAGCAGCTCCAGGGACCTCCTGAAGGCCCTGCAGCCCCTGGTGCGGTCCGGGGGCCCGGCCACCTTCAGCGAGCTGACCTCCCTGCTGTCCTCCCTGGTGTGCGGCTACCCGGAGGGAGGGGGCTCCCGTGTGCTCTCCTTCAACTGGTACGAGGACAACAACTACAAGGTGTTCCTGGGGGTCAACGGCAGCAAGAGCCAAGACTACCGCTACGACACCACCACCAGTGAGTACGGCGATGGGTCCTCATCAGGCTGGTTCCACAGCAGGCTGGTCTGGGTTGGGTCGGGTTGGGCTGGGTTGAGTTGAGGTTAGGTAAGGGTAGGTCAGAATCACAATAACAGAGAGCTTTACAGGCACAATAGTGACATGAGAATGATTGCATGACACTCCCCCTACCCCTAGTCAATCTCAAAGTAAAGCCAACAGAAAAGTACTTGGCTAGTAAAAGCAGCGATGAATACGACAAAGGTACAGCAATGTCGATACACTTTTCATAGAAATGCTCTTGACGTCACTGATTGAAAACCTCATCCTGTCGGGGTCTTCAAGATGAGGTAAAATGAACGCTGAGGCGCTTTTCAAACCGAGATCTGCTGCACATGTGGTTTATTTCATTTCCTGTTTGTTTATTATTCACTTGTCGCGTGCTGACTTCAGTCCTCATTAATCTAGCTCAATGAGCTCCTTCTCTAACCGATGTTTCAAAAGCCTCCAAAGAGACATAGTGGAAGGATTTCACTTGTAGCATTTAGCATGACAACAACACACAATCGATAATAAATTGATTAAATTAAAAAAAAGCACAACCTATAATGTATATACACACAATGAAAAAACATATTTCTGCAAACTAGCGTAGTGCATACAAGCCGAGGTAACATTGTTTAAGGAGTTTTGCATGTGAGGAAGAAGTCGTCTTTCTGTTTATTTGCAGCACAGTCTGATGTGCACTTCAGTCTCCAGGAAGGTAAATACAGGTTGTATGCAAAACGAATGGACCGGTTATGGTAAATATTTGTCCTTGTCTTATTGGCCACTGTTCTCTTGACCGTCGTAGTGAGTGTGTTTGTGGATGGGAGGGGTCAGAGGTGGATGTGTTCAGATGATGATACCACCCCCCCCCTCCCCACAGCTCCCTTCTGCAACAACCTGATGCAGACGCTGGAGTCCAACCCGATCACCAAAATAGTGTGGAATTCAGTGAAGCCCCTGCTGATGGGAAAGGTCCTGTACACCCCCGACTCCCCCGCCACCCGCAAGATATTAAAGAGTGTAAGATGAGTGGGAGACCCCCTCCGGTCTGACTCCCACCTCCACCGCCGCACTCACACCAGAGCTGCTTGACCTCTGACTCTGTCTTTGTCTCTGTCTATGTCACTCTCTGTCTCTGTCACTCTCTGTCTCTGTCTCTGTCTCTGTCTCTGTCTCTCTGTCTCTGTCTGTCTGTCTCTCTTTGTCTCAGTCCCTCTGTCTCTCTCTGGCTCTATCTCTGTCTGTCTCTCACTGTCTCTGTCACTCTCTGTCTATCTGTTTGTCTTTCTCTCTGTCTCTGTCTCTTGCCGTCTTTCTATCTGTCTCTGTCTCTCTGTCTCAGTTCCTTTCTCGTCCAGTCTTTCACTCTTATTGCCAAAAATATCTCTTTAAAAACATTTGTCTGTTAAATACACAAATTAAATCCAAGGATCTGACATCTAATCTCCTTGAGGGTAAAGATGAACCGATGTTTATCCAAGAAAAATTGGTTCAAACAAGGCACAATCCCAAATAAAGAAATATGGTTTCTATTTGTTGTTAACTCTGCGATGCTCTCAAAAAAACAAAGAAGCAGCTATCTGACATTTAACTACTACAAAAATAAAAACACACTAGTACATATGTATGCCTCCATGTACTGCACGTTTATGTCAGTGTGTGTGTGTGTGTGTGTGTGTGTGTGTGTATAAGTGTGGGGACGTGTGCAGGCATGTGTGGGTGTGCACGTCTGCATGTGTGAGCGTTTGGGTGTGTGAGTGTGTGGGCGAACGTGTGCGTCTGTGCGTACTGATGCAAGAGTGGTTGCTCTTGTCTCCAGGCCAACGGTACGTTTGAGGAGCTGGAGCGGCTACAGAACTTGGCCAGGGCCTGGGAGGAGCTGGGTCCTCAGATCTGGACCTTCCTCCAGAGCAGCGTCCAGATGAACATGATCAGGGTGAGGCTCCAACACCTATGCCCTGCGTTCGCCGGGAATGCCTTGAAGAGGCCTGTTCATAGGCAGACTTAGAAATTGAGTAGGTTGTGTGTTGTGCATATGCGTTTAGAAATATACAATGTCCCACGCAATTGACACTGATGCTGTAAACCCCCACTCACGGATATGCAGGTTTTCTTCGGTTCACACTTTGTTCTGTGGAACATTTTTATCCTCTGGCCCGATCAGAACATCAACATGTCTGAGGCAGAATGAGAGGAATTGTAGTGGTAAATATATCTCCTTGTCCCATTAGCTGTCTCTTGGCTATCTAGTCTACTACAACGTTTTGAAAGTGGAATAACTACAATCAGGTGTAAATGTAATGTATACAAGTGGGGTTCACAGGGAAAACGCAAAGGAATGGTGTATCCCTAAGACAAAATGTTGCTTATTTTAGCACCCAAAGGAATTCAGGGAACATCGTGTTAACCTCTCTGGTTTCTGCAGGACACCTTAAGGAACCCCACAGTCATGGACTTCCTGGACACGCGTCTGGAAGACACAGCGTTTTCCACCAGGGACATCCTGAACTTCCTGTACAGTGGGCCCGAGTACAAGCGGGAGGAGGGCATGGCCGACTTCGACTGGAGGAATGTGTTCAACCTAGTGGACCCGCTCATACGCACGTTCAACCAGTACTCTAAGGTGAGATTTGCTCTGCCCTCTCTCCCTCCCCATTCCTGGCTGGGAACGCAAGCTGTTTTGACTTGTTTTTGTAAGTTTGTAAGACACCATGACAACCAACGTAAACAAAGTTTAGAGAACGTTTTCGATTATTTCACCCTGTAACATTTTAATTACATAATGATTAAATACATTTACATGAATTAATAAAATGAGTACTTCTCTATCGAGCTGCACCAAACAATATATTTTACATTTAATCTTTTTTGTAATTTTTCCCACTTGTTGCATTCGTCACTTGGATAGTTGTCAATTTGTCCATATAATACACGGCAGTGTTTGAAATGTTGTTTGGGATTTACTGCAGCTGGCTGTAAATCCATTAGCGAGCATGAGGCGACCTCCATGGGCTACATGTATGTAATGGATGAGACGTGGAGTCCCCCCTCTCTTCCAGCTTGTTGTCTGCCCCATAACTAAATGCTCCA
>NC_140286.1:8393800-8513800 GCF_964030765.1 Micromesistius poutassou
TTACACATGTACTGACTTCAGAGCTCATGTATTAATGGAAACCCATCAATTTTGGATGAATAAATATGCTAGGATGATGACATACAGCTGGGGAAATCTGCACTATTGGCTCATCAGAGCGTTTATCAGAAACGATTTTGGTTTGGCATGACCTAATTCTATTGTAATATTGTGTTTGGCAAGCAGTCAGCCTGCACCTGGTTATCAGAAAGGAGGAAATGGGGGCTCAGCTCCTAGTTCGGTCTCCTTTGCCTATGTAATGAAGTCGATTTATTGAATTTCTATCAACAATTACGGAAGATGGATCCATATACAGGACATTCAAAGAACATCTATAGTTTCATTTAAAAAAAATGTGTTTTTTTGAAAGTGTCTTGTAGCCTCCATGCAAAGGAAGATCATACTCTACCTGTCAGAATCAAGCACAGGTGTATTCACATCATACAAATCCATCGAATAATATCCAACGAAAACAGCAGTTGTTTTTTTTTATCTCAACCGTCTATGACGGGGGCCAGGTTTGGCACAGCCTGCCACCATACGAGAGCTTGAAACGCATGGATTGATTAATTAACAAAGCTGTTGATTCTGTTGCGTCAAACAGCTGTAATCTGAATGGATTCGCTTTGAGGGGGCAATGGTCGACCGGGTCAAAGTTAGAAATTGTATGAACCTTGAGCGCTCTTCAAGGTGGACAATCCGAGCTGTCCGCAACACTGCGGGGGGCTAGCTCCGCCTCCTTTGACGTTCACCTCCTTAGGAGTACGTTGGCCTCGTGGCTCATCACTCTCCGTCTCCCTTCCAGCTTCATGATCACGCTGAACCGCTGCTTCCCCATCTTCATGGTGTTGGCCTGGATCTACTCGGTGTCCATGACGGTGAAGAGCATCGTGCTGGAGAAGGAGCTCCGCCTCCGCGAGACCCTCAAGGCCATGGGCGTGGCCAACGGGGTCATCTGGTACACCTGGTTCATCGACAGCTTCATCATGATGACCGCCAGCACCGCGTTGCTCACCGCCATCATCATGGTGAGAGGGGGAGGAGGGCGGGGTGGGCGGCTATTCAAGGTAGTTGGGGTTGGGGGGGGGGGGAGTGGGGTATTGATTATAATCAAATACCACCATATGGTGGTATTTGGCGGGATAGAGAGATGGGAGTATGAAGTACATTGCAGTTGTGCCGTTGTTGTCTTTGTTTGTGTGCAATGGTGCCCTCTGGTGGGATAGCTATTTACTGCAGCTTTTGAATGAATATGACTGAATCTGAACATTATTTTTTCATTTTGGCATGCTGATCAGCTTTTTGCACTAAGCCTTGTCTCGGTTTACATAAGTTAACCAAACCTGGTGATTATTAACCAGTTACACAACAACCATGTGTGGAGTCAATCGATTATTCTCCTCTCCCTTCCTCTCCTCTCCTCTCCTCTCCTCTGTTATCCTCTTGCCTCCTCTCCTCTCCTCTGACCTCCTCTCCTCTCCTCTCCTGTCCCCCGTCTCCTCTCCTCACCTCCCCACCCACCCTTCACCATCAAAAGTGAACATCACTAAGCACATGAATTACCTCAATGTTCCTGAAGAATCACCGCATGGCATTCAGTGACGTTTCTCACTTCAGCTAATGCTCTATCGGCCTCATGTGGTGCGGCGCCCCTCTCTGCCCTGCCCCTCCTAGGGAGGCAAGGTGCTGAACTACAGCGACCCCGTGCTGGTGTTCCTCTTCCTGCTGACCTTCACGGTGGCCACCATCATGCAGTGCTTCCTGCTCAGCGTCTTCTTCAACAAGGCCAACCTGGCGGCGGCCTGCAGTGGCATCATCTACTTCACCCTCTACCTGCCCCACCTGCTCTGCTCCGCCTGGCAGGACCGCATCACCCGCCAGATGAAGCTGGCCGCCGTAAGCTCTCTGACACCCACCCACCGCCACAGCCCGTCCCCTCGTTGTTGAGTGTGTGTGTGTGTGTGTGGGAATGCACGTGTTCTGTGTACGTTTGTTAGTGTGTGTGTGTGTGTGTGTTTGTCTGTGTATGTTTGTTGTGTGTTTGTTTCCTGTGTGTTCTGTATGTATGTGCACGCTCTCACACCATCCAACACCCGTGTTACTGAGAGAGAGTGAGAGAGAGAGAGACAGAGAGAGAGTCCTCTGCGTGTTTGTGTGTGTGGGCATATGTATGTGCGGACACGCCGTCCGGCGGCATAAGACGTTCTGTAAATTACAATCCCTCATTTTTAAACACTGGTGGCCCTCTTTTCTTCTCTGACCGTATCCCATGCTTCCGTTGCCCTGGTGACCCACACTTTGTCCCATCTGTGTCCAGAGCCTCCTGTCCCCCGTGGCCTTCGGCTTCGGGACAGAGTACCTGTCCCGCTACGAGGAGCAGGGCCTGGGCCTGCAGTGGGACAACATCCAGAGCAGCCCGCTGGAGGGGGACTCCTACTCCTTCATGACCTCCATCGGCATGATGATGCTGGACGCCGTGCTGTACGGCGCGCTGGCCTGGTACCTCGACAACGTCTTCCCAGGTCTCATATCTTTGTGTTCATACATTGAAATAAATTTTTACATTGAAAAACAAAATTATGTGGAATCGCTTAATGTGTTGATATTGTTGTGCAAGAGTTATGTGTGTTTGTTCAATGACTTCCTGACATGGATCTTTTTGTTATGACATGTATGCATGGATGTAAGTCTGTGTATGTACATGGCGATGAATTCTGACTTACTTCTGCCGTGCAGGTCAATATGGAATCGGGCGACCATTCTACTTCCTGTTACAGCCCTCATACTGGCACAAACCTGATCCACAGGTCCCAGATATGACTTATGACAGTAAGCCTCTCTCCCTGGAATACACGTGTTAGGTCTCATTCGACTTCGGCTTAAACGTCGGGAAGTTAAAAAACAAAAGTGATGTCATGAGTTATATGTTCTTTCTTTTACATTGTAAGTCACTCTGCTAATAATTAAGTATTTAAGATGTAAAGTCACGTGAACACGGCAATGTCACAGCCCTGTTTCCTTAATACTCCCTCAGATTTAAGGGGCATTAAATCTGACAGTCCTCTAAGCTAATTTCCCCCTTCCCCATCGTGTGTCTCATGCGTCTCATCCCACCCCTCTGTACCCTCCAGTCCCTGAGAGGCCGGAGGCGGCGGTGGCGGAGGAGGAGCAGGAGAAGGACATGGAGAGCCTGGGCAACCCAGAGACCTTACCCTGCAACGGCTCGGCCAGCCGGCACACCTGCAAGCACCAGGACAAGAGGGAGCGGCTGGAGAAGCAGAGGGAGCAGCTCAGACGACAGCAGCAGGAGGAGGAGAACCAGGAGGAGCAGCCGACCAACCGGCAGGGCGACGCCGGTAAGAGATGCATGATGGTGGAGGTCCTGGAGGCCTGACCGCCCCACTTCCCTTGGCCTGGGTCTGGAACCACTCTGAGTTGCTTTGGATGAAATTTGTCTGCTTAATGACTTAAGGCTTAGTTATGTTTCCATCTTGACACAACGCAATGACCATGCAGTCGCTTCAGGTTTACGGTAGCAGACCAATCAGCCCTTGCTGCTGCATCGCCTTGATGCAAGGTTGCAATTTTTAGAAGGTGCACGTCTGGCGGTGGACCCAAGGAGGGTCCGCAAGGACTTAATGGGACCGTAAACCCCCTTGCGTTGCGTCAACGTGGATCCATAAGCCTTTAAAGTTGACTTAAAGTGAATCGTAAATAGATGCTGGCTACAAGATGAAGATATCATCTCGCATTGTTTTATTATCTCCCAAAACGATACAGGTCAGCTGTTCTTTGAGCCCGAGCCAGTGGGCCTGGTGATGGGGGTGCAGATCCAGGACCTGGTCAAGGTGTACAAAGGCAGCTCCCGTCCCGCCGTCAACGGCCTCACCATCGCATTCTATGAGGGCCAGATCACCTCCTTCCTGGGACACAACGGCGCCGGCAAGACCACCACCATGTGAGTACACAGCCAACACAGCAGCAGTGTCCCTTAGGACGCTGTCAGCAGTGTTTAATGGGATTCATTCAGTCAATTGTTATGTGATACTTTTATTAATTTTGTTTTCTGTTGTCAATTTCTTTTAATACCATTTCTTCCCTCTCTTTTTTCTTCATGGATTCTTTCCCTCTCCAGGTCCATCCTGACCGGCCTCTACCCCCCCACCTCGGGCACAGCCTTCATCAACGGACGGGATATCCGGACGGAGATGGACGAGATCCGGACCTCCATGGGCATGTGTCCTCAACACAACATCCTCTTCAATCAGTGAGTGCTGGGCATTCGACTTCCATCTCAACCCAACCAACCTAGTTTATTTTTTTAGGGGATTTCCTTCTGTTAATGTGGCTAAGATTTCTGAAAATAGTTATCTCAGTGATAACACAAGTTTGACTAGGGTATTACCTTCCTTATTGAGCAGGGCAATGTGACTGATAATTTCCTTTGCGATTAATCAATCACTATTTAGGAATTGATCAGTAGGATGCATGGGGATGCTATGGATTGTGTAAGATGTTTGTTTTTCCTCCAGAAACAAGTATGATAGTACATTGTTGGTGTGAGTGGATGAATTCACTTCCTTCCCACACACATACACAGACCCACACTCACTATGTCAAGCACTTGACAAGCACCATATAAATGCAATGAATTTCTCTCATTCTGATTGTATCCCATCAACTCAGGTTTAAACCCTGAGTTGTCATCGATTGTACGCTCACCACCGGTGTTCTGAGTCCCTGTGTGCGGGCGAGCACGGCGTCCTAACCCCTATACCCTGTCCCCTGCTGTGCAGCCTCACCGTGGAGGAGCACATCCTGTTCTACTCCCTGCTGAAGGGCCGCTCCCAGGAGGAGGCGCAGGGGGAGGTGGAGAGCATGCTGGAGGACCTGGAGCTGCCCCACAAGCGGGACGACGAGGCCCAGAACCTCTCGGGTAAGGGCCGCCACCCCCCTCCCGTATAGCTTTTTCTGTGTTGGTATTCAGCACCGTACTTTGGGGAAGAATTTTGTTTTTCTATTGGATTTGTGTTTTAATGCCACTGCTTCTGAAATGGATTGATCATAAAAGTATAAATCTTTGTACAATTCTTTCAAGCCAGCAATTATGTATATTTCTAAACCTTCTTATTATTCCCACGATAAAACAATTATAATAATCTTTGTTAAATTCTTCAGCCAGCAATTATGTATATTTATGTAGCTTGTTATTATTCCGCTGATATTATTTTTTATAATAGTCTTTGTTAAATTCATTCAACCAGCAATTATGTATATTTATGTAGCTTGTTATTATTCCTCTAATATTTTCTTTTAGAACAATCTTTGTCAAATTTGTTCAGTTAGCAATTATGTCTATTTTTGTAGCTTGTTATTGTTCTCTCTGATAATTAAATTATTAAATTGCATATGTTTGACAACTGCAAAACGGCTAAAGAAAATTAACAATTATGTATTCTATTTGATTTAATTATAAGAGCATAAATTAACCAAGACAATGTTTTTGTTTGTTTCAAATGCCCATGTATACGACATAGGCTTTTTCTCTTGTGCTTTGCCCCTAATTTACACTTCACACAACTTAAATATGGTCTGTCCCTTCCTGTCTTTAAAACCTGCACAGGCGGTATGCAGAGGAAGCTGTCTGTTGCCATGGCGTTTGTTGGGGGCTCCAAGATAGTGATCCTGGATGAGCCCACGTCGGGGGTGGACCCCTACTCCAGACGCTCTATCTGGGACCTGCTGCTCAAGTACCGAAACGGTGAGAGACGTTCAACCATATAGTTCCTCATCCCAAGTGTTCAGAGTGTACAGTAGTCTCATGTGTTCGTTGTCTATTAATGATGAACATATCCATTGCATGATGCATAAAATAAACAAATAATGTAATGTGATAAATATAACTTGATATAATCTAATATTCATAATATAATATAATATAATGTAATTTAACTTGATATACATATTACAATTCAAATATAATACAAAAGGATACAACTGAAAAAACTGAAGAGGAAAACTTCCTCTTCTAACCATATAACTAAACCAGTCAAATTGGGTTTTGAGGGCCTTAAAGCTGTAATATCTAATCTATTTTTGCCGTTGGTTCTATAGCAATGGCCAATGGTAGTAAAACAAATACATCAGAACCATGAGACTCAAATCAAAACACATTTAATTAAAGCAAAGTCGGACGAGCAATCATTACTGATTTAATGTAAGCTTTAACATTACATCAAGATTCAAGTTTATCAAATCACAAACGTAAACCCAAGTATAAAGGAGTGAGTGAAGTGTGTTATGTGTTATGGCAAACTTCCTCTGGACTCCAGCCACGTGGTTACAAGTTAAGATATAAGAGATAAAAACAAATCAATAGCCGAAAAGGTTTTTGATCGGGTCAATTGGCAATTCCTGTATCAAACTTAGATAGATTTGGCTTTAACAAACAATTTTTAGATTTAAAAAGAACACTTTATCAACAACCAATAGCAAAAGTAAAAATGAATGGGTCAAAACAATAACAAAACAATAAAAGTATCTATAATAGTATAACGAAAGATAAACTGTATGAACAACTTACGGACACTAGTGCAAAATAGCAAATATTCACAACCATAGAATAACAATGGGCTATCCCTGCCCTAGCCCATGGACACCCTCCCTAGACCATCGTGCCACGTCACGGTTAAGTCATGCAGCCCCATGAGCCCCATCTCTTGGACCACCCCCCCCCCCCCCCTCGGTGCCCCCCCCCCCCCCGTTCACAGGCCGCACGGTGATCCTGTCCACGCACCACATGGACGAGGCGGACCTGCTGAGCGACCGTGTGGCCATCCTGTCCCAGGGCCAGCTGCACTGCTGCGGCTCCCCGCTCTTCCTCAAGAACTACTTCGGTGTGGGCTTCTACCTCACGCTGGTGCGGCGCATGAGGGACCTCCGGCGGAAGGAGGTGAGCTCCGCTGGGCGGGCCGAGCCCTTGGTTTTCTGTCCACGTGGTTGGCTGGGAAAGGCTGTTCGGTGGGCTGGAAGTCTTTGATTTATTTTTTATTGAATTGAGGAAGGTAGCTGTCAAAAATAAAGATAGATAACAGGCAGAGAAGCAAGCAAGATTTTTTGCTTTATACGTGTGACCCATATGCAGTCCTAAACAACGCCACAAGAGGGCACTGGGACATTGTTTTTCACGTTTCCTGAGATGTATGTCTACTATTTACATATGTGTCTATACGTTTTCTCTATCTTCTGTCTTCTTCTGTCTACCATTTAACCATTAACCATTTAACAATTGAAATGCTTCAAAGAAAATTTCATAGTTTCTCTATCTCATTACATAGTGTAACGTACTATGCCTCATCTAAAGGTATACCTTGTTGTTTTTTCTCCTTGCCTGCTGTGCTGGTCAGAATGAATGTGACTGTGCATCAGATTGCTCCTGTGCGTGCTCCCTCTGCACCAAGTATAAGGACGAGTCCCAGAACCTCTCCCAGCACATAGACAGAGCCCTTGACGGTGAGTGTGTTTTTGCAGGAAAAAAAAACAGAGGTAGTGGTCAGGCAGCTCAATCAAGGATACCTACAGGCTGTGGACATGGGGGATGCAAACCCTTGCTGCTAGTTATCTAACACCCTCGACACTACACTCTCGTGACCCTAACTTCTACCTATAGAATCAATGCGTACACTTGCAGTTTGACTCTGTTCATTTCAAAAGGACCATGAATTTTCTAATTTCTGCTTCAGTCTTTTTGCTAATCTAATTTTTTTCTGACACATCGTCCTCCTTCATGCTACTATTCTTCCTCAAAATCCTCCTCCTCCACTTCCTCCACCTTCTCATCCTCCACATCCTCCTCCTCTTCTACCTCCACCTCTTCATCGTCATTGTCCACCTCCACATCCCCCTCCTCCTCCTCCTCTTCCACCACCAGGGGACATAGACAGCATCACCAGCCTGATCCACCACCACGTCCCGGAGGCCAAGCTGATCGAGAGCATCGGCCAGGAGCTCACCTACCTGCTGCCCAGCAAGGGCTTCAAGCACCGGGCCTATGCCAGCCTCTTCCGGGAGCTGGAGGAGACCCTGGGGGACATGGGCCTCAGCAGCTTCGGCATCTCCGACACCTCGCTGGAGGAGGTAGAGTAGGGAGGGATCCAGCAGGATTATTCATGTTTGATGCATTGGTTTGGTTTGGTTATGTAGTCATTTTATGTTTTGTGTAGGAACACAATTAGGAGTTGGTATGATAATTTCAACTGGAAATGTTTTCTGTCTTTGGGCGTTTGAGCAACAGAATATGATGTCAGGTTATACGTTTAGAAATACCAATGAATAGGTTTTATGTATAGATGGAAAGCTTAATTTTCTCCTATGTTGTCAGACATAAACGTCAATCCGGTGGACCTTGCTATGCTCGGCTATCTCCATCATTCTTCTCTTCATTTGTTGCCAGATTGTTGCTCATGTTCCACTTGTCACAAAATATTCAACATATTAGAAACTTGTTACCTTGTGTTCTTGAGCAACGAGAGCTAGTCTGATATGGTGTAATTCTTCTATCCTAGATATTCATAAAGGTCACTTCGGACGGAGAGGCAGCGACCAACGGAAAGACTCCTGGTAAATACTGACGATAATCTCTCCCCAATAATTTTGTGGGTTTTGTATGTTTTGAAATATTGTGTGTCAACTGTATCCGTGTTTAGCCTCAATGTGTTCATCAGTGTATTGGTGCTGTTTGGTGTCTGTGTTAAACCTCTAGTTATGTCTGTGATCTGTGTCTGGTGTCTGTACCTGCATGCTGTGACCTCTAGAGCAGTGGATGTTACGTCAACGGAAGGGTAGCAACAAATGCGCTGCAGAGGTCGTGGAAGGTCAGACAGCCTAGACTATAGATAGCAACTCGTATAAAGCCTGCTTGCTTTGCCTGAATCTACTGAGACATTTGCTGTATACTACAATGTCTACTGCTACTACTGTATCTACCTGACAGCTTTGCATAGGACAGAATCGAAAACCAGCAAATGCTTGCTGCTCTTTATGGATACACGTTTACTGGGGAGTAACTACACCCCAGACTACTGTTTGAGTGGATTAAGAGGATTAAAATATTAGCTATGCTTAACAGAGATTTAAAACAAATCCATGGTCCACATGGGCTTGGATTAGTTCTGAACACAGATTTGCATTCTGACAATTATTTAAAGAAATGTTTGTGTACCATCGTTGCCTTAGGCTTAGCTAGCCACAACAATTACACGCATAGTTAAGTGTATCCAGTGTTTCCCACAGACCAGGTAGCAATGTGTGGCGGATTTGTTGAGGGGGGGGGGGGGGGGTATTATCGATAATAGAAAATGCGCAGATCATTTTCTTCCTTGTGTGTCTCGTTTTTCGCCCGTGCCTAAAACCGCCGCTGCTTATAATGCTTACGTTATAACCGCGGGTGGAATTGTTGACGGGGGGGGGGGGGTGGAGTTGGCCACACATTGGCCTATGTGTGGGAAACACTGGTATCCATACTCCTTTATGTTTCACTTTCATTCGTTACTCCAACTAGAACCCTTCTTGCTTATTGTGATCTGTATTGATTGACTGCTGCAGAAGCCAATGGGGAGGCTCAGGACAACGGGGGCTCCTGCGGGGCCTCTGACAGCAACGAGGGGCGGGGCTCCAGACAGGTGAAAGGCTGCAGGCTGGTCCTGAAGCAGTTCCATGCCCTTCTGGTGAAGAGGTTCCACCACGCCGTGCGCTGTAAGAAGGACTTCCTGGCACAGGTAGGGAAGCTATTGATGGCTAGTGATGATGATACAGTCAGTGACTGAGTTCACGCTGGATAGAACCTGTATCCTCCGTCAGTTTTATGGTTGACTATGTTGTTGTAGAATAAGGATTGCAAGGAACGTATTTGCCTTCTTCAATTATATGGTATAACCTTAGATATTTTGAATTTGAATTTTGAATTTTTTTATTTTAATTCATTTTCATTTTCATTTTAATAGATTTTCATTAAAACGTGTTAAGTGTTTTCATTTGAGTAAGTAATTATGAATATTAATTTAAAAGGATTAGGTTAGATTAGGATTAGGATTAGGCAATTACTTCTTACACTTTCATAAATAAATCAAGAACAAGTATGAAGTGCAGGTTAAGCTACATGGACAGCTGTGACGGTGGAAGGGTGTAATTGCCAGTGTTTTGGTCGCTGTACCAGGTGGTCCTCCCAGCCAGCTTTGTGCTGATAGCGCTCGTCTTCACCACCATCGTCCCCCCGTTCGGAGAGTACCCAGGGCTCACCCTCAGCCCTTGGCTGTACGGACCGCAGTTCACCTTCTTCAGGTTGGACCCCCAGGCAAACATCCTGACCCCCTAAAAGACAGCTCACCTCTGGAACACACAATCCAACATCCAAAACACACCTGACCCCAAGAACACACCTGACTTCCCAGAACACACATCCTGACCCCCAGAACGCACATCCTGACCCCCAAAACACACATCATGACCCCCATTACACCCACCCTGATGCCAAAAGCACACAGTCTGATTGCATGAAACCCCTTCTTTAAGATTTGTCTTAGGTACAGTGTCTAGATAACCTTTTGAGTTTACATTTGATTCAATCAGTTTGGTTTGTATCTGATCCAATTAGAGTTGAGTCCATTCGATTGAATAACTTGATCGTCACGCTTATTCCCCCAACATTACACACACATGAAGTCAATTGTTTTTATCCAAACTGTATTACATTGTTGTCCTGTCTCCTCTTTGTTGTTGTTGTTGTTTATTGAAGTAATGAGCGGCCGTTCGATCCCAAGATGAAGCGCTTCACAGAGAGCCTGCTGGGCAGCCCGGGGCTGGGCACTCGCTGCCTGCAGGGAGAGCCTCTCAGGTGGGTGACCCCAGCCTGACACCACTGCACCATTACTGTCCTGGTAAGACCCGCCCACACTGCCCTGAATCTAGATGTTATTGGCTGGGGAGGGGAGGTGGTTGAGGGTGGTTAAGTTGGGTATCAGGTGAGAAGTTTAGATTTTAGGTGAAATATCGCTAGGTTAGAGGCGTTTATGTTAGGTATTAGTTCATGGTTAAGTTACTAGGTTAGACATAATTTAGTTTAGGGTAAGGTTACAGATGGTTATGGTTAGTAAACAGTGTCTCGCCAGCCCATCACCGATCAATTCTGAGCAGCCTTGGCGGGTCTCACCAGGAACTGCAGGTAGATCCATAATCATGTGGGAGCACAACATATGCACCTCACTTTTCTATGTTCCACATTCTATATATATATATATATATATATATATGAACACATTACAATAATGAATAATAAATCCATGACACGCTCAACACAGGCTCAAAGACACTTCAAATAAATCATACATCATCTTAATGAGTCTAGACATAGATCTATACATTAATTCATTCACAAATGAACAGATTCCAATGTGTCCCATTCTATCCTATCCCCTTGTCCGTTCCGATCTCTCTACCCAGCATGCCGTGCGGCAACACCTCGTCGTGGGCCTACCCGGACGTCTCCCCGCTGGTCAGCAACATCCTGCTGAGCCCTGAGTGGCACGAGGGGAACCCCTCCCCGGCCTGCCAGTGCAGCGAGGGAAAGAGGCTGACCATGATGCCCGTGTGTCCCCTGGGGGCCGGGGGCAGGCCCCCCCGCCAACGCACAGAGCCCACGGGGGACGTCATGCTAGACCTGACCGGGCACAATATATCCGACTACCTGGTCAAGACCTACCCCGGCCTCATCAGAACCAGGCGGGTGGCGCTTTGTGTGTTTCATGTACAGTGCATGTCCGCACATGGCTCCTTGTGTACCTGGTCATGAAGATATACTTTTTATTTCAAATGTATCATTTGTGTGTTCATTTTATGTAACATGTACTTATTTCATTGTGATCATCATCGGGATCGTCGTAGCTGTAGTAGAATGTGGGAAGATAGATTTTTAAACGTACAGATGAACAGATACATGTACAGGAAGATACATTTTGGCACTTTAGTGCTTTAGAATATGGTTTGATTGGTTTGAAAATTGGGGGTTTATAAATCGATGTTCTTCTCAATTTGTCTTTTCTCTCTCCATCTTTCACCCTCGCTCTAGCTCTCTCTCTCTCTCTCTGTCTCTGTGTCTGTGTGTTGTGAGTCGCATGATTGTGATTGTTTCACTGCAATCTTTTCACAGTTTGAAGAGCAAGTACTGGGTGAACGAACAAAGGTAATCATTTAACGGTTTGTACCGTGTCTCCCCCTAGTGGATGTGATACGTACTACTTCTTTACAACAGTGTTGCCTGTTGGTGAGCATATCCATCCACCGTGTCTGCAGATACGGAGGTTTGTCCGTTGGTGGACAGCTCCCCATCTTGGACTTGGACCCCAGAGAAATTCAGAACACCTTGAAGCAAGTGGGCCGGATGATGAACATCACAGGGGTACATGTTCAAGAAATAGCATCTAAAACAGTTCTTATATTAAGCTTAACAAAGCCTTGTATTGTTGTCTCACCTGTACTAGCTCTATGTATAACAGACACTATCTTGTTTCAATTTTAAAAACACCCGGTAGCAAAGTCAGGTTTTCCCACCCTTTTCGGGGGGGCCGAGATTGGACTAATCACAACCTCATGATTGTTGAGCATCTATTGTCTTAGCAGGGTATCATAGCATATCATTGCTGTTAAGTGTTTATTTTTACAGTTAGATGAGGTTGGGATGGGTCGGGTCTTCCAAGAACATCTCTGAGGCTCAACGCCCCCATCATTGTTTAAGCTCAGTTTTACTCATGGCATCTAAAAATTGTCCGAAGTGGAGATGCATACTCAAATATGTTTTTATTTATTCAATTGCTACTTAAAAGATGCATTGCGTGCGTGTCCTCCTCTCACCTGATGGGGACGGTGTTGAGCCATACACAAGAGCTGCACTTGGATGATCCAACACGTCCTTACCTCATTAAACCATCACAAATTTGAAGGCAATTAATTAAGATACCTTAGTAGGCTAGTAGGCCATCTTAAGGAGAGGAATCAGAGGGTAGCCTCCCCTTTAACACAACCATCAACTAAAGTAGCTAGTTGGATGACCACAGTAATGTTTTCTTCATAGGGTGCCTATGCTAAACGTGCTCTGAGGGACATCGGGCCGTTCCTGCGCTACATGGAGAGTGAATTCAATATAAAAGTGAGTAATAAGGTTGAATATGGTTGAATTCCTTCTGGTACTTTCTGAGAGCAAAGGTATGTTAAATGTCCCTCTATAAAGCTGGATCGGTGTAATGATTCCATTTATCACATTATACTTTTTTGAGTTAATATTACATTTAAATATTATGCTTCTTCAGAGGTTGATGATTCTTTTCTTATATAAAAGAAACAATAAAAATACATACAATTGTATTGATGTCAATATGTTGATACTTTTGGTACTTTGAAAAAAAAAAAGCGACAAAAAACCCAACATATTATCCGATACAATGAGTACATTCCCGTCCCTGTTTGGGCCCTCCTCAGGTGTGGTACAACAACAAGGGCTGGCACGCCATGGCGTCCTTCATGAACGTGGCCAACAACGCCATCCTCAGGGCCTTCCTGCCATCCGCTGCCAACCCCGTGGAGTACGGCATCACCGCCGTCAACCACCCGTTGAACCTCACCAAGGAGCAGCTGTCCGAGGTCACCGTGTGAGTGGCCCAGGCGCCCTGCGTGCCAGCCTGCGCTCTTATTGTGAAGCTGTCAACTGAGGTTGCTCCTGTATGGTCGGTTCATGCTGTGTTCGTCGCTTTGGATTCAACTGAAATTGAAAAGAATATTCATGTTATGAAGTATAACGGTTCGAATGGGATTCAAAGGCTCGAGACCTGAGAATGGCAATGTGTTTTTCTAAAATAAACGTGTTTTTTTTTGTCATTCTGGTTTAATTATCAAATATATTTTGATAATTACAAATGATGACCTTGACTCAAAAATTGGCTGAAATGTGTTTTGATTATCTTCTAAATCTGCCATGTTGGAACCCTTCCCTCCCCTCTCTCGCCCAGGCTGACCACGTCGGTGGACGCTGTGGTGGCCATCTGCGTCATCTTCGCCATGTCCTTCATCCCGGCCAGCTTCGTCCTCTACCTCATCCAGGAGCGAGCCACCAAGGCCAAGCACCTGCAGTTCGTCAGCGGGGTCAGCCCGCTGGTCTACTGGGTGGCCAACTTCTTCTGGGACATGGTGAGGCCGTGGAGGATGGGACATCTTAGGAGTCCAGCGGGCCCTTGTTTTAGTTTGGTTCATTCTGGTTTCCCAATGCTCCCCTGAGGCCGTCAGAAATGTCAGAGAATTTAAATATGCATCAGGGTTCATTCCAAAAGATGGAATAGTGGCGCAGTGCCACCGTGCTTCCTTCCAGCGGCACATGTTACATTTCAGAATAGGGATCCTGTGAAGCGGGCATTTCAGTAGAATTTTTTTCCTGTTTAAATACAGAAACGGTTCAAAGGGTCAAAAGTAGGATTTATTTAAGGTTATTTGAAGGTTTCTTCATGCAAAAGTGCTGTGTGGAAGTGTGGGAGTCCGTGGCATTGGGATCCACTCTTGGTCCCATTCTGACTCGGGTACAGCAGAGCTTCAAAGTAAAGCGGGTCGCACACCAGACGAGCCGCTTAGAGGTCTTGTTCTGTGTTTGATATAATGGGTGGCAATGGATGGCGCTCTGACGTGTGCCAAGGTTTAGAGCAGGGATGGAACTAATACAGTGGCTGAATGGCGGCGCCAGTTGGAAACACGACCCACCTCAGTTTCAGTGAAGACACGGGTTTGAAAAACACACACACTATTCCGGCAGACGGATCGCCAGTAAAGGAAAAAGAAAACATTGTAGCTGGAATTTGTTCCTGTTATTAGTAGGTTGAGCTCTTTCATATATTTTTCATTCAATTAAAAATGTTAATGAGAAATTGGTAGGTATTGCGTTGCTGAGTGAGTTTTGCCAATTAATACATGCTCCGTCACACTCTGACACAACGGCATTACATTTTGCATGTACGAGTCTCTAATTCAATGCAAACTACTAACTTTCAACATGGCGTCTTATTCTTGGCATGATTTATGAGGATGAGGATTTAGTATGGTAATTGATGAGGGTGTGATGAGGATTTAGTATGGTAATTGTAAACCCAGTGTGATTCCTGATTGCAATCAGAGAAATCAATCCTGCAATGGCATGGTGATTACTAGATATGTTTTTTCTCTATTAAAGCGGTGAATTATGTCCCTGCCCGTTCCCAGGTCAACTATTCTCTGAGCACCGCGATGGTCGTGGGCATTTTCATGGCTTTCGACAAAAAGTGCTACACCTCCCCCACCAACCTGCCAGCCCTGATAACACTGCTGCTGTTATACGGGTAACTTTTCAGCTTTTTTTCCCCTCTTTGTTCTCCGATTTACCCAATATATATATCTACACAGACAGTAAAAACCAACAAAATGCTGGCAGGGTAAAAACAGACCACAGACTAAGATGACAAGGGAAAGACTAATTCAATTTGAAAGTTTTCTAAAAAAAAAAAAAAAAAATCAATAACATTATTTTTGCTCAGATAAGAGAGGAAAAATAATTAACGCAGACGCAGGAAATGTGAAAAGGATGTCTAGAAAATAATTTAATATTGTCAGATCAAAACCTCTGAGGAATATAAAAGAAGGTTGAAGGCCAGTCATGAACTAACACAGAATTTCTGATCCCCTTCTCCCTGGTCCCCCAGGTGGTCGGTGACCCCCATGATGTACCCCATGTCCTACGTGTTCAGTGTGCCCAGCACGGCCTACGTCTCACTCTCCTGCATCAACCTCTTCATCGGCATCAACAGCAGCGCCATCACCTTCATCCTGGAGCTCTTTGAAAACAACAGGGTACTGCTGATGTACTGATTCATCCTCCAAATGCATTCAGATGCACTTTCAAGTTTGCAAACATAGAAGTAAAGAAAAAGTGCATTTGTGGGTTTTTTTGTATGTTTGTTTTTACTTTTTTGAGTTTGTTCTTGTGCGTGGAGGAGAAGGATTTGTCACTTTAATCCACATATCCACACAAAATTATGATTTTTGGGGAATTCTTATACATATTGCTTCGGCTTTCTTCACTGCAGGTGGGGCCCTTGAGTTTGTAGGCTGCTGTATACACAAGCCTTGTTTGTGTAGTACCCCAACGCTTGTGTGTGTGTGTGTGTGGGTCTAATGTTTATGCATTTATCTTCCATGCCTTCTTTGACGTAGTCTTTGCTGACGTTCAACGAGTGGCTGAAGAAGGTGCTGCTGCTGTTCCCTCACTTCTGCCTGGGCCGGGGGCTCATAGACATGGCCATGAACCAGGCAGTCACTGACGTCTACGCCAGATTCGGTACGAGCTTTACATCTTGGTTACATGATTCTCCCACGGCTACCTAGCAGTTTTTTTATTTGTTTTGCAGACGCATCAGATTCTAAACTTGGGGCAGTTTTGAGAATTACATGAAATGTTTTCTCCCTCATCATTTAGCTTGGTCAGGCAATTTATTTTAGAAGCATTTTTTTTTTTGACATTCTCTCTCAGCCTGACAGCAATCGATAAATCAAATGCTCCAACAAAACAAAGGAAGAAAATACGGTATTGGTGGTGGACCCATGCCTGTATCGAGCCAATCATTTAATATGGGGATATGAAATGATTGCTCTCCAATCATTACGTGATTGGATGGCCAACATTTCAGACCTAATGCTAAAGCGAGCAAGCTAGTCATGGATGTTGGGAGAATCTGTTTTATTCTGGATGGTATCCCAAATTATTTACCCAAGCTTTAGTTTTTAAATAGTTTGATCCAGGTAAATATTACAGAAACCCATCACTGTTTAGATAATATATAAAAATGTGCCCAATATTAAATATAGTGACGATAGCCTTAGAATGTGTTCATTTTGTGCTTTTACTTTTGAACAAACGCCCCCCCCCTCCCACTTGTCCTCATCCAGGGTACAGAGTATATCTCTCTGGCTCTCCCTATCCACTCAGTCAGCCGTTCCAGAGGCTCTCGTCTTAACTCTGCCTGTCCTTCCAGGAGAGGAGTACACAATGGACCCGTTCCGCTGGGACTTTGTGGGGAAGAATGTGACTTTCATGGCTGTGGAGGGCTTTGTCTTCTTCCTGCTAAATCTCCTTATCCAGTACCGCTTCTTCCTCGACCACTGGTAAGGCCCTGGCTCCCAGACCGCTTTCACGCCAACAGAGACCTTTCTTATGCCTTGGCTATCACATGGCCTCTATCGATTCATAGATATCTTTATATTGCTGATATTGATGTGTCTCGTATTCTGGTGTTGTCACTGGTGTTTGTCGCTGTCCTAGATGAGATCTGTTTTTTTAAACCCTTGATAATATAATAATCATACGGATCAACGCTTCATAGCAAGGCCCAGCCATGTTGGTGCTCTGCCTCATCGTGGTCGACATTCTCCCTCTCCAGGTTGTCCGACCGCCAGCGACCTCCCATCCTAGACGAGGATGAGGACGTGGCGGAGGAGAGGAAGAGGATCTATGAGGGAGGGAGCAGGGGGGACATCCTGTACATCAAGGACCTCTGCAAGGTAAAGCACGCTGTCTCCACGTAGAACAATATACATACATCATGTAATAATATGTAATGCATACAAAAATAACTAAATGCCAGAATGTACCAAATATGGTTTGACATTTGAATGGTTGCCTTCTGAGATGCTGCTTTCAGACTCATGGTGCATGAGTGTAATGGTATCTAAAAGCCCAGAATATGGATTTGCCTGTGGATAAAGCCCATTCTCTCTGTGTGAGTAACACAAAAGCAAGTTTAATAGGTCAGTGATGTGAATAAGTAAAGCTTCAACAAGTGTGACACAACAAAGAGGAATCCTATAAAAGAGTAGGACAAATGTTACATTTAGATAGATGGTACCTTTGGGACCTGAGCAGAAGGATGTGACAATGAAGACAAAGAACATGCCACTCAATTACATCTATGGAGTACTTGCATATCCATGTATTATTCATGGTGTTTATATATAGTGGTGTACAATAGTGTGAGGACACTAGTGTCCCTTCAGCATTCAAATGACACCTGCTCACATGCCTTATCGGGGTAGTATTGAGTCATTGTAACTAAATACCAAAGCAACTGCCCATATTGCAGACATTAGGAACCGCCCATGCCTTTACAGTCAACCGTTTTATTGACAATCCCTGGTCAGTTCAGAGAGTACTAAATGTACAATCAATTTCTTCCTTCAATAGACCATTTTCACAGAGGTGTCAGCGTTGGACAAACACAGGTGTCGCTCATAAAAGTAATTATGGGTCTGCTCCTTTAATGTACCAGCAAACGGATAACAGACCAATGAAGTTGAGTCTGGTACCCGTGCCCTGGTACATTAAAGTAGCAGACCCATGATCAGTGAATCAGCTGTGTTGGTACGTGCAAGTGTACTCATGGAAGTATGGATATCGGAACACAGCCCATGTCTCTATATTCTAAACCTATTAACATAATTAAAATACCTTCATAATCAAATAATTGATCATTTCTGTACCTTTTTCAGAGCTGCAAAATATAGCAGATCATTTCCTACAGAGTGCTTTATGAAAAGTCGTTCAGGGTTGTTGTTTGTCGTGAACTGTGCGGTTGTGTGTCTGTCTGTCCCCTCCGTGCACAGACGTACGCGGGCAGAAAGAGGGCAGCGGTGGACCGAATATGTGTGGGCGTCCCTCCAGGAGAGGTACGCACAGAGACCCACAGCCATCACCGATATTCTCACTTCATAACTAATGCTGTTATTATTATAGACAAAACTAATATTGATGATAATCACGATAAAAACGTTTTTAGAATATACTTATTCTGTGGTGTTTTTTAATAAAAAATATGGTTAATGTTTTAGCACTTAATTCACTTCATTGCTTATTGCATAATGTTGATGCACTCTAAGTTGTCTCATCAAAATCATTATCAGCAGCAACAGGAATGAATAAATCCCTCCTAGAAATGACTTTATGAGTGTGTCACAAAATGAGTCAGTGCCATCTCTGCTGTTGAGGTCCAAAACAACAACAACAATCTGCTGTCCATTATTGCACACCAACCTTATTTTGCTGTTGTTTTTAATTTAGCAAATATTTATTTATTTTACGAAAAACATCTATTAGTATTAAAAATGACCTAATTATTTAAATGACACTGATCAACTGAGTCCAAAGAAGATATGGAGCATTAGCTATAGAGGGAGTTATTGCATAGGCTTAGCTTAGCTTTATTTATCAAATGGTTTAGCTATGAGCTATTATGGAGTATAGCTATGGTGATTTCACATCTTCTGTTTCAGTGCTTTGGCCTGTTGGGAGT
The DNA here is from genome assembly GCF_964030765.1 of Micromesistius poutassou. Lineage (NCBI taxonomy): Eukaryota > Metazoa > Chordata > Actinopteri > Gadiformes > Gadidae > Micromesistius > Micromesistius poutassou. The sequence goes on from NC_140286.1 coordinate 8,413,204, forward strand.
GAATGGCGCAGGCAAGACGACCACGTTCAAAATGCTGACTGGAGACTCAGACGTGAGTGCGGGGGAGGCCACTGTGTTGGGCTACAGGTACGTACCATCCCTCCCATCCATGTTCACTCATCACTGACTGCCTGTTATTCTGTTGTGTGTTGCTGTTTTAAAGCTGCCGTCGGTAGGATTGGAGAGTTGTGAAGAGTTTGATTCAGAAAAGAGTAGAAGAGAGCATGATTTTGAAACTGAACATCTATAAAATGGTCCGTCCCTGTTCCCTCCCTCCTGACGTTTCCCTACCATTGGTAAGCGTTGTATTTCACGCACTTGTGGTTGTCAGGCAAGATGGATTCCCTGATCTAATCAGGGAAGAGATGTACCGATAGGACAGAAATGAGCCGGCAACAGTCTGAAATAATCCAGAACAAATATTATCACAGTGCACTTCGCTCACTTATGATGACTGATGGCTATGGCATTTTAAACAAATTATACCAAAATAAAGCTCTTAAATCTTAACCACAGCAACTTTAATGATTAAAGCCATATCAGTATTTTTTGTGCAAAACAAGGTTTTGTTATAGGTCGTCCAGTTTTTAGTAAATAGTTTTCTTCATTTGGTTTTCCATTTGACTTTTGCCCAATTTTCCCAGTGGTAGGGAATGTTCTGAGGTTCATCACGCGACCAAAAAGTTTGTACTTTATTCTCCACACGTTTCTAAGAATTAAACATTGATTTAGGAAAACATCAATGCATCTCTTAATGGTGGAAGCACCAGTGGGACTCCCCGGTGGAGGCGTTAGGGCGTGGGGCTGGAGGAGGGTAATGTCTGGAAAGTGCAATTTGGAAGTGATGGTTTCCTAAGCCCCCTGTAAGGAGGGCCAGAAAGGTTAACACAAACAGTGACCTTGCATTATACATGCTATGTTTAATAATTGTATGCCCCAGACAGACCTATGCACACATTCAGGCACATGCACGCACACATGCGCACACACACACACACACACACACACGGACACACACACACATGCACACACGCGCAAAAACAAATACACACAAACACACACAAGCACACACAGTTTTAAATGGCAGCCTGATACAGAATGACAAACGGGGACATGGCTTGTCTGTATGAATTTGTGTGTGTGTGATGAATGTGTTGTTGTTTTTAGTTATACCTTGATATTTAGTTGCCGGTAGACTTTCTACTTTAAATACTAAACTGAGTGAAATCTGCCTTCTGGAAATATAATTAATAACTAATCACTGATTACGGTGTATAAAATAAACCACAGCGGGGTGTCCCGCTGTCGGGACATATCAACAACAGGGGTAGTGATGCAGCAAAAACAAAGCTGTGGTTGCTTAGCACTGCCAAAAAACATTATTTTACCAATAACAGGACAGCCCAGAGTAGTCAATCAACAACAGTAACCAACAATGATTAAATATGAGGTACTTATTGGTGCTTTATCAATCAATCAATCAGACATTTGAATAATGTTCCTTGGCACTTTGAGCATATTGTTTCTGTGGGAGACCTGAATCGATAGTTGTATGTGACCGTTGTTTTAATGTAGGATTTGTATACATAGATTCAGAACTATTAAAGGCCAGAGGTGTCTGGCTTTATAAAAAATAATGCACACCCCATTGAAAAATACGCACACTGTTGGAACGCTGTTGACCAATCAGGATAAAGTATTGAACCAGACTGTGGTATAATGAGATGTAAACATAAAGGTGAAGGTTAAAATGTAAATATGTGTCCATTTTCATTCAACTAATGGAAATAGTGGAGGAGAGAAGCTTTGACAGTACCACAGCAGCATACGTCTGGGTACACCTACAAACACACTCACTCACTCACTGACTCACTCACTCACTCACTCACTCCGTCCGTCTCCTGTGTGGCATCCCCCCAGCATCCTGTCTGACATCCTGGACGTGCACCAGAACATGGGCTACTGCCCGCAGTTTGACGCCATCGACGAGCTGCTGACGGGCCGGGAGCACCTGTACCTCTACGCCCGCCTGCGGGGCGTCCCGGAGTCGGAGATCCCCAGGGTGAGTGTCCCAGGGTCCGGGCCCTTCACCGGGAGACGTACCCAGGTCCGCAGCCAGGGTGTTTATCCGTCTGCTACATGACATGAAACCTGGCGTTCCCAATTGGCTAAAGGGTTGATGGACACAGTGTGTAATCGACAAACACACACAAACACAAATCCCCCCAGCACACACACACACACACACACACACACACACACACACACACACACACACACACACACACACACACACACACACAAAAACAAACACACGCACAGACCCACACACACACAAAAACAAACACACACACAGACCCTTACACTCAATTAACCTAGACAGGTCCGTGTCTGGTCCGTTCACCGAGCCGTGTGCCTCCTCTGTGGCCTGCAGGTGGCGGAGTGGGGCATACAGAAGCTGGGACTAACGGAGTACGCCGGCCGCTGCGCAGGCACCTACAGCGGAGGCAACAAGCGCAAGCTCTCCACGGCCATCGCCATGATTGGCTGCCCGGCGCTGGTGCTGCTGGTAAGCGGGCCAACGGCGGCCCCCGCCCCGCGCACGGAGCCCCATTGTCAGGGTTGTTGGGTTTTATGTGGAGATTTGTCAATGAAATGGGTCTATGGGCCCAGATGGGAAACCATATGCGCTCAGTCGAGAACGGCCTGGTAGGTTTTTATACATTGGCAGAGCGAGGCGCACTGTCGAAGTCAAGCTGGCACGCGTGTGGAATCTTTTCCATATGCTGAAGAGAGATTAGGATTTGTTTGTGTGGAATGTTTTATGTGTTTATGAGTTTGGAGCCTCAGGTTTGCCCCTCCTCCTCCTCCTCCTCCTCCTCCTGGTGTTTGTGTCCAGGATGAGCCCACCACCGGCATGGACCCCCACTCCCGCCGCTTCCTGTGGAACGCCATCCTGAGCGTCATCCAGGATGGGAGGGCCGTGGTGCTGACCTCACACAGGTGGACTTCTTCATTATCACACACACACACACACACACACACACACACACACACACCTGATGCACCAGCTGGGCAAAATGGGGGGCTAACCGTTGTCTCTGTTTTTATGTATTAATAAAGCTGCCATGGTGTTGTTGATTGTACCGTGACCGTGACGATAATGAATTGCCTTGTGTTCATCAGCGCGAATCGTGAACGTGGCGATGTGTTGGCTATTAAAGTAAAAACCAACAGCTGTGCTTAAAAATGGAGACTGATGACTGATGCTGCTGTTGTTGTTTTTGTTGTTGTTGTTCTCAGCATGGAAGAGTGTGAGGCGCTCTGCACTCGACTGGCCATCATGGTGAACGGGACCTTCAAATGTCTGGGCACCATCCAGCACCTCAAATACAAGTGAGCGTCCCTCTTCTCGTACACCCAGGGTGTGGGGTCCTTGCTGCCGGGCCGAGATGTATTGTGTTCCAATACGGCATTTCAGAATGTCTGTAAACAATACAAGGCGAATTGCGAGCGGCTTCCACTGACCTGAAGCAATCCAGCCGGCTACTGTGAACATAGTTACATAGTTAAAAACATTGTTGTTGATCTGAAGTTGAAACGATGAAACAAAGACGTGTTGTGTTTGGGGTTGCGCCGCCAGATATACAGCAAAAAAAAACCATACCCGTATGAATCTAAATGAGACCCCGCAAGAAGAAAATCATTCATTCAAGCAATTAACTCTGTTTTCTTGATCGCTCTGGAAGGGTTTGTTTACTAGTGGTGCCATCAGAGAACGTTTCGGCTTTTGCCACCCGGAAGAACGTATGTTATTGTTGTGCCGTCATGGTGAATTGTCGTATAGGTCCATTTGTTATCTCTGCCTTGTCTCACAATGCTACCTTCAAAAGGTGTTTCAATCAGGGCGTTCCTGAGAAAACGCCACCGAGCGTTGTTTCAGTGTATGAAGGATGGATCGGTTGTCCACTCTTGTTTCTAAAGGTTTTCATCACGGTGACATTCTCAGAGGCTTTGCAGCCCAATGTTCAAATGCAACGGCGCTCACCCCACATTCATTTAATTTGAGAAAGGGTCCACTAGGTTCTGCTTATTTTGACTGTACGCTGGGTCGGTGTGTTGTGTCATGCGGGGCGCTGGGTCAAAGTTGAAATAATTTCAAACGCGAGTGAGGCGTCTCTGCGGCACTCTGCCGCGAGGTCGTGCACATGGCCCCCCCCCTTCCTCTGCATTTTCCACGCTGCTTTCCCTTTCGGAAAACAATGGAGGGGGTGGCTGTCCAACCGAGACTCAACTGGACCTCCTGTCTCATCCTGTGGTCCACGAGGGCACTGCAGGTGGTCTCTGGGGAATGTTAACAAAATAAAGATAAATTGACTTGAATTACACAAACATTTATGGAAAATTATATAAAATCTCTATATTTTTGGTAAATACAGTATTAACTGTATCTGTATCTGTAAACGGCGGCGGTTTGAGATCACGTGTGACGTGATCCACACACATTGTACTCGGTGGTTGATCTCTTTACCGTTTGCAAATGAGGTGGTCTTCGAAAGCTCTTCATGATAATCTAGTGTCTGCCTCAGGTCATAGGTTGAGAACCCCTGCCCTAAGCAGTGGTCAGAGCTCACCCACTGGGTGCCTCGACCACGGGTTGAGAGTAAAGGGAGAAGCAGCAATGTTTGGCCTCTGTTTGTTTTTACCAACCATGCTTATTACCATTATCAGAATCAAAGATTTATTTGTGTCAATTGAAAGTCGACTCTGATTGCTTCTCCATGTGCTTCAAGAAATTGGGCCTTTTTGAGTGTTTGTGATGTATGTGATGTGTGACGTCTGAAGAAACACAAAAACTCGGCCGTCAGCTGCTCGACTTATCTCTCTCAAATTGGAGATGGGTCCAGGAGTGGCCCCAAGGAGAGAGGCTCTCACCGATGGGAGACGGGGGCTCATGCACTTGACACGCTCGCTCCCACTTGCCTCAAATAGGAAGGAAACCTACTTCATCTCTCTCTATACTCAACTTTATCTCTCTCTCTACTTGACTTCACAACCCATGAGATAAGCAGATACCTCTAGCTCTCTATCTCTCTCTGCCTCCCTCTCCATCTATTATAGTGATTTAGGGTTTTACTACAAAATATTTCCTTGGCTTTCGCCTCCAGGTTCCTACTCTCTCTTAGCTTATGTCTCATTACAATGATTTGATCAATCTTTAAAGGTCAACAAATTCCTAGCTCTGGGATCCTATTGTTGTTACTTTATTGTTGTTGTGTGTTGCTATTTATTCAGAAGTCCTACATGTCTTCAAGATAACAGTCTATTTAATTTGTAGCTGACTTTTAGGTACTTTTACTTTACTTAGGGGACCTATAGCATAAAAGACACTAGTAAGGTATTTTTCATCCCAAATCCCTATAAAGAAAGGGACATATTTATTTAAGCAGTGATTAACCAAGAGGATGTATAATGTTTTTTAGAGGATCAATGATGGAAAACACAAAAAAGGAAAATTAGGAAAATGTGTGTTTGCTTTATGCATCTTTTTACGAGGTTTATACGGCCTCATGAAGTCCCCGGCCTGATCATCAGCAGAAAGTATCGCTGAGCCAGGGGAACAGCAGGGGGTCGCCGAGCGTGGTCCCCAGTGCACACAGGAGGGTGTCAGGGAAGCAGGGCGCGCTAGTTGCAGAGATAAGAGGGTCGACCGGAGGACGCGGATCTCAATCTCCCCGGCGCAGCAGGCCTCAGCCTAAGATCGAGCCGGTGCAACACACGCGACACCAGCAACCATCTGTTGTGCGTCGGTCGGGAAATAGAAAATCTGAATCCGCATTGATCACCCGGTATCGATGTTTCAATCTGAGCTCATCAGATTGATCAGATTCGATCTTATCTATAAATGCATCTCTGTATGTAACTCCGTCTCCAACACCCCCACCCCCTTCCCCAACAGGTTCGGGGACGGCTACGTGGTGACCATGAAGGTCAGGTCGTCGGGCCCCGGGGCCTCCCCGGACCTGGGCCCCGCCGAGAGCTTCATGGAGAGCAGCTTCGCGGGCTGTGTGCAGCGGGAGAAGCACTACAACACGCTGCAGTACGAGATAGCCTCCTCGTCTCTGGCGCGCATCTTCCAGCTGGTGGCGGCCAACAAGGAGCGGCTGAGCATCGAGGACTACTCGGTGTCCCAGACCACGCTCGACCAGGTACCGGATCATGTGGAGGCTCTTTTCTTTTTGTGCAGAAAGTATCGCTGAGGCAAGGATCCTTGTCCCAACCCTCCTGGGGGAATCGACACGTGGGGCCTCAGTCAAACCATTTATTGACCACGGTTTGCAGACAGCATAGCGGTAGATTAAATGGGATTCTGGGTCTCTCATCACAGACACCACACAGTTGTGTGTTTCACAAGCTTTTTTTTTCGATGAATACACTTTTGTGGGATGTCATATCTTCAGGCATTGATCACGTCTATTTTGTGAGATGTGAATGAAATAAAACCCATGTATTTTTTTGCTTTCCATCGGGAATTCGTGACCTTGTTATCTGAAGCTCTGCCCCTGAAAGGCTACGATTCAGTCTCTTTGTTGTCTCCCCTTCCGTTTATTTATTCCATTCAAGGGTTGCGTGATATCAGCTATTTTTCTACTCTTAAAACCTCTCCCAATATCATCGAGGTTCACAGTTCAACCATCAAAACATAGCTTGGTGTAAGTGAGCGAGAGCGCATCTTCGAAAGTCATGAGTTGCTACGCTCTCTTCTGCCATGGGATGGAAGCAATCCATTGCCTTAGTAAAAGACGAGTGATGAATTTTAACCTTTGTGAGCTTGCTATTCGTAACTTGGTGTAAGTAGGCCCGGCTAGGCCTATTGAATACATTATTAAATCTGCATTTTATCAAGCTATCGGTTGCCTCAAACTGGATGACTTTGATGAGCAGTTTCTTCTGCCGATGAAGAGACGTAGCCAGCCAGCTTGGGAACAGCAAGCATAGCAAGAGACATCGTTTTACCATTCTCGCACTCTTCATGAGCTTCACCTACTTTTTGAGATGGTGGAGTGAGGATGGAATCAGCCTGCGCTTTATACCTCACTTTCATCAATACGTTTACAGCCTGAGCACACATCGACCATAAAGCCGTAAAGGTAGGGCTAATTAGTGGAAAATAAAAACGGAAGGATTTTTGTCAACACATAGAATTCAACGTGTAATAAAGGTCAGTCATTATTTCTGCCCTCCGAAATTAAAGCCAGTTTTCCAACCCTAATCCTGATCTACTCTGAAGAGATTTAAGCCGTTCACAGAGAGGGGCCGTGGCATTAAATTTTTAAAACTAGCTCACTCACAGTGATGGCGCTAGCTGCCATTTCAGCATCTTCCCTATCATAGGCAGGTGCTAAAGCACATTCCACTGATGGGTTGACGTCAGATCAAATTCACAGCCTCAAATGACAGCAGTGCACAGTAAGCACAACCCCAGGTCAGTGGCATGTGGAGAAATTTGAGTGTGTAAAAAATGTAATGACTGCTTAAAATGAGGCCTATACCTTGAGATAGTATTGATAATCATAATTGTATGCAATCGTTATATACAGTTCTATAGGAAAATCGGCCAAAGCTATTCCCTTCCCAGTGGGAAGAGCTAAAAGAAAGAAGTCTCTCACACGTAGTCTACACTTAGACGTGTGGGCAGTTCATTTTCACACTTGGCCCCAACAAAGTCTGACAAAGACATTCAAATATAATTTTCTCACCAAGACTATAATCACTGAAAGTGGATGTTGTATGCTCCTTCCACGGACGCCCTGCTCAAAATTCAGTCAAAACTCTCCAACATGTTTTATGCAGCAGACATGCTATACAGGGCCCTGCTCAAATTAGTGCTAGGGGACGCGTGCTGGCTGGCATGACATCAGATCAATAATCATTCGGAAACAGCAATTAAGGGTGGCTAACGGCTCAACTAATGATTTTAATTTTATGTGCAGTATTTTATGTGCAGTCCACCCACACCAGAAAACAGCTGGTCACGCAGTATTTTAACTGTTTTTATATATATTTGTTGAATATCCTTATCCAATATCTATTATTTAATAAAAAAAAAGGAAGTTCCAACTGCATAAGCTGGTATTTCAATATGATTGAAACGCTGGAGGCTTTAGTGTTTTTATGTTATATCCTTTTCCAAAACACATATCAACGTACTATATAACATATTTGCAAAATGTCTGAAAAATGACTTGCTTGAGATTTGACTAATGCATATTCGTTAACCCCTACTAACCATTTCGGCCCACAGCGACCCAGGTTTGATTTTGACCTACAGTCCTATGCTAAATGTCATTCCCTCTCTCTTTCACTTTTCCCACTTAACTGTCTCTCACCACTCTCCTGTCCATGAAGGCATACCATTTTTAAAAAATATAATTATATATATATATAAAGAAATTATTAAAATGGTCTGTATATTACGAGAGACATTGTTGTCAATTATATAAAGGTTAATAAACCGTGTTATCTTGTGCCGCTTGCTCTTTAAAACATTAATTTCATTGACTCAATGAAACAAATAGTAAAGGTATTTGTTTTGTTCTACAAGACCAAGTGGCCTTTACAAACTAAAAATGAGAAGTACAAATTTAGTACAATGGGACATTAGCATGATAACAACAGGAAGGTGTTAGTGTAGAGAGAAAGTGCTTTGTCGTGCTGGTGATTCGTGTCTTTGCCACGCAGGTGTTTGTGAACTTCGCCAAGCAGCAGTCGGGAGAGGACGACGACATCAGCTCGCGCCTACGCAAAGCCAGCACGCATAAAAGAAAGATTACACCGCTCCGAAGAAAGAAATGAGAAGAAGATAGGACCAACTGCCCCCCAACCCCCCATCATGTAGGACAGAACAACTATCCTTTTATCCACTGGAAAGATTCCACCGTATTCCAGCCAATTTAACTCTTGAACCCAGAAGAGGAAATTGAGGCCGCTCACCTGTCAAATCGTGGGCCAAAACCAAACGTTGGCAACATTTGTATTTGTTTTCATCCTGCTAAAATGGCGATGACTCCTTTTGGTCTGCTTATTTGAGAATGAAATTACATTTATAATGTTTTTTGCTGGAGGAATCCACACCTGCAATCCACTGAACATGATATATTCTGTTTTATATGAATGTGTATATATTGTTATATATATGTTTAAGGACAGTAAGCACTTTTGAAGCAAGTTGTTTTTACACTCACTACTCCATTGTACATGTACCCAGTGTACCGGGGTAAATGAACCATCACTCCATTGTTGTTCATTCATTAGCTGTGCTGTTTCATTCATAATTAATTATTCCGGTGTGCTTTGCATTGCCAGCACTGCATCGACTCTTACCCAATCTTCCTGGTTGGGTGTTTAAGCGCTTCCTTTGTCTGCCAACATGTCTTCGCTACAAACATGTGTATTTAAAAATGTCACGCAACATGCACTAGCTTTTGCCAGCGCCCTCGACCAATGCTGACCCACTGTTGTTGGGGCACGATTCATTACTGCTCCCGGGACTCTGATTTTGGATCAAGCGTCCTACATACATGGCTCACATGTATGGATCCACCATCAGCACAATGCAATACGCCTCAGACGACCACTTTACAGACTCTTACTGCGTGGCTGAGTCAGAACTGCGATACACGCAACTGCAGACACGCACGCATGCCCGCCCGCCCGCCCGCCCGCCCGCCCACCCACCCACACACCCACCCACACACCTACACACACACACACACACACACACACACGCATTCTTCTTTATTTCTCTCTATGCGACCCTCTTGCCAAGCTGATTAATGCGGCAACGTCAATTAAAATAACCCGGTTTTAATAAACATGTGCTACTGCAGTCAATTCCCCACTTTGGCGATGTTTGGCATGCACAGGGTGAACCGTCGCACAACAATACAGGCTTTTGTTTTTCTCCATGTTTTCATCTCCCCAGAGCAGGGACAGAACCGCGCAGGAGTCCGTAATGACGGCGAGGAGTCTCCGGCGAGACGATACACTTTGAAGGAGTCGATGTCAACGCCGTAGGTCGGCAGCGGCCGCGTCGGCGTCGTGGGCCAGGGTGCCATGGCGACGCCGTTCCCCAAGCGTCTGGCACACGTCCTCGGCCCCCGATGTGTCTCGACACCGGTTCCAATTATCCGCTCGCCTGCCGCCAGGAGCAATGACACCACCATCAGCCGCCCACGGGCCACACTCGACACGGACCGGGGAGATGAAGGTGCGATCAGGGGGAACGGCGGGACTCCGCTCACTGCCATCGTGTCACAGATCAGTTCTCTGGCGTGTCGTCGCCGTCTGCTCCATCCCTCATATGCTCGTCCGCAGGGTTTAGGATCAGGCGTAGAGCCGTCACAGCGGGGGGTCGCGAGGGGGGAGAGGGGGCAGGCAGGCAGAGTTCAAGGTAGGCCTATGTTTGTCACAAGGTGGAATGTTCAAGGGGATGTTTACCTGGAGCAACACAGCTGGGTTGCTGTAGCAAGATGAAATGGCAAGGGGGAAAACGCACACACTCACTTACTCAGTCGGAAAAATATATCTCAATGAATGTATCTATTCATTGGGTAGAATAAAGTATTGGCAATCTTGTATTGCATGTTGTATAATAATGATTTGACACGAAAACACCAGGTCAAGGCCTATAATAACGGGAAATGTGTATTTGGTCAACAAGTCAGAATCATTTTATACAGAGTTTTGTTCAAATTGTAGCGGAAACAATCTGTGGCTATAAATCATCCTGATTTATTTTGAAGTGATCTCTTTTGAGTTGAAAGTTAAATACATTTGGAAATCTATAAAAATGTATGAGATGGCCAACGGATTTATATAAATCATCTAGATTTGGTAGGGTCATCATTCTTTGGTTCAAAAGTTTATTTTGGAATGTTCTGTGAATGTCCAACGGCAAACTGACTTTATTGTTCTCCTAAAGTGGTTTGTCAGCGATGAGCCAGAGTACCACATTCATTCACATAGTGAATCCAATATTTTGAAGAACTGCTTGTCAGCGGTCCTTGTCAGGATGTTGAATAATAAACCCTTACCACAAGTGGATCTGATACACTGAAGGATTGGGTCTATGCATAGATTTAACTCTAGGTACTAGAGAGTTTTAATATTCTAACTATACTCTATGGTATGGTTGCCATAGAAATATATTTTTAATCTGGCACAATGTGCACTGGCCTGCTGCTTCACACTTGGCTACCATGTATTATTAGCATTGGAGAACAACCGAGTGGGTGGATTTGGCGAATGCCGCCAGGCCTCCGACCACTAGGGGTCTGTGTCTCACCGTAGGCGCTCATGAAGCAAGGGCCCCAGACTCATTACAAAGTGTTAAGCCCTGCTGTGCAGAAGGGCCCTCTGCCATCGCTCCCGAGGCCCCTCTTGAGTTCAAAGAACTCAATCCTCATGAGTTCAATGTCCCGTCTTGCGTCCCATGTACGCAAGACGGGCCTGACACCGGAAAACTTGAATTACATTCTTGTAACGCTTCCGCAGAAATATAATGTAGACTGCTTGACCCAACCATGGTGTTGGCAAGTGAAGTGACACTTGGTGCAGCCAATACTAAAATGGTAATGGAAGAGCAGAAAAGCGGAGGAAAAGTAAGCCAGGGAGTATACTAGAGAGAGAAAGACAGAATGGGACAAAAAACACCTAAGAGCAAAAGGATTAAGGGGCCCCTTAGATGGAGCAAGGCAGAGAGAGTGGGACACCCTCATGATTCCAAACAATTCCCTGAATGTGATTTCTGCACGTTCAGCGCTGCAACACTGAAAGCATGTGCAAGTCTCACTGATCCCATGTCTCTCCCAGGTATTCGCACAGGCACTGAAAGCTTACGGGCGCCGGTGAAGGTGAACAACATTTCAATGTGAGGTATGAGACCGGTGGAGATAGAGTCGCAGCTGACGGTGTTCATAATGCTCCAGCTTATCGTATAACATTGAAGGCTAAAGCCTCTATTTGTCAGGATGAACTGTTAACCACGTGGTCTCTTTAAATGCAAAAGATACGGTCAGAACTACAGCTTTAGGGAAACTCTATAGGAAACAGAACTATCTGTAAATCTATCAGGGTGTGTGTGTGTGTGTGTGTGTGTGTGTGTGTGTGTCTCTCTCTCTATCTCTTTCTCTTCATTTCCTTTTCATCATTGTGGGTCCACTCCTGCTGTGAAGACAAGGTCATAAAGGAGCACATTCACCCACGGCTCCCATGGGGGACATTCTCTATCTGGCAGTCCCCAGCGGGAGGGTCTTCCATCTAGAGTGTTACGGATAGAATCCCTCTCTAAGAAGTGGGACTGCGGCTCTCCACGGACTTCAAACTGAGTAGAGGAGCGCCGCACAGCTGAGGGTGTCCGCTCACTCCATGTTCCATGACCAGGCTGGAGGATGAATACCATTCTAACCTCCATTACGCCTACTAATGCAAATCCATTCAAATTTAGATCACAGATCTAGCCATACGCTTAGTTTTTCCTCTTTGAGGTTTTTTTTTTTTTTTAATTCAGGACTCGATGCATTTTCTGGAGAGGAAATGACAATAGTTTAGCCGGTGATTGACAGGTGGCTGTGGGCTCCTTCAGGCATGCTGCTGGCTCCACCCTGAGTGTATCCAGGCCGGGCTCCTCAGCAGACTAACTGATGCAATCAACCCTTCCTTAAAACTAGTTTGAACTCAATTGACGCTTTAGTCGTTTGGCTAAAAACCACTGTGATCATAGGTGCTGCAATCACGCCAAAGTGGTAAGTCAATCAAAAAATAAAATGTTCATGCACCAAATGTGAAAAACAAGGTAGCGCAATGTCATCGATGTAAATATAACATTTTAATAGACAACTTGATAACGGTGCTGTAAAACAGCATCTGGCACCATGAAGCGAGTGTGCATAAATGCTTTCCCTATAGGCAACTTATAATTATTTCTGTTTAGAATGAGATAAGGGATAATATAATTAGTCCGGTCCACATTGTCCAAGTACACCTGGTCCAGGCAGCTCCAGGGAACAGGGATAGTTCTTAATGGTCTGCAGCAGCTCTTAAAGGTGCAATGTATACGATTATTCATTTATACCAACAAACCACAAATATCAACAGAATATGAATAAATAACAGTTTGGACGTGACGTCAAAGTATGGGGTATTTACGTGCATCTATGTATTGTGTTGCAGAGATGTTAACTTTAAAGTCCGTAGCTATAGGGCTGGTTGACACTGGTATAAAACTTTTTTCTAACCTCTTGTCAATCATGTCAAAAGAACCCTGAAAAATGAAATGCTGCCTCTGACCTACTGGATCACTCGAATGATAAATGACACCATAGCACAGATGCACTGTAAACAGTAAGCTTTACGCTATTCATTGGGGTGATGCCTTTTGCGGGGAGGGAAAGGAGTTTAATGGGGGAAGGAGAGTGAGGGGACTTTCTGGTAATATACTGCCACCTATTATGTGGAGGACAAATCAAGTTGTACCTTAAGGTGTGTTTGCGTTAATGCTATGCGTTAATGCTATAGGCATTGTATAGGGGTTTCCCTTTAGAAAAAGCAAGTGATAATGGATTCAGTAATTTTCTCTTTGACCTCCTGAGCAGTGCCTTCTGAGACTAGGGATTTGTTCTTAAAAGTCTGCTGCTGCTTTTACAAAAACATTGATTTCTACTTTCCCTGCAGTTCTGATAAACTATAGCTTTTGGAATTCGGCCAACCTAAGGAATTAACAATTACAAGTCGATTTTCCATTAATTGCTAAAATACTACAAAATGCATTCAGATACATACAGACAGACAACAAATGACCAAATACATAGGTTGATATCATGAAAATCAAGTCATTCAGTCCGTTGCTCATGAAAAAACAACTTAGACTACAGTTATGATATAAATGCGCTATGAAAAATTGTCAAGACGGATTTATGAACAAGCCTATTAAAGATACAGGCTGCAGACGTTCCCATCAATATCATCACACTGCGCATGTATAACTAAAACAAGACATCTCTTTGTTATCAAACCAGTCCACAGGCCTGCAGCCCAGCAGGACGAGGGCTGGAAGAGCAGAGAGGAAAGGGTTGCGTGGGCTCAGAAGGAACTGCTAGACTCAGAGAGCCGGGCCGATAGAGACGGCTGTTTAAAGTGTGGTGCAACTGCTCTCCAACACATGCACGTGTGTTCCCATCTTTTCCGAAGCGGCAGGAGAGGATCCCAGGAGGAGCCTTCAACAAATATTTATCCCTCCCTCGCTCACACTTATTATACACCGTGCGTCTCACACACCCACGCGTTGCACTGTTGCTTAGTTTTCCCGAATTCTATCTGTCTCGAAGCTGGTGGATAGTTATGGCACAGAGCTTACCGGCTGATATTTATCGACCTGTGAAGAGGAAATTGTGTTTCTTACAATTGCGTATGCGTTTCTTAACATGTCCGACTACATGCTGTTTCAGACTCAGAGGTCACGTCTTGTGTGAGATCATGTGAGAGAGCCACCGGCTTTAGCAGCATGGGTTGTTGGTTATGAACGTCACACGCGGTGCAGGTAAATATGTGGTCAAAACAACTGTCCAAATATGCAATTCAGCTGGATGAATCTTTATCCCTAAATCGATCTCCCTAGCCCCTCCCCCCCTCCGTGTTGTATATAGTCGCTTTTCCACCCTCTTCTCCACCTCGTTTCCGACGGAACCCGGGTCATGGGAACACGCGGGACATGTGATCCTCATTTGCATATAGAGTACATAGATAAAAATATCACGGTCTCAAAAGCACACTCAATAGGGACCTAATGGAACACGACAGTCATCTAAGCGCCGGGATAGAGCTGAGCCGCAGAAGAAGTGTAAGAGGAGAACAACTTTCCGGTGGTTTGAATTTATACAGACGCACGGTTGCAGGAGCGGCTGCAGCCGCCGGATGGGTGCTTTGTGCTGGGTCCGCGACCGCCCCGTGGAACCATAAACAAGCTGGCTCTAATCAATAGAAGAATTGTGTTTGTCAATGGGGTTCCATCCGTGCGCCCTTGTAGAATGTAGCGAATGACTTAACGGGTGACTAGTGCCAATTTTTCGTCCATCCGTCATTGTCTAATTTGCCCATTTGCCCGTTTCGTGCGGGTACTTCTGTCCGACATGAGTCACTTTTTGGCGAGGAGTCAACAGTTAAACTTGTGAACTCCATTGAATTGAACCGGTCCTAACAAATATTTTCCACCAGTCCCATCTCCCCGTCTTCTGTATAGCGCTAGGTGCTTAACTGTTTAAGACAACACATTTCCCTATTTCCCTATTTCCCTACTCTCCTGATTACCATAAATCCCAGGCCAAGGTGCGCTGGAGAAATAGTGAGCTATTAGGTGGATGAGAAATATATTCATTAAAAGCTTTGCCTCACGACTTGGCCTCTCCTCATGGTTTAAGGCATTTTATAAGAACTCTAAATTATAAGAAGCCTCTAATTAAGATAATTTATCTTGTAAGTATGGACAGTTGCACATGTTTCAGAAGAATTGTTGCTGATCTATCAATTATATATGACTATTGATTCATGAACACATTTTAGGCATCTGTTGGCAAGTTGAAACAAGAAATATATTTTTTTAGATTAGTAAAAAACAAACAAAGCCACACTGAAAGTAGGCACCTTTTTCTCATATAATGTTCCTACGTAGAATGCAATATCTTTTTTTAGATGTGGACTACATTTATTCTGCTAGGCTGGGTGAAGGAGGATTACTTGTAAACAACTTTGTTGTTTGTCTGTATAATATGATGAATTACAGATACAAATCGAATTGGCTCCCCCTCAAATGCTCTGCTTGGCAGTTATGTTTGTAAAATTGCAGCCAAACTGTTTTGTGTTTTGAATTGTAATGTAAGAACAGTAAAGTTCATCTTTTCTATCTCACTTCTCATCAGCAATATGTGACCGTCACGTTGTAAGCATGGACTCAACAGAAGTTTTCCTTGAGATTCAAAATGAAGGCAATATTTCATTCTATTCTTTTATATTTATTTTTGCATGGACAATGTTCCCACAGGTGTTATGATCCCATAAAAAATAATGACCATATGCTGTATTAATTAATAATTAATGTATCTGTTTTAAACACTGTGAAGGAGGGTTGTAGTAAGTTATATCTACTAACTTTACATAGAGCATATATTCAATAGCTGCTTTCACATATGGACGTGCATCCGTCTGTTCTCCGTCTATTCTACGGAGGTGCCGTATATGTGAATGACATATCCTGACGTTGGACCTCCTGAAAAAATACTACCCCCGAGGTAGTATGTTCTCTGGAGGAAATGCTAATTACCTTATATGTGAATGAGCAGTAGGATGTTGGCATTTCACACGTTTGCATGTCATTGAGTGGCACCCGCACCCTAATCAATAATCAGCCTATTGCCTTTTGTTCGCTGAATGGTTTAAAAAATATTTTTATTATTATGTTACACCTTTCCTGCTGTCGGCTAGTCGAGGAGCACAGAAGCGACGTTCCGCTCCGTCGATTCACTCGGGAGTAACACCCTTCACTTTGACCGGCAGTGGGTCTGCTTATAGGTTTGAATATGGTTGGAAGCGGCCACCGATTATTGACAGGCTGTGCCTACTTTATTCTTAGTTTCACTAACTTTACAGTAGGGCCTGCACGTTTGCACAGACACAACCGGACTCGTTCATTACCTCACTAAACTGACACACGCTACCACTTGCTCTCCTTGCTCGTCCACTCACACACACACACACACACACACACACACACACACACACACACACACACACGCACACACACACACACTGCCATTCTCGCTCACACACATGCGCTACTCTCGTAACAATTATTATTGACAACTAGCTGAACATTATAGGGTCCCATCCTTCCACTCCCTGTTTTCTCAGTTAAACACAGAAATCAACTACATTTGTCCCAGTGTTGGTTAGATGTGAAATGAAGCCAAAAAAGATGCTCTCTTCCTCCGGTAACGCAGTCATTCGCGACGCCTTTCTTGTTCGTCGTTTCTTCTATTTGTCTGTAACTCATGCTCCAATCTTTCATCGATCAATGTGGATGTTGTGGATGCAACAGAATATATGCATCGCTGCAGCAACATTTAACATGATTGCGATGAGTTCTGCCCGTTCTGCCTGCGTGCTGTCTGCGGTCAAACCAAAATCCCGCCATCCCGATGCCGCCACTTGCGACCAGACGTCATATGCCGCCCCTTGCAAGCCCGCCCCCCTTAAGCAGCCGCAGATTCTACTGACACAGATCTCCGCATATCGGGCATCAAGTGTGAATAAGTGTGAATGACCCTCACGGTCGAACCTCCTGCTCCACAAATGCGGAGAAAAGACAGAGGTCATATGTGAAAGCAGCTGTGTTCTGTAAATGTCCTGACACTCACTGAATCAAAGACCTTTGAAAGTCCAGGCCTGTTGTACACACAAGCCTTGCACAAATTGGTACGAGCTATGATAAAATTAAAGTTATTACCAACATCGTTGCCTTCATTCATAAGAAAGAAATTGCAGCATTGTTTGTTGTTGTGTGTGTTTGGGTGGTTGTATATATTAATGTGTGTTTGTATGGATGACCCGTGCCTGTGTACATCCACGTGAATGCATGTGTGTGTGTTTCAATGCGTGTGTGTCAGCCCACTCCAGACAGATCATTGTACAAAAAACAAAACTTTTTTCCTTTATCCCCCCCCGGCCCTGGGAGTCATTCTCCCTCCAGCAGGATAAACACAATCTCCTCGTCTCTGGGTGCAGTAAGGGCTCTCAGGGCTGCAGGGGGCCCGGCACATATCAATCTCAGGCCCACCGCACTCCACTGCTAATCCTCAGTGCGATGGTTCTGGTGGTGCTGGTGGTGGTGGTGGTTAGGGTTAGGGTTATGGCTGGTGGAAAATATAAATTGTCTTCAAACATAATAGTTATTATATACTGTATATATATATTTTTACAAATTTTAAACCAATTTATTGTTCTTAATATTCATGCTTACTGACATTGAAAGTTTCCACACGCCCATGTGCGTGCCCAGAAACACGTAAAAAAACCACACATACACACACACACACACACACACACACACACACACACACACGTTGGTGCTCCAGTGTTGTGTTGTTCATTCCGAGAAACCAAGCGTATAATACAGCCAGCAGGGGTAATGTATAATACATAATAATAATAATAATAATAATGTATACCAGCCTCTTAACATAATATCAACATTTTATAGCCGTGCTGAAATCACCCAGCAAATGTGTACCCGTACCGGAAATACAAAGAAATAGATGGACTCCACAAACCTATAAGTCTAGACGAGGTGAGCCAGTCTGGGGCTCCTCGCAGGTTTATGAAGCCAGATCCTTCACAGGGCCAGACCCTTGGCCCTGTGTGCACACAGATAAGGGATGAGTGCAGCGCTGGGCAGACAGCACAGAGGGAAAGGCTGAGAACCAGCCGGTGACCTCCACAGTAAACAGAGTAATAGGGGCCATGCCCAACCGCGGTGGTTCAGTAGATTGGATGAATTGATGATGTGGGGCCTTACTTATGAAATAGGGTGTACGATTCATATTACTTATTAAGTGTACGTGTGCACAAAAGCAGAAAGTGGCGTGCGGCCCAAAAATAGCACATTTATAAAAGCTGTGCATACGCACACCTGCTGAGATCACCTGGTTAGATCATTATAAATCACAGTCCAACTGGTCATGCATTGATCAGCCTCATATCCTGCTCTTTACATGGCCAAATCAACCATCAATGGTCAATTCTGAGCACCACACGAATGTTGATGCATATCAATGAGCCTGCTGATCAATGGTACGGTAAGGTGAATCATGGCAACAACCGAGAGGATGACAAAGAAAATGATTTTCTCTGACACTGAGATCGAAGTGCTTAGGGGTGAGGTGGAGATCAGAAAGCCTATTGTTTGGTGGCCGCAGCAGCTGTTCATAAACAAGAGAATATGCAGCGTAGCGTATGGCACTCGTTGCTGCTGGGTTTACTTACAGACAGACCGGACAGTTGTGTTCCCTGCAGCTGTTTTGCACACAAGAAACGATTTAACAACTGAAATCGAACTTGGTGATGTATACACGTTATTAGAATATATTTAAGTCTATTGCCACTCTGTTCTGCAATTCTTTAAAGCTATTTGATGTAATCTTGGATTGCTACAACTGATGATTATTTCATCAGTTAGTTTACTGCTGTCGATCCCTCTCCTCTGCGCTCTCCCTGCTCCCCGGGGGTGGGGAACGTGATGGTGAGAGAGCGCTGATGAAATACTGAGCAGGCTTTGATTACAGATTTGGGTTGGCTTAGGCTGTATCTTTTCAAATTGCATGGTACTTATGGAATAGCTTTGGCTCACTACAAGTACAAATACAACTGCTGGTTTTAATATTATATTAATTAATTAATAATTAATTAATAATTAATTAATTAATTATTAATTAATAACGATAATGTAATGTGGATCTATAATTTACATTTAATAGTAAGTTCAATTATATGTGGTTTCAATTCAACACCTCACCATCTGAGTCGCAATTCCCCCTGTCTCCAAAATGTTCATATGCGTGGGTCAGAGTTCATGCACAGATGCGCACATTCTCCTGTTGTGTTTCTTTTAATAGATCCAAGGGACATTATCAACCTCCTCACAGACCAAAATGCCTGAATGACACAGGACTAGAGAACCTTTCGGACTGTCTGCCTTACCGTTATCTGTCTTCCGTCTACCTGTCTTCTGCCTGACTGCCTGCCTGTCTGCCCGTTCATCCTGTTTTGCCGGACTCTTTGTGGGTAAACAAAACTGAAAAAAAAAAATCATTCCAACTTTGATTTTCCTTTGTCTGTGCCGTCCTCAGGCCCGCCTTGATGGCTGTTTTTCTTTGAGTGTGAAGATCAATCTGAGTTTAAACTTTGATCCTCTGAAGCAGCTGACGGGGACAGGATCTCCAGTCTTTATTTACTGCTACACTGCTACACTCCATCAATAATTGCCTTGGGAGGGATTAGGAGACTGGTTGACTAGGGGAAATGCTAAAGACTAGTAAAACACCCTCCCAACAGAAAGACCATGTATAAATAAATGTATTAAGTCTAAATAAATGAAGGGTACTTAAGGTGCAGTGTGCTGAATTTGCATCATTAAAATTGTGGTAAAAGTCCCACACTCATCTCTCTAAGAATTGTATAATTAATCGTTTTGGCACGCTAACTAGATTGTAAAATGCACATAAAAGATCTTGGCTACTGCGTGTTTTATTATATTAGGCAAAAATACATAAAATTATTGTTGTTTTCCAACCCTTATTGTCCAATAAGCATTTCTAAAAGATCAGAATAATCAATGCTTAATTTCCATCTCTAGTCATTGGGATGGAAACTAATAACACAGTGTTATTCATGTGTGTTTGTGTGTGTCTTTGAGACTGTGCATGCCGGATTGTATACATGCACAAAACACACACACATACATTTTATATGATTAAGAAAAAATATGTGAATTTAATAACAAACATTTCTTGAAATCTTGGATCTTGGCTTTCCATCTCAACTAAAACAATGGAATTAGAAGGTCATGGTGTGCATTATGAGGACTCTCAAAGATCTATGTGTTTCTTTCTCTTTGGCGGCACCAGTACCAGCTGAAGAGCAAGTCCTACCCTTTCTGGTGGAACAACATCTTCTGGGTGATGGAAAACTCATTAACTGCGCCGCTTGGGAACTGAATGTACGGCAGTAATGTCGCCACCATCACCCAGGTCATAACATTCATAGTACTGTCAATGCAAGGGCTGTCATCAGTAGGCCATAGGCTCAATCACCATTGTGTAACCTTATTCTACAATAGATTAGGCTACATTTATTTAAATAAAAATCGTTGGAGATGTATGAGATGACCACTTTAACAACCTTCCAAACAGAGGGTGAACAGAAGAGCAAACTGCCTCATTACAACTGAACGATCACAAAGCCTTTTAACAAGCATACACCAGCAGTTTTCTGGTAACTATCATCAGAGGCAAAACAGAAGAGGAGTTTGCTTTCATCTTTAAAGGTAATGTGGATATTGTCAATTATTCCTTGTTTCAGTGTAACTGTTTTGTTTTGAAACTGCTCAATGGAATTAGAAATTAGAAATTACCTTCTTCAGCCCATTACCTTTGACTTAGAGTCTGTTTGGACTTGGTGCGAATGCACCTTTTCCAAGAAAAAGCCCTATGGACAAAGAAGGATTGGCAAGTGTATAATTCTTGACACTGCTCTAAACCCCTACTGGCCAGACAAGCCAAGGCCCAGTCAAGCAGGGTCAGTGCGGCCACAGCACCCTGTAGGCGTACCCAGGCTTATGTTACTGTGGCACTGTCTGAGCTTCCTTTCTCTACTTTATTCGTTGGTTTCATGAATAAAGGGCTGGAGGAGGGGGGGGGGATGAGAGAGAGGCGTTGAAAGAGCCTAAATCCCGCTTTGTTATAACGCTGCTTTGAATGTTAGGACTAAGTGCTCCACTCCAACACTGGCTGTTAACTTTAATGACTTCAATCTCCACAGCTCACTTGCTTTAAAGACATCAGCGAGTGGCACCACCGCCAGTCTCAAACTGCTTACTGATGCCCCTCCACCATGCCTCCATCTCACAACAGCACACCAGACAGCAGAGAAATTGAGTTTCAACCAACCGCATGGCTCAGTCTGGAAATTGAGAGCAGTTTATGAAATCATCCCTTTAAGATGACCATTACTTTTTTCATTAACTCTTCATAACATTTTCTGGGGACGTGCTCCCTTTTTTCATACTATTTTGTGCTTCTTGTTACATATCTGATTTGATATATATATATATAGTGGCTTTCAAAGATTTGAAAGCCACTTTGAGGGCTGGGATAGCTGGTGGATAGCTGTTTGTCAAGATGATTTGCAGCGTTGCATGTTATCAGCATGTTATCAGAAATATTGTTTTGCTTCTTCCAATAGGTGGATATGTGGGAACCACTCCTCCTTATACATATATTCATCATGTACATATGTGTTTAGAATTTATATTTCAGTGTCTTGTTATTCTTGTCTTTTCAAAGTTCTCTATAAGATGAATATGACATGAAAGAACAAGT
The DNA here is from genome assembly GCF_964030765.1 of Micromesistius poutassou. Classification (NCBI taxonomy): domain Eukaryota; kingdom Metazoa; phylum Chordata; class Actinopteri; order Gadiformes; family Gadidae; genus Micromesistius; species Micromesistius poutassou. The sequence goes on from NC_140286.1 coordinate 8,435,409, forward strand.
ATGCCATTGACAATGACCCTCTTAATTCTCTCCCTTGAGGCAGACAAAGTCCAAAGTCACAATTAAGAAATAAAACTCTGCCCCGCTGAACAAACGCAGTCATGGTTAACCAACCAAATCAAAACTGGATTGGGTGTTAAAGGGGCAGTTCAGGATTTTGGACATCGGGTCTCATTTTCAAGTGAGCCAGAGTGTTATTTATCATTGAAGACCGTTTTCAACACTTTTCATTTAGTCCTTCAAGTTGCAGAAATCGCTGGTACTAGGCTAGTGCAAGTCGAGGGGAACTGCTAGCCTGCCAATAAAAACTGTTTTACCCACTCCAAAGTACATTTACATTTAGCAGATGCTTTTATCGACTGTAGCGACTTACAATAAGTACATTTGTCATAAGAAGTGAAACAATATATCGTCGTCGGTACAGTAAAGATGTTCATAGAACCAACTGCAAGTACTAACAATCGCCAGGCTAACCCCATTCCCTGTATACAGCAGTGATAGCTAGCCACTGCAGATGCTACACAGCTAAGTAAGCTAAGTACAATGAATGAATACAACCTGCATTAAGTGCGTTCATCAAGTGCCAGGGCGTACAACAAACAATAGTGCAACAGACAAATAAGGGACTGAATGACTATGTGGGAACAGGTGGGTTTTGAGTTGTTTGCGGAAGCTGGTGAGCGACTCTGCAGTCCTGACATCAGCAGGGAGCTCGTTCAACCACTGTGGTCCCAAGATAGAGAAGAGTTGTGATTGACCTTTGGTTGCTCTTAGTGATGGCGGTACCAGACATCCAGCTGAGGTAGTTGAGCGGAGGGATCGAGCTGGGGTGTGTGGTTTGACCAAGGCTTGGAGGTAGGCAGGGCCATCGACTGCCTTGTATGCCAGTATGATCATCTTGAATCTGATGTGGGCTACTACAGGGAGCCAGTGGAGGTGGCGAAAGAGGGGAGTCACATGGGAGAATTTAGGTAGGTTGAACATGGGGCGCGTTGCCGCGTTCTGGATATGCTGCAAAGGTTTAATAGCAGAGACCGGGAGTCCAGCTAGGAGCGAGTTGCAGTAGTCCAAGCGGGAGATTACCAGCGCTTGGACTAGAAGCTGAGCTGCTTCCCTTGTGAGGAAGGGCCGTATCCTGCGGATGTTGTAAAGTGCAAATCAGCAGGATTGGGCCACTGCGGTGATGTTGGCGGTGGTTGTCTAATACCACACCAAGGTTTCTGGCAGTTGGAGACGGAGATACAGTGATGTTCTCGACAGTGACCAGTAAGTCCAAGTGTGGGCAATCTTTCCCTGGTATTAGGAGGAGCTCAGTCTTGTTGAGGTTAAGCCTCAGGTGATGGGCAGTCGTCCAAGTGCTGATGTCTGCCAGACATTCAGATATGCACGTTGCAATCAGGGCTTTGTCAGAGGAGGGGAATGAGAGGAATAGCTGAGTGTCGTCGGCATAGCAGTGATATGAAAAACCGCGTGATGTAATTACAGAGCCTAGAGATCTGGGGCCTCATGTACAAAGCTTGCTTACGCACAAAAAAGCTGCGTAAGCAACTTCTCATGCAAACGTTCGGATGTACAAAGACTGACTTGACGTGAGAAAGTACGGTTCTCCACGCAAACTAAATGCCTGGCTTACGCACATTTCTGCTGCATTTTGTCAGTTGGCGGCACATAGAGGCAATGCAGCGCAACAACATGAGGCCTACGCGATCACGAGTCATGAAGTAATATTGCAATATGAGGCGAGTTCAAAGTGGATTTGAACGTCGGGATGCGTGATCTTAAATGCACTTCAATCATGCGTTATTGATGTCGAGACGCATAATGTGACACTGTTAGGCTAAACTTAAACAGACCCATAAAACTAAATTGTCAATATTGGAATGAAAAGGAAATTAAAAGGAACCCCCAGCAATATTATTTTCAGTGATGGCTTGTTTATTAAACGTTACATATTTTCCGGACCACGCATGACATCTGGGCTAATTAATCTCTCTTCACACATTTGTCGTGAAATTCTTGACTGCAATATTATTATGTGATGTTGAGTGGAGTAAGCGCAAGCCATTGTTACTTAAAATCAATCCATCAATGAACCAGTCGGCCAATTTCGAATTATGTGCATATTATTGACACCTTGGGTGTATGGGAACAACCTATCGTCAGCATGCATCCAAATAAATTAGAATATAAAAGCATGTGCAAAATGTGGCAATAATCGATAGGTTGACAATGGCAGTGTTGGCCTTAGAAGATATTGCGAATGGTCGCATTCGAAATGAACGGGTGTTTCGCGATTATTCTGATTTTTTGGCTCATGATGATGACTGGCTTATCAGCCGATTCAGATTTCCAAGAGCTATCCTCTTGGAACTATGTACTGAGTTGGGCCCGGGTTTGGAGAGGCAGATGGCGAAGACAATACAAGTCCTGACTACGCTTGGTTTTCTAGCAACAGGATCATTCCAGAGGGAATTGGCTGACCGGTCAGGAATGAGTCAGGGAGCTCTGAGCCGCACCATTCCGGCTGTTTTAAACGGGATCATCCGCATCTCAGCCAGGTATATACGGTTTCCATATGATGCAGTAAACCAAGCAAACATCAAAGTGCAATTTGCAGCGATAGCCGGTTTTCCCAATGTAATCGGAGCGATCGACTGCACACACATTGCAATAAAGGCGCCATCTGAAGGGGAATATGTGTGAAACAGTGGTTACGCCTTACGGCCATGGCTGTTAGATATAATGAGATCTATGCACGCACTCGGTCAGTCGTGGAAAGAGCGATAGGGCAGCTGAAAAGCCGGTGGCGCTGCCTTGACCGGAGCGGGGGGATGCTGCTCTATCACCCTGAAAAGGTGTGCCGCATTGTGCAGGCATGTGGGGTTCTGCACAATGTTGCGCACAGGCACGACGTGCCATTACGTGAGGTAATGGACCTCCCAGACGACCCAGACCCCGGACCAAACAATGCGCAGCCCAATATAGAAGCCATTTGAATCTGGCAGCAGTTTATTAACTGCTGCCAGAATATACAAAAGGTAAATGGAGACAACATTAATTTATTTAATGTGAGACTAATGTCTTGTAAGCCCTCCGTTATTTCTTTAAGGTTGGAATTCATCTCCTGAAGGCCCTTGACGATCTCCTCCTGCGAGTCCAGCACAGCGCGTGTTAAAACCCAGCCTTTCCCACTGGCAGCAGAAGGGGGGCAATGGGCAGTGGAGATGGAGACGCCGGACACGCCTGGCTGGGAGTCTTCCTCTGGCACCATGAACTGTGCGCCACTTGGTCCTTGGCTCTCTGTGATTAAAGAATATGTATATAAATTACAATCACATTAAGGAGAACAAGAGAATGTGTTTTATTGCTGGCTAAACAATCATGTATACGGAAATGCAGGCTAGGTCCTACTAGCAGGTATAAGAAAGTTCTTCAAATATATGGGATCCTGGGCCAAGTCGGAATCCCCTTCGGCTGGCGGGACCACGCCAAAAAGGAGCCGATCCCCCATCACTGCGGCCACTCTTTGCTCGAATAGGGCGAGCTCCCCGACTCTGGCTCCGCTGCCCGTCTGACCCACGCTTCTCCGGTGGGCAGAGACCTTTCTTTTGACGTCCACTTTTATGTCTGACCACTTTTTTTTTAATGTCAGCCACAATTCGGCTTTCCGCCCCAACCTCATTAACCGACTTTGCAACGGTTTCCCACGCCAGTTTTTTGGTTTTGGTGCTGATTCCGGAGGAAAGAGAGCCAAACAAGATTTTATTTCTGGCCTCTACCTCCGAAATCAGCACCTCCACCTTGCATTCGCTAAAGTTCTTTTTTCTTCCTTTCTCCATTATCTCCTTTCTCCTAACAATCTCACTACTGCAGGCCTATTTATACTAATTAGCATATTAAATGAGGGAGGAGACTGGGCGGAGAGTTGGGCTCGTGCATGTGCGCTCAATTTCATGTTAATTGGGATGTACAAAGAGAATCTGCGTGAAATCGTGCTTACGCAAGGATTGATACATCCAGATTTATTTGTACAGTACAGTACAGAAACTTGAGGGACACCAGTGTCAAGTGTGCAAGGTTTGGACAAGGAGCCATTCCATGTGACCTGATAGGTGCGATTCGACAGGTAAGATGTGAACCAGGATAGGGCCGATTCAGCAATGCCAAGTTCGGCGAGAGTGGTAAGAAGGATCTCGTGGTTCACCATGTCAAATGCTGCGGACAGGTCGAGGAGAATGAGAACCGATGAGAGGGACGAGGCTCTGGCAGCATGGAGGGACTCAGTGTGCCTTCTTGAAGCCTGACTGGTGAGGGTCGAGCAAGTTGTTATGTGAGAGATAGGAGGACAGTTGGTTAGAGATGGCACGTTCAAGTGTTTTAGAGAGGAATGAAAGAAGAGATACTGGTCTGTAGTTCTGGATCTCGGTGGTGTCAAGGGTTGGTTTTTTGAGGAGAGGTTTTATTCTGGCAGTCTTGAAAGTACACCCGATGCAAACCAATTATAATGCCAGACTATCGATGTAAATGTCTGTGTTGATAGAATAATATTAGAAATAAAACTATCCTTGTATTGCAATGATCACATTACATTTTGGGGGACTACTTTCTCAGCAGTGGCGGAATTTCACTTTGCTCCGGTGTAGCAACCAATTCACTACAGTAGAAGGTAAACAGAGAAGCGCACTCCAGGTAATATCAGTCCACCGCTGCCGTAGCTTGCTTCCAACTACAGGCATTATAAACTAAATGCAATGCGATGCAAGGGTATGTTTATTTCTAACACTATTCTATCAACACAGACATTTACATCGATAGTCGGGCATTATGACTGGTTTGCCTCAGGAGTGGGTAAAACTGTTTTTATTGGCAGGCTAGCAGTTCCCCTTGACTTGCGCTAGCCTAGCACCAGCAATTTCTGCAACTAGAAGGACTGAATGAGAAGTGTTGAAAACGGTCTCCAATGATAAATAACACACTGGCTCACTTGGAAATGAGACCCAATGTCCAAAATCCTGAACCCCTTTAAGGTATGGTCCTTATTTGAGTCATGTGGGTCATCAAGAAGGGGACAATTTTGTCTCCATGCATCTGAGTGAACAAACTTCCCATTTGGTGTGCACCAAGGTTCAATCCTAGGGCCTCTCTTATTTGCATCTTTGCATCACTTGCCATCCTTACTTTTTAATTAAAAAAATACCAGATTCAGTTTATTGAACTAATCAAGGATTAGACGTGCCAGAATTTGCTCAGGACACACACGAACAGACAAGATAATTGTTTTTGGATGTCATAGAAAGAAAGTTACTTAGCGCTCCCATCAGCCCCCTCTTTCTAAAGACAAAAAAATAATTAAAAACCCTTGAGTCACTGGAGGATGAGGATGATTAAATAACCACTTTAACTCAATACCGTGTGCAACCGTGTTCGTCTATAAAAATACACCAACAGTGTTTGTTGCCAGTTTTGAATAAAGAAATAGGCCTATAATCCAACCTTATTTGTAAAGTGCACGAGTCTCAAAGCGCCTTCTATTTCTGACGCAGGCTCACAATTTATATTGAGCGCATTGCTTTCCATCCTCCACTTGGTATTCTGAAATGCTGGTACAAACATCCTTTAGTGTGACAGTTTGTCTTATAACTATAGTTACTGCCCCGTGAAGTTTAACTGCAGTACTCTTATGTGCGGCATGAAATGTGGATGAACACCACCCAATTGAAAACAACAGGATAGTTTTCCCATCCTCTCTGACTCTTTAATCTCTGACTCTGAAATAAATAAGAGGGTGCAAGGGAATGAATAATGAATGTGACGTCTATGAGGGTCTCCGTTGCGGGTCTCCAGATAATTCTCACTCCCTCATTCTTATTCCCTGGCTGAAGTTGTGAGATTAGGGAGTTATGGCAGCATGCAAATTCCTAACGCTCCAGCCTGTCAAAGGGCGATGTTTTGAAGTTGGCGATGAGGGGCTTCTGAATCAATGATATTTGAATGCTGGAAAGTCTAGAACCCCCAACCCCAAGAGATCCATACCAGCCTGAGGCGGGCAGGTGGTCCGGCCGGCTCTCTGACCTTTTTTTAAGGTGCCTCCTGTCGGTCTGACTGGTGGAGCTACATCGATCTGGCCTGCAGCAGACACAGCTGGAGCACGGCCTCCGCCTGCCCCTGACGTGGCACGACTTGTGTGCCTATTACTGTGTGTGCGTGTGTGTGTTTAATGTGCCTGTGTGTGTATGACTGCATCATGTATATGATGGGTTTATTAGTGTTTCTGTGTGATGGGTTGTGTGTATGTATGTTGTGTTGGTTGGTGTGTGCTCATTATGTGTGTTTCAAATAGTTGGATCCAAATGCTTGTTTATTTACTTGTGGGAGTGGGTCTGATGTGCGTGACAGTATTTATATGCCACCTTTTTTTGACTACATACGTGTCTTGGTGTGTGTGTGTGTGTGTGTGTGTGTGTTTGTGTTAAAAGAGCCTGCGTGTTTATGTAGATATTTTGATGCCTGGGTGTGTTTGTGTGTGTGTAGAGCCCCGCTGGCAATCAGCAGTATTTGAGTGGTGCAGAAGCCATCACTGTTTGTGTGTGTGTGTGTGTGTGTGTGTGTGTGTGTGTGTGTGTGTGTGTGTGTGTGTGTGTGTGTGTGTGTGTGTGTGTGTGTGTGTACTCCTGTGTGTATCTGTGATCCCAATGTGTGTGTGTGTGTGTTGATGGGAGCAGCTGATCCTGTCCTCTCCCTACCACTGCGGGTCATCACACATACACAGTGGCATCACACCTCCCCTCCTCCAGATGAGCCCTCAGAACTACAGGACACAACTATATACGCCCTTGTAAGGGCTTAAGGTTAGGGGGTGTCACCAAATGTCAGGCTGTGAATCCCCTTCCCTGTCACTGTGATAAAGGGCTATGAACCATAAGCTTCATCCGACAACAAAGTTTACGGTTCACTATCTTTGCGTACTTAACACAAACTTCTTGTTACACAATTCAATTCCATTCATTTGAGTACCTAATGAATGGAAAAGTTTCCATTGGCTGACATTTGTAGCGATTTAATGTCATATTCTAATGCTGGTATACTGAGGAAACTAACAAGCCCATTTGAGTGCTGCTGTTTACCAGTCCAGCCCTAATGGACATGGACTGGCTGTTGCTGTGCTGAAACTATTACTTTGGAATATGTAATTGGCTCCTCTTAACCACATGACACAACACCAGACAGCAGCGGCTGTTCATTCTGAGACCACACTAGAACAACAACAACACAACACCATGATAACATAAATTACTTTATTTTTTTCAAGCATTTGTTATTCACGCAAATGATTGCGCACAATATTGATCTTGTGTTATTGGGTGTCCATGACAAATTGCTTCTGATATAGTTGGGAGTGAGGCATGAACAATTTTTACAAATGCAAAATACACAGCTATAGAGTTACAGTATAAACACTATAAGTAATAGCCAACATTCATGTACGCAAGCTGGTGCCCACTTGCAAAATGTACTGCGATATAAGGCAAACACATCCTCTCCTCAAGTTGTTGCTGAAAAATACAAAATAGCCAAGTATCGATACAGGTCATTTACGTTTAATTACAGAAGGATATAGGATATTTCAGATTGAAATGAGTAAGGATTGAATGTTTTAATGAGGAAATGAAAAATGTAAATAATTTAATTAAATGAAAGGGAAGGAGTGTTTTCAATGATTAGAGACTTCATTAGCAAAGGAATTAATCAGAAATAATTATGTAAAACAGTCAGCGGTAAATATTGAATACAAAGTGCTTTTTTTGTCCAAAATGAAACCCTATATATTAACTTCAAATATGTCTTCACATGCTCTTCTGTTTTCACTTCTGATGAATCACTTGATACCTACATGTGATAATAAAATTGTGTCCACTTGGCATCAATTTGATACTTTCTAGTATAGGAAGAAAAAGGAATTCTCTAAATTATTCAAGCAAAGTAGTTAAAAGAAGTACATTCGGATTACATTTTTCAAATTGGATATTCTTTTTTTTTCCCATAGCATTTGAAATGTTCTGTTCCTATAACAGCGTCATTTTGAGGGAAATAGATAGGTGAGCCTCCAGGCTCACCTGCTTGGATTAAAAAATGTATATATATATATATATATATATTGAGTTTGTGCTTTATATAATGTATAAGATGTAGCCACTTTGGTGATCAATGGTGTATATCGTGTCATGGAATAAATAAATATATCACAACCAAAACATTGGTACATCAATAAACACACAAATATCAAACCGCCAAACCAACCAAAACGTTTACTCCGTTAAAAAACAAATAAATACATGTAATAAATAAACCAAATCGATCAACGTCAGCGCCACAAATAGCACTTCCTTTCCAACCAGGCCCCTTTTCTCCCATAATGCACCTCCCCCCCCCCTGTTTCCTCACGAGTCGTCCTCCGTGCGGATGACGTGGAACAGCGTGACGTTGAACAGCACCTGGTGGCCGTTGTTCCAGCCGTACAGCGCCCTCTCCCGGGCGTTGTAGTCCAGCATGGACATGTGGAAGTACTGGTTGTGGAAGGGGATGTCCGTGTACTCGTAGGTGGACGTGGCGGTGGCGTAGGCGTAGTACACCTTGGCGCCCGTCAGGTGGGAGTTGGTGATGTACAGCGTGCCGCAGATCATGAAGGACTCGCCGGCGTTCCTCTTGGAGTACTCGGTGTTCCACGTGCGCAGCACCTGCAGCGTGTCGGCGTTCAGCCGGCTGACGACGATGTTGCCCGCGTTCTGGTTGGTGGCGTACACCGCCCACAGGCCCAGCTCGTCCGCCATCAGGTCGATGTCGGAGAAGCCGCCCCACGTGTACGGGTAGACGTTGTGGAAGCCCGCCGACTCCAGGGCGCGCTGCGTGGCCACGCGGCCCGTCTCGAAGCAGTAGCGCACCACGATGTTGCTCTGGATCTTGTTGTAATACAGCGAGCCGTTGTACACCACGTGGTTGGTGCCCGCCCACTTGAAGGGCAGTGTGTACGTGCGCGACTCCACACTGGCCACAAAGTCGTCCATGGACTTGAACTCCTTGACGATGCGGTTGTTGGTGTAGCTGTCCATGTACCACACCTGGGCGGGGTGGGGGGGGCGAAAAGAGGGATTACTAGAATGTTGTGGAAAAGTTTTAATGAGGTCCCTCTGCTGTGGATGAAGATGAGGATGTAGCATGTCCGAGGAAGAGGAAGGGATAACAAACAATGTTAAGGAATTGTTTTTGTCGATAACTATTCTATTGCCAAATATAGAAAATATGTATGTATGAGTGGTTGTTGTATAAAATATTTGTGTTTTTGCATCTTGTATTCATGTCAGTTTGTGATATGTGTAGAATAATTGGCTCCAGTGTTGTTGTTGTTGTTGTGTTGTGAATTGTTTACTGTTCAGGGAAGTAAGGAAGGAAGGATGAAAGGGAGGAATGCTTGATGGAAAGGAGGCGGTAAGAACAAAGGAAAGTCTTGGAAATTTTGAATGAACATGTCCTCTTGAAACAACGGCAGGGTGGCAGTTGTATGTAAATGATTGAACATAGTGGCTTCAAAGACGTGGTGGTTCAGGACACAAAAAGTGCCAACTCCCTAATCTCCATTGACATACGAGTGGCTTGCACAGTCTTTTTTATGTGAACCGGCCTAGACGTCTACACGTCAGGTTGCCCCATTTAGAGTAACCGGATCCTGATCCAAAGTATTCTGCTGAAACATAACTATTAAGCTAGGAATTATCGCCCGCTCATCAGTTATGTTTAATCAACACCGTGTGGTGATTGGTCAAAAAGAAGTTCTGACGTGTTAGAGGGGAGCATCAAAAAAAAAAATCATGGCAGTTCCATTCATCTACCAACTCACCCTGTTGTTCTGGGGGGATGCCTGAGGGTCAGTCATCCAGGCTCCGAAGCGGGCCCCTGAAGTCTTCACCGTCAGCGGGCCTGTAATCTTCATCAGCTTGCCACACGCTGGGAACACATCATCACCCAGATTAGTCACATAAGTCTAACAAATCACACTATTACACATTTACTCTCTTAAGTCTTAAGTCTTAAATCTCAAGTCTGATAGCAGACCAGCTCAATTTGGAGAAACGGGAGTTTGGCTTTCTTTCGCTTTATATTTGTTTCAGACAATCTTGTTGCTTGATGGGTGGGGATCTGTTGGCACGTAATTGGATAACAGCATAAACATGGCTGGCACTTGTTCATTTAACTTTCCCGGTGAAAGGCTGAAACACCCACACTCTAAGATGGTGTCTGTCAAAGTTTGAAATTAAAACCATGTAAATATGCCAATGTAGAAATACAACCTTTTCCGAATGCTCTATATTGCCACTTGTGAGTGAGATTTTTGAGGCACAATATCTCTGTAATAAAACAGGAAACATGCCGTAACTTTGCACCATTTCAGTTTTTTCCTTCCAGGCCAGACTCTGACCCAACCCCCCCCCCCCCCCCACCCCCCCCAGAAGTTATACTATAGAACGGTAAGACTGCTGTATCCAAGATAAGGTCCCACAGATAAACACCCCATTCCCCAACACACGGGTCATGTTTTAGCAACAAGCCAGGGTCTACAGTGCTGCTGTCCGACTAAATGACAAATGACTGGGACGAGAAAAGCTCAAGGTTCAAGGCTGATCATCTGGAGTGCAGAGTGATAATTCAATTTTAACAATCGAATGTCCCGCTCCTGTCAATGCATAAAAGGAAGCGAGAAAGAAGACCCTGAATCCTGGATCGTTTTACTAGAACGCCCTCACCATCTGCTGGTTTCAGGTGGTTTATGTTCTTTATGTAGTTTCACTAGAAAGCTGGGAAACATGGATGAAAAAAAAATCACTTGAAAGATAGTAAACAAATCTCGCTCATGATGTATTCATGAGGTTTGCCATAATATCTTTTAGTATTTTGTTCTACCCGGCTCCTACAAGCCGGGCCACATTCTGTGCTTTAGTATTCCATCCACTTCCTCTGCAACTCATTGCTTGTACACAGCAGTGGTTTGACTGATGACCCCTCAAGGCACAGTGATTCAGGTCCTGCTTTCCAGGCTTTAATGGATAGTCGCACGAGGCCAAACAGAAAGGAAACGTAAGCAAGCCGATTTGAACCAGGGACACCCCTTCACTTAATAGTGTTTATCGAATGCAGACCTGAAAACCCTTTGACCTTCAGTCATAAATCATCTGCACTGCAGATCACTGTAACAATGGTATTGTAGGTGCATTAACAACATAGCATTGTTACTGTAAATTGTGGTTGGGGTGAAAATAGTGACAGCCAACGGGAATCTTGTCTGTAACACTACAATAAGGGTACATTCATTAATAATAAATTAATGTTGGTAAATAAAGTAGGAAGCATTATTATATAGCATTAGCATAGGGGTTAGGGGTAGTGGGTTACAGTTAACCCTAGCTCCATTAACCCTATTAAATACCTTAGTTAACATAAACATCATTAGTAATCATGAACACCATTAGTCAATGATTACTAATAATTAATTAAGTTAGTTAATAATTGAGTTAGTTAATTAATGTACTCTTATTGTAAAGAATTATCATCTTGTCCTCAGTTTCTTTGCAGACCATGTATGTACCAGACATCAGAGTCACATGGTGACATAGTGCTCTGTACCAGACGTCCAGAAGAGTCAGTGGTGTAGTGCTCTATGTATCAGACGTTCAGAAGAGTCAGATAGTGGTGTAGTGCTCTATGTATCAGACGTTCAGAAGAGTCAGATAGTGGTGTAGTGCTAATCAACTGAAGAGGCTGAGCCTACGGGCAGTGTAACCCTTCATCTTGTGTACACCATCCGGCCTGCATATAAGCCTTATTAGCTTTGATATGATGTTAATTGAATATAACGAAAGCTTTTTGAAGTACATTTCATGTGTCCACTCAAAATCGTTCAATCTATCTATATATATATATATATATATATATATAAAATTCCCTTTGCTAGGTTTATGTCCACTGTGTTTCGTCAAAGTTCAGAGTACGACTAAACTTAACCAAGCTAAAGTGAAGCAGTCTGTGTGTGTGTGTGTGCGTGTGCTTGTCCGTGTGTGTGTGCATGAGTGCGTGTTCTGGTGGTTCTCACTGAGTTTGCTCATGCAGCTGCGCAGGCGGCTCTCCAGGCTGACCACCTTCTGCTGGAGCTCCTCATAGTCGTAGGCGCCCATCTCCTCCTGGATGGCCATCAGGATGGCCGTCAGGTTGCGGATCTCCTCCTTGAACTGCGTGACCAGCCGGGTGTCTGTCTTGTACTGCTCCAGGACGGGGATCAGAGGCTGCAGAGCCTCCATCTTACCCTTCAGATCCTGTGGGGAACCGGGGTGAAAAGAGAGAGAGGCCAGCAGGGTTCCGGATCATTCTCTTGCTAGGGTTTTGTTAGCTTCAGGGCATAATTGCTACGTCATATTTTAAGGTTTTTCGGGAAAAGCTAAAAAAAACACTTTTTTTGGCAAACACATAGGATTTTTTTTATTTATACTGTAACAGTTAGTTCAGACCAGATGTGTGAACAAGTTTCTTAAAAACTAAAAGGCACAGTGAATCAGCAGCGTTAGGAGAGTAGAGCTAGGCACATATATATGACATATCATGCTATAATGGTTTTTAAAGGTTCATTCGTCGTGTAACTGTTGAATGTGTGACGTCATATGCAAGACATTTGGATATACAATGTTTTATTCATTCGTATTGATCGTGGATTTCGCGGCTCCCGGTAATGTGGCACATGAACATACTCAAACGGTGTATGCATTGATCCAGTTGAACCAAACAAGCAAGTTGTACGTGCTGCCGTCATTATCATCATCCCATCATTTCAACAGAAAAATAGTCGTGATCAATTGCTATTCCAGTAGCAAACAGAGAGCTGACTTTCAAACTCTGTTAAAAGTAATTTGAGGGTATCTTCGTCCTGACAACACCACAGCCACAGTCTTTGTAAATTGAATCAGGAATAATTGTTTATCGATTTACTCGCCCTTAAAAAAATAATGGCAGCTTTAGAGGAGGGGCCACACTACATGGAAATGTGGCCCTCCGAAAACAAACAAACGTCTACCTGGAAATTCTTGTTGACAAGCGTCTTCCTTTCTGTCTCGATCTGCCTGAACTTTGACCTGAGGCCTTTGATCTGGTTCTCCATCCTCATGATGTACTGGAAATCCCTCTGCGTCCGCAGGTTCAGAACCTCGATCGACTGTGACATGTTCTGCACCTTATGGGGAAAATCAAACAGCACTGCATTGATTTCCTCTGCTCCGACCTGTCGGCGGCGAGATTGAAATGTCCCCTGTGCTCAGTGTAATGTGGGCCCCCCCATGTTTTAAAGTCTATAGGAAGCGCTCCCCTCGTTGACCTTTGTTGTGATGGCCTTCTGAGCCATCTAAGGGGAGAAGAAGAGGGGGCAGGGAGGGGGGTCACAGGAGAGGAGAAGCAAAGGTGGGAGAGAGGTGTAGCAGATCTCTCTTGTGCACACACCAAAAGCGGCAAGCTACAAATAACTCTGAAATGGCGATAAACATGTCAGTCCAGTTTTTGTTTCTTTTTATTGGAAAATTATTTGGTTGGAAGATTGATGATAGTTAGAATATTATTTTTGAAAGTGGATGATCAAGTTAAATACACACCCTTCTTCATCCATCATTTCGTCAGACAATAAATGGTTTCTGTTGGTCAACAACATTTAAGAAGTGCTACACAAGGTGAACAGTTATCCTTTGCTCAGGTAGACTCTAAATCTACTCAAGACACTTGAATGTAAAATAAGATGAATATTTTTTAAGGTGAATATAACGATTTTTATGATAATACCTGATGATATATACGTATATAGCTGACCAAAACAGGGCTTTGCAGGAGTTTCCCATGTCTAAGTTAAGTTGCTAAGGCCACTCTTTTGTTAATATTATCAAGATCATATTTCAAACTAAATGTTGCTTGTTTTTTGAGTGCAAGAGCTTTATATATTTTTATATCATATTTTAATAAAGAGTGTATCCCATATCTCATTAAAAAAGATGTTATAATAATAATAATAATGGAAATACCATGTCATATCATGTATTGTATTCCCAATTGAGTTTTTTTCTGAAGATGTAATTCAAAAAATGTTGGGAATTAAATAAACATAAAGAGAAAAGTGTATAAAAAGCACCATCTTACTTGACTAAAACAAAATATTCCCTGTTGTCATATTGCCATATATTTAATAAATTCAACAAACAGCAATGTGTACCACTTTGGTCAATCATCCAATACACCCAGGATTGAATGTTAAAATTGGATTATGGCGCGGATGTTTCCATCACTGAACGCAACATGGTTGAATGATTGACCTCTGGTGTAAAATTCACTAGGTCTATGGATTATGGTTCAGAGGCCCATAGGGCAATGCAGCAACCACATAGAAAAACATCTCTCTCTCTCTCTCTCTCTCTCTCTCTCGCTCTCGCTCTCTCTCTCTCTCTCTCTCTCTAGAAGTCAGATCCAGCAGCAAAGTGGCATGGGACTGACATTGTGCTCTGCATGTGCTCTGCATGCTTTTCCTGCTCCGGATGAGAAACAACATGGCTGTGGCCCTCGGGCACATTAGTACATTAGTGACACAGTAAATGACAAAACACTATTCACATACCGGGCTGAAGCGATAGTTCCCAGGCAGCCGTTCGTACATTCGTTTTAAGGTCGGCTACAATACCTTGCTTGTCGCTGAATATCTTTGTCATGCAGGTTTAAAATACACCCCTTTTACTTCACTGAGCTGATTTAATGACACATCAGCTCATCTCAAACCCAATTCGTCAAGTTTTATGTTTTGTCTCTTCATCATAATGATGGTTTCTCCTAAAGTGTGATGCATGCCAGTTGGCAGACCTGATATAATATCAATTAAGGCGTTTAAAATGACTCAAATCAAAGTAAAAAAACGTATTAAAAGCGGCCCACATAATAAAAAATGACCAAAGATAATGACTTAATTTAGAATTTCAAAAGATTGATGGCCGACACGAATCCAACCAAACAATGGGACAGATGAGATGGGAAGGAGTATTAACGGATAGCCTTGAAGTTTTTTTTAAAGTTTTGTTCTACTTGAAAACGTGTTGTCGGGCTGCTAGGCCTAGTACACGGTGGTGTCTGTCTGCTAGGCCCAGTGCAGTATGCTGTCTGTTTGCCAGGCCTAGCGCACTGTGGTGTCTGTCTGCTGGGCCTAGTGCACTGTGGTGTCTCTCTGTCTGCTAGGCCTAATGCCCTGTGGTGTCTGTCTGCTGGGCCTAGTGCAGTATGCTGTCTGTCTGCTTGGCCTATCGCAGTATGCTGTCTGTCTGCTGGGCCTAGTGCACTGTCTGTAGTGTGTGTGTGTGTATGTTGGGCTGAGGTGGAAGTGTTTTGTGTGTGAGGACTCATTGAGCTGATGTCATCCATGTAATGTCATCCATGTAATGTAAGCAGAGGTGGAGAATGGGGTTATGGACCTCCCCAACGCAATCTCTCTGAGGATTAGACCACTGGAGCTCCATGAATAAAGATAGGAATCAATGTGTGGGTGTCTGTGTTTGTGTGTGTGTGCTGGTGAGTGTGTGTGTGTGCATTTGTACTCATGTGTGTACTCATAAGGTGTGTGTATGATTTTCTAAATGTCTGTGTCACACTCACACTCACAGATGCACGCACACCCACACATGGACACACAGAGGCACACACACACACACACACACACACACACACATAAATACAAACACACACACACACATACAGGTACGCGCACGCAGACTCACAGACGCACACACACAAATACAAACACACACAGGTACGCGCACACCCACACACACACACAGAAGTACGTACACACATGCATAAAGATGGACACACACACACACACACACACACACACACACACACACACACACACACACACACACACACACACACACACACACACACACACACACACACACACACACACACACCTTCTCTAGGAGCTGGCGGAGCTGCCTTCCCTTGGCGTCTCTGGAGCAGAGGGTCTGTTCCGGCGCCACCACTGTGCAGATGCAGCGACCGTCTGCATCCTGGGCCGAACTGTACACCTGCCAGCCCTCCTTGGGTCTGATGGTCTGCATGGGGACACACACACACACACACACACACACACACACACTCAGGCACCAAGGATACAGAGGCAATGCTTTCTCTCTTTCTATCTGCCTACCTGCACAGCTATGTGGTAATTCAATTTTACTTTATATATATATATATATATATATATATATATATATATATTATGATGACTGAAACTTCATACAGTAGCATACTATCGTAGGAAGAGAGGGGTTTCTCTCAGCCCTACAGTAGAAGAACCTTCTCAGATGGCAATTAGTTGCTACATCTAAAAGTCCCACAGGGACAGAACTCATAAACTGGAATTGTTTGAGCTTTATTTCTTTCTCCCTCTTTAAAATTAAAAAACGACCACAGTCCTCCTTGCTCCTTGGCATATGACTATAAGGCCTAAATAAAATCCAAAAGCTGTGAGTCATCAAACAAGGCAACATATTCCACACCAGAGGCGTACGCCGCCGCCATAAAAAATGGCTTTCTGATTCAAGCTGTTAACAATTTCACAAAAAGCATTATAGCAGGAGTCCTTCGGTGCCCACAGTGCCCATCAGCATTTACTCTGTCTGAACTGCTGTGAGATGGCGGATTCTAAATGGTGGTGGTGATCTTGTAGCTGCCGGGCGGTAGTTGTTGTGTGAGCTGTGAGCTTTGGCCGTAGAAAGTGAGACTCTTTACTATACATCCTGAGAGGGAGAAAATACTACTTATTGGGGACAGGTGCATGTTTGTGAGATTTTGTGTGTGAGTGTTTGTGAGATTTTGTATGTGTGTGTGTGTGTGTGTGTGTGTGTGTGTGTGTGTGTGTGTGTGTGTGTGTGTGTGTGTGTTAATTGGGTTAAAGATGCGTATCCTATAAGATCCTGGGTCTCCTGCTAGCCAGCTCCCGCCAGTGAAAATAAGAGTTTTTACCTTCACTGGCGCCTTTACGCTAAGCGGTTGATTTTCTTCGCCTTTTTCTTGTCAATTCGCCACGGACCGGTCCACATCAAAAGCCTAAATCCCTTCCCTTTACAGAATCCAGACGTTTAAAAAGAGATTCCTCGCCTCTTGGAATGAATAGAGATGTCACAGCAGGCAGACGAAAGCAGGAAACTCTGAATTAGCCATAAAAAAGCGTTATTTCGAAGCCTCAAAATATGTTGCTTGCATAGGAAATAACTTTGTAGCGTCTCTCCCTTCAGATGGGAATCATTGTTGTGAGATGCAGATCATGGGGTTTAGGGGCTTTTCGGGAGGCAGCCTTTGTGGTCTTTTCTCTTTCTTCACCTGTGTCTTTTGGAATAATTTCTCCTCACAATACAGGCCTTTGTGTGTCCCTTTCCTCTGTTCCCCTCTGACGTGGCTCATCATTTCATACACTGTGTACCTGCTTGGAATCTGCAGCCATCTGAGCTCATTGAACGGTTGCACTATGAAGGATAACTGCAAGTTACTAAATAAGTCAATATATAATTTAAATAATTAAAATCCCCAAATAAAGTTAAAGGTGGGGTAGGCAATTTGGAAAAACCAAATTTAGAGTTATCTAAATTTCAACCAAAACAATCCCACCCCTTTCTTCAGGCCTCCTTCCAAAGCTACTCCCCCAAAACACAAGACTAGCTCCCAGGCTTCAGCATAAGTCCGGTCAGCCTTGTAGAAGACTTTGTCATGCGCAATCAGGGCGCGGGCAGAGTACACGCAGTAAAATGATTGGGCGGGCTTATTACAGGCCTGCGACAGCCACAGATACCGAATTTTCAAATGAATGTAAAGATAATTTCAACAAATATGCCAAAAAAAAGATTCTGAAATAATTTGCTTTAGTAGGAAAGTATGTATATTTTTAAACTTCATCTTATCTATTTGTTCTTCTGATAAAAGCTGCTAAACGTAAGATGTAAGAGCTATGAGTGTAATCTGTTATATCTGTTATAAATACTGAAGCCATCCATCATCACCTATGAGTGAGGGAATCCTCTGTGAGAATATCTGTTATGGTTGGTTGTGCTGCTGTCTCTACGGGAGCCAATTTTGACAGATTTTAGGCCGCTCCCGGCTAATTTCTGAACAATCAGGGTATCTCTTCCCTGATTGGTTCAGGGAATCCATCTTTCCTAGCAACATTTGTGCACATAAGGAGCAGGGGTGCACTTTTGTAGTTGTTTATTTTCAATATTGTGCCCTCTTCTGCTCTTTTCCTGCCATTGTGTCTGTTTATTCTTAAACCTCCCCTAAAGCAGTTTCAAACAAGAGTTCAGCCTATTTGTGGAAGGGGACAGGGGTGAGGCGAGGGGTGGGGGGGTTGGGGAGGTGTTGCAATGGTGTGTGTGGGATGCTGTTTACTGCCTTTCCCTCATGGCAAACAGAGTGGATTAAAGAAAGTGTGTGTGCACGTAGTCTCTCTCTCTCTCTCTCTCTCTCTCTCTCTCTCTCTCTCTCTCTCTCTCTCTCTCTCTCTCTCTCTCTCTCTCTCTCTCTCTCTCTCTCTCTCTCTCTCTCTCTCTCTCTCTCTCTCTCTCTCTCTCTCTCTCTCTCTCTCTCTCTCCACTATGAACCGTAAACTGTAAAGGAATTTAAAAAACAATAAAATAAGGCATCAAACATCTGGAGCAACAAACAACCTGTACTCCCAAATTGTCTCCCCCTAGCTTACGCATGCAGCTCCGTCTTATTTCCAGCCCGGCTAAGTCGCTTCTCCCCAGCCAACCTCTCTTTGTTTCTGTAAACCCTCAACCAACCTCTGCAAAACAAAACCATGCCTGGAGTTTTGTACCCTGTTGAATTGACAGCTGGTGCAACCTCCTGGGATAACATTTGGATACATTTGTCTGTTAAACACAAAATGGGGCCAGAATTGCCTTCAAAGGCACAAAATGGCAGGATATTTCATTTCAACATGAATAAACATAAATCAATTAATTTGCTTCATGGTTATTCATGACTTCCTCTGCGAGGGGTCTGCGTTGGTCCTACAAAAAGCGGGATTGATGACCTAATTGGCCGCCATTCTTTTCCTAATGACTTGGTGATCTGCAACCTGCTGGCTAATGTGCCTGTTATTGCCAGGAAATTAACTCGGAACTGAACCGTGGAAATGATTGATTCTCAGAGTACATTATGAAAGATTTAGGTCGAAGTGCCTATGGCCGTTTCCTTGAATAAGGCCATCTAATATGTATACACAATTCATACTGTGTCAAAAGGTGCAGCTTAACCTTCTAGTAATCCTCGAATACAGCCGTCAGCGTCTTGCCTCCACCCCAACAGCCGGTGACTCACCCCACCTTTTTACACGTGAATATATGTTTCGCATCCACCAGCAACACCCAGCAGGATCGATATCACAACTTTGTCTTGGGGGATGGCAATGAAAAAAACACACACACACACACACACACACACACACACACACACACACACACACACACACACACACACACACACACACACACACACACACACACACACACACACACACACTCTTTGCACAGCTGACCAAAGTCCTGCATTTGCATGTCCCAACACGTTGTTTTTTGCTCTTTAAAAAGTGTGATTCCTCTCAAGAGGGATATTGCACACATAGTCAACAGAGGGGTCTGACGCCTATAAAAAAACCACATACGCAAACATTGCCGTTTTAATCATTCCTTCTCCACAAAGCAAGAGTCAACCATCTCCCCCTCCTGTTAGTCATCATTTGACTGACATGCACAAAACACACATGAACAGAATCAGCTATGTCACCACCCTGCACGCACACGCACACACACACACACACACACACACACACACACACACACACACACACACACACACACACACACACACAGACGCGTAATGCCAGTCCCATGTCCGACCGGAGGGACTGAGGGGTTTGGAGACGCAGAGCACAGCGCGGAGGAGGAGAGCTACTCACCGCTGAAGGGCAACATCCCAACCACAGCAGGAGCAGCAGCTGGTTCAGGACCGCGGACAGCGACCGCATGGTGCAGCCTGGTGGTTTTTTTTTGTTTAGTTTTTTGTGCAAAGTGTTTTTCCTCCTTTTTTCCGTTCAAATAATTTACGCGAGTAGTGGCTGCCGGTTGGCTTTCGCCGTGTCCACCATCACCACCATTACCACCATCACCATCACCGTCCCCACCGCGCGGCGGTAAAATCCCTGGCTCACACACTTGCGAGCAGGCGAAGAGGCGAGGGGATCCGCGCGCACTCCGGCGACGCGCGCACACGCCATGTGGGCAGCAGAGAGAGAGAGAGAGAGAGAGAGAGAGAGAGAGAGAGAGAGAGAGAGAGAGAGAGAGAGAGAGAGAGAGAACGCGAGGCGAAAAAAGTTTGTGACGGCCGCTGTGTTGTTGTGTTGATGTGTTGCGCCACACCCCCTGCAGGTTAGGAACCTTTCCTCACGGATATGACATCACCGTTTGCCTTTACCGTTTTGCGATTAAAAAAGATGGAAAAAAGAAGCTGTTATTGGTCGGTTGTGAACGTTACCTTCTATGTATGGTATGATGACCAGTAACTGACAGCTCAGTGTGTGTGTGTGTGTGTGTGTGTGTGTGTGTGTGTGTGTGTGTGTGTGTGTGTGTGTGTGTGTGTGTGTGTGTGTATGTGTGTGTGTATATGTATGTATGTATGTATGTATGTATGTATGTATGTATGTATGTATGTATGTATGTGTGTGTGTGTGTGTGTGTGTTCATTATAATACAAAATGAGAAACAAGCCAGACTTAGCGGGGGCTATGCCCCGTCCTATTTTATTAGGACACATATAGAGTTGGATGGATAGAATTGTACATATCCTGTGACGATCCTTTGATGCATATATGATATTCATGGTTTAACTGTGGTCCCATAGAGCTACAGGCCCTTGGAGTCTGATCTTCCACCAGTACATCCTTGACTGAAGCACTTATCTTCAGCCTGGTGGGAAGCCCTTGCACTGGGAATAGTTCTCTCTCTTTAACACTCTTTCTCTCTCTCTACTTAACTCTACTTAAGATCTCTTATCTCTCACTTTACCCTTCTCTCTCTGTGACTCTCTTTACCTCTCTGCAGTGGCGGCGCTGGGGTGGTGCTTGCTGGTGCTATAGCACCATCAGAAATTACAATAGCACCTCCATAGCACCACCAAGAAATTAACTAAAATTTGACATACAAATCATCTTTCCCAGTAAAGTTTTCAACAATCCCGTCTGCCCGCAACCCCGTGCCAACCCCGTCAACAATCCTGTCCGCCCGCAAACCCGTACCCCCCCGTGAACAATTCTGTCTGCCCGCAAACCCGTACCTACACCCCACCCCCGTCAACAATCCTCAGCATCATTACTGAATCATTCCGACCCACCGTAGCACCAGCAAGAAAAAATCTCTGGCCCCGCCACTGCCTCTCTGAAAATCTGACTCTCTTAACCTCTCTCTCTCTCTCTATCTCTCTCTCTCAGAGACACATGGAGGAAAGATTATCCAAAAGGAATCAAGAACCCAGGAACCTGGCGGAGGTAAGGACTTCTCAAGGCTCGGGCGCCATTTAATCGTTGTTCATCTTTTCAAAACGTTGATCATGTACTCCAGACTTAAAGGTGGATTCACAGCAGTGAATACACAGTGAAAACAGCAGACACCCCCTCCCACCTGAGGGTACCCCAGAGCCGACACCCCCCCACCCCCCAACCAGCAGAAGAGCCAGGACAGCGGGGGACACCAGCGGCCGACGGCAGAGGAATGAGCAGCCTGCTACCCGGTGTCTTGGTAGGGCGGTTTGAAAAAGGACCTCCCTTAATGGGTGAGTTTGAGGTTAGGCAGGGGGTCTTTCTATCCGAAAGCGTCCCCCGTCACACCATGGGTGTGTGACGGTGGCGGAGGAGGTGATGGGGAAAGGTGTGGGGGGGCGGGTGGGCGGGTGGGTTTGGGGCCAGCCGCCAGCAGAAGCGGCTGGAACACGTCCAAGCGAGAGACAGTTTGATCAAGCAGTAGCGCAGCCCGAGGAATGCCTTTGACAGGGGGAGACCGAGTGGAGGAAAGTTTCTTGGCACGCTTGAACAAAGGGTTTTTTCTCTCCGTTTTACGGACCCTGACCTGAATGGGTAATGAGGAGCGTTGGTGGTGGTGGTGGTGTCAGCGAGAGGGCCCATGACTCACTCTGTGCTTTATTGTACCTGGCAGTTAAAATAGATGTTGACTTACAAGGGGCACAGGATACAATTGCTTCTTTGGAAACGAGACCACGGGAAAGAGACACTAAAACAGTATGTCATTGGATGACATTAGTATTTTGATGGTGGACAATTTGTCAGAGTTTAGTGTCTTGTGTAAAAGGCCCATCAAGAGTCTTTATTAAGGCCATTATTATAAATACACAATTAAACAACTAATTGCTACAGCAAGTTATAAAACAAGCGTTGAAGAACAAAATACAAATGTTGGGTATTTGTGTACTGGGTGGACGGTATACTTACCTTATGGGTACCTTATATACTTACATGTGGGTTTGGTTACTATTTTTACTATTAAGTTATTTTGCTCTTCAAAGAGACCAAACCATTGAATTCTCGAACACACACTTGCCATTCCACAACGTCCAGGATGATTTGTCCCGAATGAGGTTTAACTGTTAGACAAGATTGCAAACGGCATGTTTGCAATCTTCATTTTGTGAAGTAGTTCTTTCAAGGACAGAAGCGAAAGGCCAAACAAATGAATGAGCAGGCCACATGAATACTGCATTTTTTGACATTGCATTTCCCTTTCCACACTGCTTTTATAGCAGAGTGGATTTTTTTTTCTGTCCAGTTAACTTCATAATGCCACGCTCCCTGGTCGAATAAACCATACCGGTTGACCTCCCTGTGATCTTACACAAAGATGAGTGTGTGAGTGTGTGTGTCAAGGATTGCTGGTTTAAGCAGCCTCACCTGGCCCCGAGTCAGACTGATTGGACACTGTGGGAGGCTACACACCTATTGCACATTGAGTAATCAATGTGTACGTTAAACCAGCAATCACCTACACACACACACACACACCCGGGAAGGGAGATCTCCTGCGCAGCATCACTGCGTGATCACCATCGTCATGTCTCATACATCTGCAAACCTTACAATAAACCAGTTTCCAATCTCACCACCCTGCACCCTTGTGTCTAGCCCGTAAAGGCCACCTAGTCAGAGTGTGGCAGGCACCTAGGTGGTGTGTGGAATGGACCTCGCTACAACGAGATCCTTCATAGTGTGTTACGACAAGGCAGAGCGATCGCCACGCACACAGATTGACTGCTTGCTCATCATGACCGTATGTGGTTCTGTGGTGATGAGTAACCGTCCAATAAGACCAGCTTGTTACGTGATAAATACACAGTGTTACAGCCGCTGCTATGCGTCAGAGTACAATACACGGAATAGCACAGATAGATAAACAGAAAGTCTGACAGACGTACAGATAGATTGACAAAGAGACAGACAGGGAGAAGAAACTGCTTGATGCTACCCATAAGTATCCTCTCCTTTTCAGTAGCTGAGGCTTCTTTTGAAGTCACTTTTCAAACTTTTCTTAAAAAGCCAACATTTATGTAGATCTCAGATCTCAGATAAGACCATTCAACCCCTTATAGTGTTTGCAGAGGCTAGAAAGAACAGCCATTGTTTCAATCAGTATTATCACCAACAAGAGTCATATATTCTACCTCATCGTCTTTGAGCCAGGTACCGGTACTTGGTCCATAGCTGCAGACCACTGACAGGTTACCAGATCTATCATGGTGTTTTGTTACAGAAACCGCTTGGCTGTGCGTGGCATAACACATGTGGCATGCTGTGATGTTCAGGTGAAAGCAAACCATCGCGATGAGCATTTATTTGGCATGGCACCAAATATTTATTCAAGGTTTTACATGGGTTGTAAACATAATGACACAGGTTTGGGGAGAGGAAGAGGCATCTCTGGAGATGGGTTGTGTCACTGTGGAAGGCCAAGGAGATGGAGAGGCTGAAAGATGTTGATCAAAGTCACCCCGGAGTCAGAGAAAGAACAAAAAAAAAAAACGCAGGACAGAAAATGTAGTCACCAAACCCAAATACTTTGATATCACTAAAACCTTTTGAAATCCCGGTGAAGTGAAACGGAAATGTGCGGCTGTGGAAGGCAAAGGATCATGGGAGACAGGTCCACTGATAGCGTTTGACTGCACACCGGTCGGCAACAACACAGAGCTTCAACCCAGCTTTGTTCAGAATCCAGTTTTAATACTTTTGAAAGTACCATCCAAAGCACATGAAAACACGACACACTTCGTCATAGTTACAAAAGTGGATGTTGACAGGATCGATTTGTGCATTCATAGACAAACTGGACAAATAAAACGTCACAAATAGGCTTTATTCCCTTTGTTAAAAGAAATCTTCCCCCCACATATATCAACTTAATTGTATAATTAAGGCCTATATATATGGAAAACATCCCGTTTTTTTTGGGAGAAACTGAGGTATACCTTTTGGAAGAATAAAGTCTATTTGGGAAAAATATTCCCTTATTGAGTTGATCCTGCACAAAAACAGTTGATCCATATTTATATTACTATCTTATCGTCTCTAAAGGTTAAATTAATAATGGGAATAGCGATTAATATGTAAACACTACAACATGAACGGGTTATGGTGAAATGCAATGTATCATGATGTTATTTTAGGTTGTTCTTTGTTGAAGGGTCCAAAAATAAAAGCTTATTATTATTTACAAAATGAACTTTACTTACAAATTAGGGATATTTTTTTAGCTCATTAATGTATATATAATAGCATAACAATACTTTTTTAAAACCAATGAGGGCTTAGCCAGACATTTTCAAAACAAACAAATATATTCATTGCAAATTTATTTCTATATAGATTACCAAACATTAACTTTTAGGAGCCGGGACACATGCAAGCTTTCGGAAGTGGACTCAAAAAGGAACAGTATTGTACAAAATAATAACAATAATAATAATAATAATAATTACAGTTTTATCAAATGGATTTTTGTTTTAGCACCTAGGGTGTTCCGTGATTCAGCACAAAAAGCACCTCTGTGGTTGTATTCAGAGCTGCACCTGGAGCAATCAGAGAGAGAGGGAGAGAGAGAGGGAGGGGGGAGTGCGACGAGATGGGTGGGCAGGAGGGAGGGGGGGAGACAGAGCTCAGAGAAAGTGAATGAGTGGGTGAGTGAGGGGAGGTGATAAACACTCTCTGTTTGCTAGCAAAGTGTGACACTGTGTCCCGCCACGGCATGAAACGTCCTTCTCTCTCCATGGCCCTCCTGGTTTTTATCTCAGAGTCAAAGTCACGTGATTCTGGACCTAAAAAGGCCCCCCCCCACCTCCACCTTCTTCCATTTCCTCCACCCCCCCCCCAATCCCTGGTCTACGGTGGTCCTGGTCTATGCTTGGACAATAGGGCTTTTGGGCTTTCTTCCTCTCCTTCTTCATCTTCTTCTACCTCTTCTCCTCTGGGCTTGAGTGGAACTTCTTGGTCAGGGAAAAACAAAAAAACAACCAAAACAGAAAAACAACAAAACAAAACAAAAAAAACACATTGACGGCACCGACACAGGTTTTGGAGCGCGAGGAGAGAGGGTCAAAGATGGTGGAGGGCCCGCTGCATGCCTTGCTCACGGTGCCCGCCCCCGGCCCTGTCCGTCAGTGGGGGATGTGGACGGGAGATGGGAGGGCGATGGGGGGGCGGTTAGGTCAGGGGTCTTAGGGGGCTGGGGGGTCTGGGTGGAGGGGGGGGGGGTGCAGTTTAGATCGGTTGGTGTCTAGCCGAGGAAGCAGACGGGGCCGACCTCAAAGCCAAACCTCTGGTTAGAGTCCCCGAAGTCGTTGAGCATGACGTCGATGATGGGCACCTGGTCGATGCGAGGGGTGTTGATCTCCAGCACGGAGCGGGAGTAGCCCTGCCTCAGCTGTGGACACACGGCAACACAACAGGGGGCTTCGAGTTAGGCTCAACACAGAAATGCATAGAAAAGGAGCTGTGCAGAGAGTGTACGCACTTATTGTTGTACGTCCTGGCACTTAGAAGTAGTACTTAGCATCGTGTGGTATCTTATCCTAACTATCTTTGTTGTGTACGGGGATAGCTATCCTAGCTATCTTTGTTGTATACGGGAAATGGGTTAACCTAGCAATAATTAGTGCTTGGCACTTGTTTCTACGAACATCTTTAATGTACAGACGGCGATATAATGTTGTTTCTCTTTCTTCTGACAAATGTACTTATTGTAAGTCGCTTTCGATAAAAGCATCTGCTAAATACCCTAAATGTAAATGTAAGACATGACGCGGGGTTCCATTTATCGCGTTACCAAAATCCCAGATAAAAGCCCCCAAAAGCAGCAATAAAACCCCCACGTGCACACACGGCCCTACCGAGCATCCGTCCGACAGGGGCTTGATGAAGGGGTTGTTGTCGTAGGACAACTCCTCGTCGTTGGAGCCCAGGAAGCGCAGCGCCTTGGCGTAGTCGTCAGCCTTGGCGTCGTACCACGCCACCGACTGGTGGCAGATGTAGGTGAAGTTCTGGCGCGCCGAGGAGCTCAGCAGCTTCAGGAAGGTCATCTGCACCGTGCTGACGGTGTTCTCCGACACGTCCACGTAGTTCAGCTGCGGGGAGAGGTGGATGGGGGGAGGGAGGGGGGAGGGAAATGGGTGAGAGTCAGGGGAAGCAAAGCGGAGGGAGAGAGAGATGGAAGAGGAGAAAATGAAAGATGGAAAGAAAGAAGGAAGATGGTAAAATGGGACCAAGGAAAGTAAGCAAGAAAGAAAGAAGGAATGGAAGGAATGAAAGGAGGAAAAAAAAGAAAGGGAATGTTTTGTGGGGGTTCAGGGAGGAGGGGGGGGGAGATAAATGGGCAAGAGGAGAATAGATGGGTAAGCAGGAGAGAGAATGGAATAATCAATACAGTATAAAGGCATAGATAAAGGAATGGAAAAGGGGAGAGAGGGGAGGGAGAATCAGTGGACGATGAGCTATGTTAGGATATATCTTGTCTTATCTGTTGTCTTGTCACTGTATCTGTTCACTGTGGGATAGTGGGTAACGTCTTTTCAATTACTTTGTATGTCTATGTGAAGTAACTGACAATAAAACTGACTTTGACTTTGACTTTGAGAAGCAGAATATGACAAACGCATGTATTATGTCGACCGAGGGAAACAACCTAAATGAAAATAATTACTTTTAATTTAAATTGTAGAGAGGCTGTAACAGATTTTTGGCTAACTTACAATCTTGCCACGTTTGAATTCACTGAACCATGAACCTGGAGACTCCTTGGGCCAGTTGGAAATTCTAACCTGATGAGAGAGAAAAACAAAGTGTTAGAAAGTCACTGTTGGTGTGGTCAGACACCACAGAAGCCTGTCGTTGAAAACTTCAGAGTACCGCATTTGCATTTTACAAATCGTACAAATCGTATTCCGAGATTGAAAAGGAGAATGAGATGTTCACAAAGAGCATTTACACAAAGGAGGAATTGACTTAGAAGTAGATTGAAAAAAGAAGCAATACAATTTAACAAACAACAGGACAGTCAATAGCGACAACAATAGCACTGCAAGTAACAAACAGCTTTGTAAAACAAATCACTACAAAGTTTTTCCAAATAACAACTTGACCTCTTTGCGGTTCTTCTAAGTGCCTTTGGGTGAGCTGCATTGACTCATGACTTACTCCTGCGGACTTCTTGTCTGGGAAGATGCAGGTTTCGCCACCGGCAGTGAAGTTACAGAAGACCTTAATGGCGTCCCCTATGCATCCCTGGTTGGGATCGATCCAGTATTCACCTGTAAACAAACACACAGGGTGTCAATTTGTATGAGGGGGGGGGGGGGGGGCTTCCATCAACTTTCACTCCTGAACTTGCTCCACAATAGATTACTTCACACTCGACTAGCAGACGTTTATTTTCTAGTGTGATTGTAGCTTTTGAAGGAACAAGCTGTTCTCGAAAACGTTCTGATTGTCACTTCCCCCAAAGCACAGGGATTAAGGAGTGTTTACAACCTGTGCTGTGCTGTGCCAGGGCATGGCTAGTAGACTTATCTTCCCTAGTCTAGTCTACTACCAGTGCCCTGGAACAATAAAGGAGCCAACCTATAATTAGTGTTATGAACGATGTGTGTGAGTGAAAAGGGTCTATTGGACAACACCTAACCCCAGGGGTCCACTGAAGACGCGACACAACGCCGTTCTTTGCACTTGCAGAGCCGTCGAAGTATAAAGAATGATGTCATTGCTTATCAGCCAAAGTGGTGAGCTGAGGCAGTGGCACTCGCCGTCGAGAATAGGAGCTCTTTGATTTGTTTGTTTGGACCGGGCTTCTGTGAGGTGCACTCGCCTCGCTCGTACAAGTACCGACAGGCAGGAGCAACTCCTATTGATTGTTACGCCGGCGTTTCCCGGCTGTTAGGCAACAGTTGACGGAAACGCTCGTTAGACGCAGCAATTAATGATTAACTCTGCATGGATTCTTAAATCTCTTCCTGTTATTGCTGTACCAAGCATTTTATTAATAGAAGTAATAAAGTCAAGAATCATTTGTGCTAATTATGTTTGGATGCATTTTCTGCACAAACAATTGATGTGCAATTATTATAAATGATCCGATTATGATTATGATCATTGTTTGTGTCCCCGGTGATGTCCCCCCCCTCCTCTCATCCAATCAGCAACCAGGCGCCCACCGTCTGGGAACTCGGGCTGGCTGAGGTGCAGGTCGTTGCAGGTCCTGGCCGGGTTGTCCTGGGTGCCCATGGGGAACTTCATGCGCTCGATGTCCTGCTTGAGGTTGTTGAGGGAGCCGAACACGTCCTCCATGCCCTCCGAGTACGCGGCGTCCATGCCGTAGTCGGCCAGCGCCTCGTCCGCCTGGGGTTGGTCCGCCTGCCGCCTGTTCTTCCTGGAGCCCTGCTGTATGGGCAGGGGCTGGATGATGTCGCCGGGGGGACCCTACAGGGGGGGAGAAAGGGGGGGGGGGGGGGGGGGCGGGGGGGGTAGGGGGGGTTAGAGAGGTTGCGGTGCGGCGCATCCCGCCGGCTCGTGCTGAGCGTGTTTGATCTGCGTCGGGGAGGAGTCCCTGCGATCAAGGTCGCCGGGAGTACCGAGACGTGCTAGCTGACGATGGCATTGTGCATGACTGGAGAGACAATCTTGTTTGAGCTTGGTAAATTTGCACCCCAAACACACACACACACACACACACACACACACACACACACACACACACACACGCACACACACCCGTTCCGAAGCGGTGCTGAGGATGAATAACAAAGACAATCTTGTCTAAAATAGTTTTCATATGTTGGCCAAAAGTAGAGAGTCCCAGACTATCAAGAGAGGAGAGACCTGAACCGTATCTTGAAGTGTCAGTGTGTATTTGCAGTGAGGTTGGGGGGAGACTTAAGCGCATCACCTTGTGGGATGCGCATTACATATAAATGAATATGAAATATATTACTGTTACCAAAATATTGATTATTTATTTCTAACCCTAATCCTTACATTGGAAACGGTATCCGTGTTTAGGAATCCCAATTGTGCCTAATGTCCTTTGTGTTCAGAAAGAGGGCAGAACTTAGGCATCACTAAAGGACACTGTACTAAATAACCATCACACATTCACTGCATTTCATAAAAGTGATGGAATAAATCGCTGCAGTCGTAACAGTATGAGTATGGAATAACACAGAGCAGCATTAACAACAGAGCATGCTTACAGGTGGTCCTGGGGGTCCGATCAGACCAGTGTCTCCCTTCTGACCGCTGGTTCCCTGTAAGGAAGCAAAGAGAGGGCAAGGTCGAAGAGACATTAATGCACCGTGGGATTGGGGTGAATAAAATTGTACTTATTGGGGAAGTGCTTGTATAAAAATGCTGGAAGAGTGTGAAATGTAATGTTATGCAGTCGGGTAACTTACAGACGACCCCTTGGATCCCTTTGAGCCATGGGGGCCCTGCAGGGGGAAAGAAATGACACGTTGTCAACGTCAATACATCACAGACTCAACATCAACGGCCCCTGGTGGGTGGGCTTACTGGATGTACAAGAAAGAACTTACGGGAATACCAGGGGGGCCGGGAGGACCGAGAGGTCCGGAAGAGCCGCCGATACCCTGATGAGACACACAGAAACAGCAAGGACTTCAATTCACCTGTGGGGGCAGTCGGACAAACACTCCCGTCCCACTTCAGGGATCAAAGGTAACCCTGCTTCTGGCGATGGCTCTCTCTGATTGGTTTAGGGGCCAGGGGATTTCAGATGTAGTGGTTGGATGTTTAAAGAGAGCATGGTCTGCCTGAATTGGGGGCCGGGGGGTTGTACTTACGGAGTCACCCTTTCCTCCACCGGTACCCTGGGGTCCTGGCAAGCCGCGGTCTCCCTTCTCTCCTGACTCACCGGGGGGTCCGATCAGACCGATCAGACCAGGGTGACCCTAAAACCAGAAGGAAGCGGGTGGCACACGCACGCACACACACACACACACACACACACACACACACACAGAACACAAAGAGACCAGAAAAAAGATCAGAATAGAAACAACAAAGCATAGTAATTAGTAATTTGGCAGTGCCAAAAAAAAAAAATAAGCAAATTGGGCTCCTTTGTCATAGGAGCTTGCACGTCTAACTCTAGGAACGCTAATTAAAAAAAGTCTTTCTGGGGGGGCGGCCGGAACACTTCTCACAATATAAAATGATTGTGTTTATGATGACTGTCACTTCTAACCATGGCACCCCTGCATTCTGCATCTGCTTTAGAGTGAAGGCCATCTGTTGCTTTTCCACTGGCACCGTGCCAATGACCACAGCCCAGAGAGGATTTGATGTGGCTTATACCTCCCTAATTCAATCAGTATGTGGAAAGTCTATACACACTCAAGGTTTGGAGTTTAACTCGCAAATGAATACACCGCTTTCTTCCTCTCGCCAGGCAGAAATATAGCAATAGAAAGCTGGAGGAAGAGATGGAGGTAAAGCCGCCTGAGATGTTTGCTTACTTTCGGAAGGCCTCAGATAAGACGCACGGGAGAGATATGGGAAGCACACAATGAAGCAATTTGAGATTAGCATCATAATAACAACGCCTTGCCTTCTCTCCTTTGTGGCCCGAGTCGCCTTTCATGCCTGGGAGACCGGAGGGTCCCTGTGGAGGGGAGAAAGAGTCCGTCAAACATCGTCAGCAAAGCGAATTAAAAGCATGGAAGAGATTCAGAGGGATGGCTGGGAGAGCCAGCCTCACCTCACCCCCCCTCTGGGGCTATCATAGCACAAATAGGATCAACTGCTGTCACATAAGTGCTTGGTGAATGTTGATGAAGTGATAGATCGTAACGCACCAAAAAAACCCAAAACACAAGGGACCTTAGTTTAAGATAAGGGATTATCATTACGGGCAGTGGCGGTTCTACATTGAATTACACCCTGGGCGAGACCCCCTCCGAGTGCCCCCCCCCCCCCGCCCCCCCCCCCCGAAAAAAACTAACAAAAATATTTTTTGTTGGGGGGTGGGGGGCACCAACAGCCTAACCCTTATCATAACAATATGAGTGAAAGATACTTGCAAAAGCATGCTTGCTCCCAAAAAAATTGTTTGTAAATCATTGCTCCAAGTCTATTTCTAATAATGTGATTGTCACATTAACTATCTATAGTTTCTGTAGGCTTTCTGACTATTTTTGGTCTGTTGACATCAAATTTTGGATGATGGTGGACGTGGTGGGCGGCGATTGTAGCTGAGTTTAACATCTCATGCAATGTTGGGGCAGGGCAGCTCAGCGACCGCGTTCCTCCGTAGTTTATCACATAAGCCTGCAGGCTTCACTAAGGATTTTAATCTGCTCTAACAGTGGATCCCCCGTTCCCCCCCTTGTCTGTTCCATTTGGGAGACGCAGAGGTGAACTGTCCCCCACGCCCCCCTCCCCTTTTCCTCTTCTAACACCGCTTCTGTGACGGCACCTCCTCAGCAAGCAGGGGCGCCTGCAGCCGGAGGGGGCGCCAATATGCCAATTCCCCACACAGTGATATGATAGATAATAGAAAACCGCTTTGCGGCGCGGATAAAACATTTTTTCTCGTGTGCTCGTGCCGCCCCCCCATGTGTCATGAAATAATGCTGCCCTGGGCGGCTGCCCGCTTCGCCCGTGCCTAAAACCGCTACTGATTATGGGGGATGACAAGACTGGATTATAACCGAAGGAGACTTGATGGAGGTCACGTTAGAGGAGGGCGATAGGTGGGGTTGGGGGGGTGGGGGGGGGCTGGAAGGGGTAGAATGGGTAGAGGGGATAGAAGAAGTAGAGGGCATAGAGGGGGTAGAGGGGTGAAAGGTGTAGAGCGGGTAGAAGGGGTCGAGGGCATAAATGGGGTAGAGGGTGTAGGCAAGGTAGAAGTGGGTAGAAAGGGTAGAGGGGGTAGAGGGCTTAGCAGGGGTAGAGGGGGCGGAAGGGGTAGAGGGGGCAGAAGGGGTAGAAGTGGGTGGAAAGGGTAAAGGGGACGGAGAGGGTAGAGAAGAAGAAGGGGTAGAAGGGTTTCTCACCAGGGGTCCGGGAGGGCCGTCTTGACCGGAAGAACCAGGAAGTCCTTGTTCTCCCTGAAGAAAACGAGGACGATGTGAAAGATGATTTGAAAGAGAACACACAACATTTTCCAAGGAACATTTCGCTTTTGAGATACGTGAAAGTATAAAGTGAATGTATAAAGGGAAAGTATAAAGTGAAAGTGAAAGTAAAAAGTGTATAGTGCATTCTGCTCACCACGGGCCCGGGGATACCACGCAGTCCTTCAGGACCTGCTTTCCCAGATGGTCCCTGGATTCCAACTGGTCCTGTTTTACCCACAGGTCCCTCTGCTCCGTATTCTCCCTATTAGAAGATACAGCATCAAAAATATTATTCAATATTCATCTGTTTGAGTCTGAGCGATACCGATCCATGCAAAAAGATATTCGGTGCAGTTGGATCTCAGATCCAGCAGTCCTATGTTATTATATAGCAGAACCTCTGTGGGTAGATGACACAGAGCCTGACACCAAAGACTAAAGGGGCGGAGTTAGGCTGTGTCTCCTGTTTCGGTACGGAGGAATGCTACAAAAGACAAATTGATTTGAGCAGGTAGACAATGCATTCAGAAGGGCTAGTGTTTTTCTACTGTGGCCAGTCTACACAGCGTTGTATTGAAACTTTTAAAGACACGTTTTTACTATTGCTGGCCAGTACAAAAGTGATGAATCGATCTGTTTGCCAACATTTATAAAATGTTATTTTACAGCTAGTAGAGGCTACCAAGGTGTTTTGCATCAAAACCTTGGTTTTGAGTACTTCATAATGATCAATCTTCACACAGATCCCGGCTTTTGTCCTTGAACAGCAACAGGGGGGCTTTTAGGTATTGGGTTTTCCTCCAGACGTCATAATGGTGAAGACATATTGACGAGGGATTATATTTCTCTGACAGCCAATTAGTCCTGGATATGACACTCTGGGATCCGCTTGCCGTCCTGGCATTGCCTCAAATAAACCGTATCCTTCCCCTCTCAATGTTTTTCGCATTTGTGTGCATGTGTATGTACGCACACATATAAATGACTGTACTGTATGCTCATGTGTGTGTGCATGCGAGTGTATTCTTATGAGTGTGTTTGCTGCTTTTTCGGGTCTGTCAAGCGCACGGAAATACGACAAGAAATGTGAAATTTGGGAAACCGACAAGGCAGCGCCAGAGAATTCATTGTTTGTCGCTGTTCTTTGATCTGCGGATTCTCATCGCAATGACAACATCCCGGACCCAGCGAAGGGGAGTGAAGGAGAGAGAAGGGCAAATGTTTTCATTCCAGAGTGGTGTCATCCAAACGGGTGATTTCATCTCAGCCTCAATTTCAATCTTGCTCACCATGCAGACAAAGACACGTGGTGGCCATTTCAAATGAAACAATCCATTTGCACTTATTGCACACATTCTTCTGCGTGACAGATCGTCGTTAAAACACAATGGCCTGGATGCTATTGAAATGTAATTGCTTTCGCAATCATATGATATGTAGTTTCAATTTAAATTGTAGTAACGCTACAGAAATTACATACAGGTACATATTAAATACCCTCTGGATCCTCACTAAAGGAGCAGGAGCAGGAGGCTGAATGGTCAGACTGAAGGCTTACCTTGGATCCCTTTTCTCCTTGTCTGCCCGACTGTCCTGCTGGCCCCAAGGGACCCTGGAGAAAATGACATTAAGCACTCAATATGTTGTCCTTCATCATCTGTGTATGTCATTCAGAGTTTACTTTCTCATACATCTGGAAGTGTTTACCATCTAACACACCTTTGGATTCTATGGGTTTTAATTCAATGGGTTTCAGTTGAATACGACTAAATAAATTAAATTATATTATATTAAATTGAATTCCCTTCAATTCAAATAAATTAAATTCATTTTAAGTCAATTCAAGTCAATTAAGTCAATTCAAATTGTTTATTTTATTAAAACTTTGTCACTAATCATTTTATTATACTTTTTTACATTGGCATTTATAAGTATTGATAAGTGGCTCATAATCAAACAAGCCAAATCACTAGCTTGCACGAAAGACTGGATGAATAGGGGAACAATAAACCTTTTGCTAATATTAATCATGCTGATACAAGTGTAATAAATGTCGCCTTAAACAGCAGGATTGAGGAGAGTGGTTGTTGAGTCAGACCAATGAGTGTGAGTCACTTTGGATAGAAAGGCTGTCAGCATTTTTAGCTAACTGCCCTCTAATCAACACAACAGTGCTTTGCCTTTTAGCTCAAGTAATGACAATAACTGAATGCACTGAATGCAGTGAGAGAGACTACGTGCACACACACTTTGAGTGAGAGAGAGACCTGGTCAATTGTCAATACAGAAAACTACTAATACAGGAACTTTGTGGTAATGCATTAGCAGATTATTGTGTCCATGTGGTTGTGTATGTGCTGAGTGTGCTTTGTGTGTGTATGTGTGTGCATGTGCGTGCTTGCATGTGCTCGTGCTTTCTGTGTGTGCTTTGTGCTTTCTGTGTGTGTTTTATGCTATATGTGTGTGTTTGTGCGTGCATGTACATGCATGAATGTGTGTGTGTGTGTGTGTGTTATAGCGAACAATCCCCACGCATCAATAACCACCTACTCTGAGCCAATTTGGAAGAGATATCGGGGGAGAATAACCTGGCAATTAGCATGGAGAGGATAAAAATATATCAACAAAGGCCATTAATGTGGAATGAAATGGGGGTCTAATTTGCTCTGCAGCCTTCGTCACATAGACACACACAGCCCCCGGAATACAAATGCTGAGCTTAAAAGTGCAAAGCACACTGAACTTCTAATTGCTTGATCAACCTACAGTATGAACCCACTGTTTGAAATTCCTGACACAGAATTGCCCAGGAAAAACGCTAATCTAGCGAATAGAATGGAAATGTTACTTTCCCCTGGCAGTTGGCACTGGCTCAGTCATCCCCGGTACTCTGTCTCCCATCTGGTATCGTATGCTTCTGGCATTCAATGTATTGAGGCTTATTTCACCTTGTTTTTACTGTTGCTGTTGATCATCTGTAAGGCCCACCAATGGTGCTGTCCAAATGTCGTAATGGCAGTGTATGCAGTGTACACACACTGTTTAGACGTTTGGACAGCAAGTCCTGTCCTAAGACACTGTTTTAGGAGCTCTGTTAATGCTCTGCTAATTCCACACCAAATATGTGTTTAATTCATTCATAACGTCTGATGGATGACAGCACAGGGAATATCACAGATCCGTCTAAAATATGCTAACCCCACAATATTGATATTCTTCCCGGCTGGCAGGCAAGAGCAATAGAGAAGCAATCTAGGATGAATAAACCGCTGTGCCTCTCTTGGCTGAATCCATACAGTAAAGTTGAGAGGCATGATTGAGCATGTATTCCACTGAATACCAATGTGTTTCCGTCCTCCATGCAACACCAAAATGAACTTGGAATAAGAAGGAGTAGTCTCTCTGGCTGAGCAACACATGCCAAACTTTAGTTTGTACTTGGCTTGTTCTTTGTGTTTTTGTGTGCTGCTTCGAAAACCAATACAACATCATGATGGTAAATGGACAATTGTAAACAAACGTTGGAAAGAAAAGAGCTCAATAATGGTGTGTGTGTGTGTGTGTGTGTGTGTGTGTGTGTGTGTGTGTGTCGGGGATTTATCTACACTCCAGTTGGATTTGGTTGTAATGTTGAACAGTGACAGTGTAAGGCTGAAAGTAACATCTACATTCCAAAACTTAAGACGCACTCTCTGCTATTTTCACATTAGTCAAAAATAACAATAGGCCATTATTCTGGATGAAAACACTCGTTTTTTTTCCAAAACTAGCTTATAAAATGCTGTTGTTAAAATAAATCATGGTTGTTTTGTATCTTTTATTATGATTAAACCATTTTCCTCCTGGTTATTGTTTCAGATAGCGCAGAAATGGAGCACAAGTGAGACATCCAACGAGGGCGTCTCATACATCATGTACTTACCCGTTTGCCAGGTGGGCCTGGTACTCCAGCCTCCCCAGATGGACCAGGAGGTCCCTAAATTGAAACAAACGCCACACGTTTACAATTGTTATGCATAAACTAGATATAACAAAGATGTGATGTCAAATATATAACACATTGTGTGTTAGCGCTATTCCACTGTGATTTGCATGAATTTAATGAATTTCAAGAACAGCAGACTCACAGGTTGACCGGCGTCTCCGTCATCTCCCTTGTCTCCTCCTAAACCGTCGAGTCCCTGATCAGAACAGAAGAAAAATGTGAGTGCATGACTTTGACATACAATAAGTTATAGCTAGTCTATTTGTTTGGGAAAATATACAAAATGCACACTTACTACACATAATAACACTTATGAGTTATCTCATAGAAGATAAAATGTGACATCCACATAAAAAACCCATAAAAAGAGTAAATGCATTTGACCTTCTCTTGTTCATCTATAGGTATAGCCTATCCCAGGAGAGATGAAACAAAGGCTATTCCATGAATGAGGTGTCCAAAAACCCCAATGCATCCACCTGGATTGATTAAAGTCCCCATTAAGCACTTACAGCGACACCAGCCTCTCCGGGGGGTCCGGGGTCTCCTGGGAAGCCGACCGGTCCCTGCACACAGACAAAGAGTCATAGCATCAGTGACAGTTCTATTAGTGGCCCCGGCACAGGGTCTCCGGGGTCTCCATGGCAATAAGCCTGCCGTGTAATCCGGCTATGGTGTGTCGTGTCAGGGCTGACGTACAGGGTTTCCCTTGGGCCCGTCGTCACCGGAGGGTCCACGACCGCCAGCGGGCCCCGCGGCTCCGGGAGGTCCGGATTCACCTTTCTCGCCTGTTTCTCCCCTGGGGCCCTGGGGGATAAGAGAGGCAGGAGGAATACTTGAAGAAGGTAACTTTGTCATCATAAATCCCAGTGATATCAAGATGTGCGCTGAACTGTGTTGTCAATGCCACACATTTTTTTTTTTTCAAGCTTGGGAAGCCTTACGAAGGACACCAGTAACTATGAAGTCTGTTTTGATGGCCCACAGGTAAGAAGTGAATGCCAAACAGGGACTTGACAGATCCTTCTTCGTAGGGGTCTTTCCATGGTGAAACATCAACAAAACACCTTCGCTCTGCCCCTCACGAATCAAGATCTAACCATCAAACCCCCTAGATTGGCCCGACATCGGGATGAAACTTTATCAGACAGATTGAAACTCGCGTGCCGGCGGCGGGTGGGGCGTAATGACAAGCCTGGTAGATTACAAGGGATCGTTAGACGACCCGTTGGCGAGGGTGCTGTTTTTTCCGCTCGACGCCAGCGGCACGCACTAACTCCTCGAGAGATAGCAACCCGACCTGACAACGGGCCTATCCGTCACTCTGGACTGATACACAGCTGTGGACAGCTCCATCAATAGCATAGCATTATTCCTGACGAACGGCTCAGAGAGGCAACACATAAATATTTGCTCTTGAGTACCCCCCTCTTCCTTCTAATTCTCTCATTAGAAGGAGAGATTTTACATCCGACCATGGCATCACATTCAAGGGTGTACCGGGGAGAGAGAGAGATAATACACAAAAAAACAAAATATGGCCATCTGGTAATCAATTATTCTTTAGAATTCGACAAAAACATTGAACGCCTTCTCCACCGCTGCAGCCGCTCATCCAGCTGGTGTGTGGTTTGTTGGTACCCTGAATGAAATGTGTGCCTCTAAATAGAGACGTCCTCCAGGTTGGTTCGTCAGTGACACGGTTAGATTGGTGCCGTCCAATGTGGCCCGGCTAATCATATAGTGACGGCAATGGTGGCCCGCTCAACCTGGCTGCCCATCAACATGACATGGTGCTGGAGCAGCCGGCGGTGAAGTGCTCCCCATTGCTCAACTGACAAATAATTAACATGGCCTAATTAGCGGCCCTCGACGAGATGAATTAGTTACAAAACAAACTGCCACAATATCTCTCGTGGGACGGGAGGAAATTACACGCCAGCGGTTTTAGTGCACTTACGCGGCAAAATGGGGCTCAGCTGGTTAAACGATTGAATCCGACGATTGAAAGCACAGTGTGCTACATTTGAGTGTTTTGTACATTGCTCAAGCTAATGGCACCTAAAGGATATAAAATGACTTATAAATATAATACAAACTCTATGTGGAATAAGAGAATAACATAAGGTGTAAAGTGGGTTAGCTACGATGCATAGGCTTACATTTACGTTTTCGTTTCCCATTCTCCCTGTTTTTTTGTTTCCGGTTTTAAGTGTGAATACACAGTTTCATTTCAGGGATATGCTTCTTTTTACTTTTTCACCCAGATAATGTTTGATCATTGTTTATGCTTTTAAATGAGCGTCTTGGGCATCCTTGATGATGAAAGACCCCATGATAAAAGACAAATCGTCCATCATCATCATGTAAGTGCATCTTCTTAGTGTACATTTTTAACACGGATGGGCCATCACCCTGCACTCACCCCCATGCCGGGCTCTCCGGCGGGTCCTGGGTTGCCTGACTCCCCGTGCTCTCCCTGTTGAAAATCACATGTGACAGAGTGACAGGTTATCACCCTGGCCTCCGAAGTACTGTCTACCAGCATTCAGTGGTAATCCTTCAGCCACAGTTCACATGCATGCAGCATCTACAGTCCATAACTGAAACATTCTCCCACATTCTCAAGTTCACGCATTGCTAAAGAGAGTTAGCATTGGCATGACTATGTTCACAAGTTAATTAATAAGCCGCAGGAAATCTGGCCGGCTTGAAGCCATCTGGAAACACTAGTTGGCCGTTACCTTCTCTCCGTTGCCTCCCATGGAACCGATACCACCAGGTGGTCCTTGTGCACCCTGCGGAGAAAACACAGACACACAAACAGACACACACACACACACAAACACAAACACACAAACCCCCAAACACCTCTGTTATTACAGTAACAAGCTCAAAGAGGAGGAGGAGAGTCAAAGAATCAAAGCCTGTGTCGCAGGTGAGAGTAGGTGACTCAAGCTGCTCATCAGAACTAAGAACTATCAGCTCAGAATTCAGAACGCCAAACTCAAAGGCTTACTTAAAGTGTAGCAATATTCAATATTAACACTTTTTGTTATTTATTAACCATAGCTCTGCTTTTCTTTCAGGTATTTTGTAGTATATTGTAGTGTAAAAAACAGCGTAAGCATTTATTGTCCTTGACATTGGACATTTGCATTGAATCAAAAAAACAGGGTTGTCAAGAGGGGTGAATGAACTTGAGACTCACGTCAGCTCCGCTTGGCCCCTGGGGACCTCTTGGGCCAGGGGGCCCGGGTGGACCCTAAAGGACAAATTCAGGACATCCGTTAGAAATCAACCTCAAGTCAATGTCGTAGATCGGGAAAGCTAACATTACAAAAGACAAAATATTTGGTATTTTGGGTTTATTTTTTATAAAAGGGTTTGCAAGATCATTCAAAGAACATTGATTTTAAACTGAAGTGTAGCGCTAAGTCTCAAGTGTTCAATTTCATAATTGCATACTCTGAAGTGCTCTCTGCCACCACCGCCGCTACTGCACAAAATATTTAAAAGCACAAAAATGAAAGCGGCAGCACTCACCATCGCCCCGACGTCTCCGTTCTCTCCTTTGTCACCTGGGGGGCCGGGCAGACCCTAAGGAGCGGAGGAGAGAACCATAAGTGCTTTACCTGAACAAAGCAAAAGGTCAGCGCCGCAGGCCACGCACATCTACACCATTACCACCTAAAACCCCCCACACCACCACCTGCTGAAGAATAAACACGTTCACTGATGATGATGATGATGATAATGATGACGTGATCTGTTGGAGGTGAATGCACTGTAGTGCACATTATGGGGGTGGGTGTGTGTGTGGTGGGTGGTGGGGCTGTGTGCAAGGTGGGGGTAGGATGGGGATACACTTACTCAGCCCCCGGCACCTGTTTGCCGCATACACACAATTAGTCAAAAGGAGCAGCTTCTGTAATTCAGTAAGAGTGTGGTGGATTTCTTGTGGTGGTGGTGGTGGTGGTGGGGTGAGGGGAGAAAATCCGCCTATGTTAATTACAGGGGTGGGAGCTCCATCCATCTCTCTGTGTGAGACGTGTGGAGGCAAATAAAGTGAAGGGATTGCAGGCGGCAACTTTTTGGGGAGTCCAGAAGAGAGCCTGACCGGAGCAGTTTGACCGCGGCGTGCAGGGAGTTGCAGCCGTAGCCGCTGGGGCACATTAACCCACACACTGTTCAAGTAAATCGAAACCAATGGAAAATAATGTAAAACTCCTTCCATTGTGGTTCCTTTGTCCACCTGCGTAATTACAGTCATTACTTGTTCTGTTAGCTCAACTCTGATCACGGAGCGTGCTTAATCAATTGGCGGGGGGGGGGGGGGGGGGGGGGGGAGGTTGGGGGGGGTGGGGCACCATGCATGATAAGTTAAGCGTGGAACGGAGATGACAGGTAGATCCGTCACCGCCACCACGTATGATTCACCACAATTCATGCTCATTTTTCCCCCGATGCGCCACGCGATCCGGCGAACGAGGAGGCTCGTTTATATGTAGCTATGACGACTGTGGGTGTGTAGTCACGGTGATGGAGAAAGTGTTGTCAGTGGGTGTGGAAAATTGATAAAGCATGAGGTGTGAACCAGAAGGCTGGGGGAGGAGGTGAGGTGCTGAGAGACTCCCACGCAAACACACTCACACACACACACACACACACACACAGCAAACACACACACACACACACACACACACACACACACACACACACTCACACACACACACACACACACACACACACACACACACACACACTCTCAGACACCGCTCTTGGGCACTCGTGCAAGGCATTAGATCAGAGTAGATCGATAAAGGTTTACTTATGGCCTGGCATTAACCTCTGTTTTCCACACTCAAGTTGGACCATGAGGACACTCGGGTTTAATCAAAGCTGATATTTACCCTCTCAGTCTGAGGGATTCAGATGCTACAAGAGGAGGACCTTCTGATATTTCCCCCCGCAAACACAGTCCCGCCCGTCATAAGGCTTTCAAATCAAAAGCCTTTCATTTCTTCAGAGTCAAAAGAAAGAAAATCATTAACGTGGCGACAGATATTTGAATCAAAAACGCTGAGCTTGCAATGGCTGTTGCCATCTTTTTGAAGGGCAGCTTGGCCAAACAGAATTGAAAGTGTGGAGATGGAGTGCATTATGCTCAATTAAAAGCCAATTGCACTTAATAACAATGTTATCTGGTCCCATTGACCAGCGTGACAGCCCTAATTTCATCCTCAGCCAGTCTTTGGGATAATTAACTTGAAGATGATTTAAAGGGGTCTGTTTCTTTAGTCACTACACCTAAAGATGATTTCTTTAATAAGGCTCAATGGTATTAAACTATGCCCTTTGGGGCTCCTCTCTGCAACACTGTATTTTTTGAGAGGGAAAAATCGAACGTGACATCACACAGAAAAGTAGCATATAAAAGCCTTCACCAGGAAGCACTTAACTAACTAAAGCTTGGATCGGCTCCAAAAGACAAAAAGAGGATAAAATTTATAAAAACAAACCATTTGATTCACATTAACCTAATGATGGCCAAAACTGCTTTGTAGCATTTCCTCTGTAATTGCAAACACAGGACATGTATGCTAATAGCGCTAATGGCTATGAAGCAGCTATCAATGCAGACAGCAAATGGAGGCTTCATTGCTTTTGATGTGTGTCAACACTTGGGCTAGCCGCCTGTCAGAGCAGCTGGTGTTTTAGTCAGGCCTGTGAGTGCTACAGGCAGGGGCACCATTTACCACTTAATAATGATGCAGTATGACTGGAAACCAATAGGGGCTGTCTTAACTTTAACACCACGGCCACATGCCAAACACTAGACTCAAAATGCATGCGATGGGCATGGATTTTACTTGAACACTGTCTGCGCTCTGG
Source organism: Micromesistius poutassou (assembly GCF_964030765.1). Classification (NCBI taxonomy): domain Eukaryota; kingdom Metazoa; phylum Chordata; class Actinopteri; order Gadiformes; family Gadidae; genus Micromesistius; species Micromesistius poutassou. Next base: position 8,478,079 of record NC_140286.1, read on the forward strand.
GAGGAGGCGAAAGATATAGAGTTAGCATGGCAAGAGAGAGAGAGAGAGAGAGAGAGAGAGGAAGACAGCGTGAGATGCAGAGGGAGCAAAATCGCGGGAGAGGGAAATAATAGCAAAGAAGAGAGTGTGAGAGAGAGGGCGAGAGAGAGAAAGAGAGAGAGAGTGAAAGAAAGCAAGAGAGTGTGAAAGAGAGGGCAAGAGATGGGGACAGTGTGAGAGGCAGAGAGAGAGAGAGAGGGGGAGAGAGAGAGAGAGAGAGAGGGGGAGAGAGAGAGAGAGAGAGAGAGAGCGAGAGAGAGAGAGAGAGAGAGAGAGAGACAGAGAGAGAGAGAGAGAGAGAGATAATGGCAGGCGAAACACTGTTTGCCCGGGAGCTATGCTAAATGTTATTAGAAGTCAAGGCGGTATCAATAAATTAGGGTGTGTTTGGCTGTGGTTATGTAAATGATGTGTGTGGGGGGAAACAAAACAATGGAGGCTTATAGGATCTTAAGGGACCATTGTGTGTCAAGAGCTCATTGTGTGACAGCATTGACATTATGAGGGGTTGTTTATGTATTGTGTGTGTTGTGTGTGTGTGCCGTGTTTGACGGCACACATACACATTTTGATGTCAGTCCGGTAGGGGCCCGGGAGGGGCCAGAGATGACTTGGCGGTGCGTACCTGCAGTCCGATGGGTCCGGGCAGACCTGGGAATCCACGAGAGCCCTCATCTCCCTTCTGGCCGAACATGCCCTGTTGACCTCTTGGACCTGCCTCGCCGTCGGTACCCTGAGGGAGGTCAAAGGTCACACGTTAGCTTAGCTTCGGGGTTGAGAAAGTGAGAGGGAAAACACACCTGAGGAACGAGCTCGCGCTGCGGTAAACAAACCCCGGTTCCCCGTGCAGCCCGCCCACGAGCGCACAGCTTCTGTTTGTTTATGGTCATATTTTATCCCTTCATGTATTCAATCCTACCTTTTGTTATAGCCTTCCCCTTGTGCTATCATGCCACTGGTAATGAGCGGTGGTTTCATATCACATTCATACCACGTTTAGCATCTATGTTTTTTCATGTTTTTATTCATTGTTTTGTTTTTGTATTGTTTTGGTATTCATATTTCATGACCACCATTTTATTTTCCATTCTTTTCAACATGGTCTTTTCCTCAATTATTTACGTATCTGTTCACATGTGATCTGGGGAAATACAGGACACCACAGGGCAATAAGTTCAGCCAGCATGGCAGGGCTGGCGAGAAGCCTGAGGAATCTGCACGTGAAATACTGCTGAATCCATCGATATATATACTGTATATATAGATATATATATATGTATACCTCCTGCGGGAAGGCAGAGGCGTCTGGTGCTGGGGGAGAGCGCCGGACGGGGGAGGAGGGGGAGGCCACTGAGTGTGTGTCTGTGTGTGTGAGTGTATGTATGTATGGGGGGGGGGGGGGGGGGCTGGCTTTGGGGAAGGGCTGAAGTGCTGGCAAAACCTGGAGCATCGAGTTTCAAACGTGTGTCAGCACTCGACGGCTATACCGTTTTTTTTTTTTTTACAGCGGAGCACCGTTTTGTTTTTTTTACAGCGAAGCACCGATGACTATTTTATTTTGTTAGGGTTGGATGCTCCTGCAGAGGAGGATGCAGGGGAAAGGTTCAAGATTCAGGAAATCCTATTTTATTGTTTTTCAATATTGTGGCTCCTGTGTTTTTTGTTCATGTGTGTCGGAGCATCGGTGTGGTCGAGGTGTGGTATAGTTTTGGTCTTATGAGCCACACCTGATCATCTAACCCCCATTGAAAGGGTCAGTTTGTGGGAGAATGTTCCAGTTAGGTTGAATAAACGTAGGTAAAAATTTCTTATAACTCATATAACATAGAAATAATAAAAAAAAAGAACAAAGACCTGTTTGCCATTCATATAGAACAGTGTTTCTCAACCTTTTTTGAGCAAACGCCCCCCTTACCTTACCCTGATTCTCTGGCGCCCCCCCCCCCCCCCCATTATTATTGTTAATTCTATTTTTAAAAAGAATTGCGACACCCGTGGGTAGGCTATATCCATTACCAACTCCACTCCAACTCGTGCTACATTGCTTGAATAAAAAACTTCTGTGCCGCTGGTTTCTTCTGAATGTGTATTCAGAGTTTTATTAAAAGGTTTTATTATTGAGCTATTGAAGTTTAATACGTAACAGTGCTTGTGTACATTTTTATTGGTTATTGAGCTGTTAACCTGCGAACTTGGGTTCAATATGTGTACGAACGACTCCCTTTGTTTACGTGACGTTGCCTAGCAACGCTCATGTGCATGTACAGCCTTTATCCGCTTCGTTTTTAGTTGGCGAGTAGCACGTTAAAGTTTGCGGCCAAATTAAAGTAGTTTTTTACTATACAAGTTAAGCGCCTGTAACATCAGTGTTAAATGCGTATGTGCCGGTTGGTGTGTGTACCTTATGAAAGTAAGTGTTTATTCGCAGCGATTCGCAGACGTAATGAGCAACGTTGAGCAACGGTCTACGTGTAATGCGCACGTTCTATTGTTTACAATTAGCATGCTAAGCGGAGTTAGCTTTATTCACGTCTTATGTTGCTTTACTATGTAATATGGATGAGATTCATGTTGCTTAGTGTAATGCCCCATCCACCGCTTGCTTTGCATGTCCCGCAAACCAACCAGTGGAAGTCAGGGGAGGGCGAAATAGTTTCGGAAAGCACCACGCTACTGCGATGAGGTGGATTTGTTTATCGGCGTTACTATGGCGATCATGACGGTACTGAGCATAAAGAAAAAAGTAAATGAGATGATAGAGGGTTTAGAAACCCATATGAAGATAGGCTTTTTATTTCAATTATCCTATTTTTGCACCGAAAATATTTGAAAACCATGAAAGTTTAAAAAGTAAAAAATAATGACCACTACACAAGTTGTGACGTTCTACGAACGCCCCCCAGGGGGCGCTGCCGCCCCCGTTGAGAAACCCTGATATAGAAAATCAAATAATACTATTCTTAAACAAAGCCAAACTATTTTCCACTATTCGGTTAACTGTAGGGATCCTCAAATGTTCAGCTATTTAACCTTGAATGTCATGCTCAAGAAATAGCTGCAAGGATCGATTTTTCCCCACACAACATTCATTTTAGCCGCACAACCAAAGGGCTGTGTTTAAATGGACCATAAGGCTCGGTCTGGTTACATAATAGACTGTGGCTGTTTCGCTGTGAGTCAGAGCAGGAAAGAATGTAACAGGTGGCCAATAAAATGAATCTGTGTGGCACAGTTAGGGGTTTTAACTGTAAACAACGCTCTTCTGGGGAGCGTTTAAAATTGATGCATGATTGCACATGTGAGACTTTTCTCTAAAGGAAAGCAGCATTTTATCCAATCGCAGGGTATTTAGCTAACACTGTCGAAGTGCAGTGCAAAAAACATAAATGTTTAAAATGCAAAAATTTCCCAAACAAACTCAAAATCGTATCTAAACCAGCGTGTAAAGTAATCCCAGATACATCTACATCAACCCAACAATGTTGTTTTCTAAGTCTGTCTCACTTGTTTTCTAAGTCTGTACATGCATATCATCCTCAGGCCTCTTTGACAAGCCCATTAGGAGACTGCAAATGCAGAAACATAACAATCTACATGGCATAGACTTGCTTTTTGCCCTGGGGCGAGCGTAGCCTGGGAGAATCCTAAAGCTACAGCGTGCTTCCGATGTGCAGGGAGAGGTAGGGTGCACCAGGGTCGCTTGTACTCGGATTTAGCTGTTTTTATGTTTTTGACGGTCGCTGAAATATCCTTTGTGTATCCTCTACTGTGTCCTTCAAAGCCCTGCGAACTTGATAGGCTGTGGTGGATTAGCCAGGGCTGACACCTTCCGGTTTGGCTCTTGCTAATTCTTTCCAACAATGTGGTTATTGTAAGAGTTTATGAAGGTAAGATCTACTTTTGAGAGCACTCTGCCATGATGAATTTCTATGTAAATTTTTTGTATTGACCAAGGCTGAACTTACTCTTTGTCAGTTTGTGATTTATTTTTACATTGTACAAAGGATTTTCCGCTCTGTTACGCCGCAGCTGTATTAAAAAAGTTCCAGCCTGTTCACTGTCATTGCTGCTTGAGAGATACACGCTGCTCCTTGTGCAAATTGGAAAATGGTGTTTTCACTCTACTACACACAAAAAGTCCTTCCTTGGTGAGTAACAGAGTCATACCATTATGACACAAACTCTAAAAGGGAGAAATGATGCTTTCATTTTTATAAAAGCCTTCCATTAGAAAACCATTGTTACAATGTTGCCACGTTGAACCGAAAAACAACATAGAAAGATAGACAGATAGTAATATGTAATGGAACTGAAACTTACTGCTGGGCCTGGAGCTCCGATCACACCCTGGGGGCCACTGGGTCCTGGTGGTCCCTGGGGACATGGGGGTCACACAGAGACACAGTGAGGAGACACAAGTACAAGCCTTCAAAAGGTAAACAAAGACATTCTGCTCTTCATTATGTCATGTTGTTCTGTTTGTGTTCTCATTTAGTTTCTGAAGATTGTAATTCTTCATCCGTGATTAAGATTTCCTAATTTTGTTTTGCGTTCAGTTATTTGCACTGTTTTATTTTATTTTAATGTTTTATATTATTTATTTTCCTTACTTTTCCATTTTTGATGGGTTTGATACTCAAACAAGCCCCTTGGGTGTTTTTTAAGTCTCACTTGCACACAGTTTTTTCGATGAATGCATGTTTCCTTCTTCCTAACTTTTCTGTTGTGCCCACACTGAAACTAAACCTACCTAACCCGAACAAACCCCATTCATATTAGAATGCCATTAGAGGTTGTTCATTTCCATTCTAAACATCTCCTCTCATGTATTTCCATCGTAAGTCTCCATGGTTCGTGGGCATAGTGTGCACAGATTGTTCAACAGAACAAAACGAGTCTAGGAAGAGGGACGTTTGTAGTAATGGGATTAAACAAACCTTGTCATTCAATAGTCAAGTGAGCTGCATAGCAAGGGGAACATTGTGATTTAGTGTTGGATAACTAACCCTCGACTTAATGCAAGTAGCTACCTTATCAAGGAATTCAGAGCAGCGATGCATAAATATTTCATGGGCTGCGGGGGATTCTCAAGGACATCAACCCACAGCCCAACAATAAAGAACAACTTGTGCGCCCCGTTTGTTGTGTAACTTCAGATGTATTTATCAATCGAACTTGGTAGCTCAAGACAGAACAAATAGAGTTAAAGGGAGAGAAAGAAACAGGGTGACAACAATAAGTAAATCTGTGCAGACAGACGGATAGACAGACAGACAACAAACAAAGAAACAAAGTGAGAGATCAGACATTAACTTACGAGTTCACCCTTGTCTCCTTTGCCTCCCTTCTGGCCGGGTCCACCAACCTCTCCCTGTTGGAAGACACAAACACAACTGCTCACCTTTCGTCTTTCCCACACATTTGAGTAGCAAACTGTACTCCAGAGTAATCAATTGATTGGCGCACAGACCATAATTCCATCCCCACCCCACGGAGCAAATTATATGGCGATATCCGTGCCAGGAATAGGCAAATATGTGAAGGTTAAACATTCGAAAAGGAAATGGAACCATATGTTAGCTGTCTCTCTCAGGACATTCTGTTAGCTAGTCAGAGGCCAGAATGTACATTTTATCTTACATTGTATTATTATACATGTGTGAGAGACTGGAAAGCTAAATAATCTGTGATACGCACCTGAGGCAAATTAGAGTGTGGCAGCATAGGTTACACGTTATCTATCATGCAGGCTGTATTGTACATTTTTTATGTTTTCATCAACATGGCAGGACACGTGTTGAGTTTTTTAATGCCAAATAGTGTGTTTTTTAGTGTCCATGGCAAAATAAAGGAGTGTTAATATCTGTATTCATCAGCAAACATGAAATTCATATCTTGGTCACTACAACATACAACAAAGACATTTTTCAACATTAGTGGCAGACCGTTATTGGATCGCTGGTCCCTACGTTACCTTGTCACCGTCCTCTCCGGGGGGTCCCTGGGGGCCGGCGGAACCGGGCAGGCCGACGGGCCCTTGGATGCCATCGCGACCAGCTGGGCCTAGGGGCCCTTTCTCTCCCTAACCACAGAACATGGAGTGATCAGCGTCTCACAAAGTCTCACTCACAAAAAGTCCAAAACGTCAATCAATCTCAAGAGTGTATTTGTGTACAAGTAAGACGTTTAACGCTGTTCAGGTTCAGCCATCAAACTAAATACGGTGTGTTTGAGGGTGTGCATGTGTGTGTGGTACAGGAGTTTACAAAGGTAAGGTTGCGGTGCATCTGGGTGAATGGGCGATTGTGCGTCCATAGCAGAGAGAACCACGACTCACAGGTCCTCCTTTTTCTCCAGCGGGGCCGGGGGGCCCCTGGGGGCCGTTGCGTCCCGTCAGACCGATGGCGCCACCGGGGCCGGCGGGTCCTCTCTCTCCTTGAGAGCCCTGTGATAGAAGACCAGAGAGGGGCTTATCAGGCAGGGCTGATGGGGGGAAGCAAACCCTACGATACCGTAGCGAGAAAATTTCAAAAATATAAAACGACAGGATTCCATATTTTTGGCTGTACTGTAACCATAACAACTGTTGCTACCACAATAATGTCCTTACCAATAAACCCCATTAAAATGATCGGAACATAGTAGATAGAAACATACCACATTCATATTACATACTAAATATGTAAATATGTACTAACCAAACTAATGCCACTGAAATGTAAATGAAACGCTCCAAAATTAAGTAACCACCGCACATCCCAGCCCCTTGGGAGACGAGTTGGCACAGATAAAAACAACCTGTGGTGACCTTGGCCCAGACTCCTCCAGGTTGACAGTGCCCCTGGGCAGCGGAGGGAACTCTTATCAGGTAATAGGATTCCTCTGATTTACTGGGGCGTGCTCTGCCAAGGCCTTTATGGAAGGTCTCTCAATGCATTCCACACAGAAGCCTGGTCTCATTATATCTCCCTAGTTACTCCTGCCTGGTGGTTGTGTGTGTTGTGTGTGGTGTGTGGCGGACTGGCTTTTTCACTACTGGCTGTAGAATTCTTGGATCCACCTGGTCCCTAGAGCTATCTATCTCATATCAAAAGAGAAAGAGAGGGAGAGGCTGCTTTGGAATGCAAAATCAAAGAAACAGACAGACAGACAGACAGACAGACAGACAGACAGAAAGACACACACACACACACACACACACATGAAGATGCACACAAAGACATACTGTGCAGAAGCTCAACGGCAGCTCAATCACTGTCAGGGAAGGCGATGGTGGAAAACAGCAGCTCTCTATGGAGCGTGTGGGCATCCACCAAACACACTTGCATGCACTGCACTAAAAAAAACATACTTCTTCAAGTGTGTCCTTGCAACTTCTACTGGTCCTCTGCCACTTTCAGGAGTGCTTTGAGAAAGATATCTCCATATTACTGCACTGGAAACATAATAAAGTCCAACCTTATTCAGTGGAAGCATGGGCATCTGTGCCCTCCAAAACGCAGGGATTATTGTGTCGATCAAACTAAACGCTGTGAATCCCGAATATCTTTATTCTGTCGGGTTATAGTCTTCTGTAGTCTTTTAACTTATTTATTCATGGCATCTGCTATGCATTCCCTCCATTGATGGTGCTCTTCTGTTTGCATTTGTTGTAAAGTGATTCATAAAAACTTGGATCACAAGAAAAATACTGCACCGGGGTTTGCCTTCGCTTCCGACTACTCTCCTCCAACGAAAAACCCTGCAACACGCCCTCCTTGCTATCCCCAACCACTGCCCCCACCTCAACTCTCTTTCGTCCCCGCCCTCACACGCCACACATCCGCACATCTCCACGCCGCCTAATCCTTCCCCACTCAGAACGGACGGACGCAATCACAGCGGGCCTCTCCGCCCAATGTTTAATGTCAGCCGCTTTCAAAGTCCAGTCTCTCTGAGGGATTGTTTTTCAACCGCACACATACATCAGTGGCAGGGAAAAGGCGGCGAGATCGCTTATTTATGATTTATCCCACGGACCCTGCGTGCTTTGGCTATGTCAGGGTCGCTCTGCAGGCGGGGAGAAGCCTTTGTGCACGTTAAAAGAACAATGGTTTCTTCACGAAGGACGCGCTGTGCTGTAAGCGCGGCAGCAACGCTGATGCAATGGGTGGTAAGCAAAGCACCCCCGCTGTGGAAGTTTATGCGGAGTGTGAGGGAAACTTAGCTTGAAAGGATGTTTTGAGGCGTGGACATGTATTACATGGTGTAAGGGATACGGAACAAAGAGTGTGGCCGAACAAATGAAATATCAAAACATCCTCAAAACATCCTCAAAACGTTGTGTCCAATTGACGCAACATTACACACTAAGGGGTTTAAATGCTGTGGTTTCGTCTGTTTGTCCCACTGATCATCAAAATGATTTGTCGCACAAACCTAATTCCAGAACTTACGGGAAAGGATTACTTTTTTATGAAAAGTGAAAGTGCAGTCTTTGGAAAGCTGAACTGAAAAGAAGATTTGATATTCTGTGCAGCTGAATGCAACTTTCGCCAAAGGAAACATCAAAAGGGGCCAATTTAATATATTCCCACAGTGCTTAGCAGCAATCACGATGGGAAGTTGTAAGCCAACGTCATATTATGAAATGTGCTTTGAACACTCTGTATCTTCTGGCTCACAGGAACCTTTTTGGTTAATGCCAACATTGCCTTTGTTGGTGTAAATATCAAGACGTATAATTACGTGGTTTACATTATAACATAATCTATCTTAAAATAGGATTGTTCTGAAGAAGAGTGATAATGTCAGCGTGAGAAAGGGGGGAGCCAAGAGTTCCATTAACCAAGGGGAGTTTTGACTGAGTTTCTGAACTCTTTCAAAAACCCTGGCATTAATTATTACTGAAATTGGCAGAGCTCAGAAGTATATGCTGCATATATAAAATAAACTATGCAATTTATTTAATATACACAGTTTTCAGACCTGTGTCGTTTTCGACGTGTGTCATGGTTATCAGATATAATCAGTTATAATTTATCCCATTTATTTGGCATGCACATTTTGGAAATATGTGCAAAGCTTTAATGCAATCAGGTCATTGTTCTTTGGGACTTTGTCTTGTTAACTTTAAACGGCTCAACATTTGAAGTGCTGTCTCAGCACTGAAAGCTTTGTGTGTAACTATTTGAAAGATTCTCAAAGCTCACACTGAGAAGCCCATCAAAGGTACTCTTTTTTCAGTACGTTTACGTGAATCAAACCGCTGCAGGATTGCACGGTGCTCCGTCATTCCTGCCGTATACAAAGTTGTTCTCCGGGATGAGCAAAATGCATTTTATTCCTCCTGCCAAAGTTGGGTCAGTGGTTGAGGTAGCCATGGTAACAGTATACTTACGATGGGGCCTTGGGCTCCCTGAGGGCCTTCTCCTCCCTTCAAGCCAGCGGGACCCTGAAATCAGAGAGCGGGAGTGGGGTTAGGTCAAGCTCCCTGGTGCCGTAGCGTTTGGAGAACAGTAATCGCTGCTGTCAAACCAGCAGTTAAACAATAATGTGTGTGTGTGTGTGTGTGTGAGCGTAACTGTCTTCAAAAGTTGTGTGTGTGTCTGTGGGTATGTGTGAGAGCATACAGTGAACAAAGCTTATGCAGTACAGTTGCATTTGAAACGGTGGCATATTCTATATGGGTAAATGTGTGCTTGCGAGTGCGCATAGATGTGTTTATGCATGTGTGTGTTTGTGTGTGTGTGTGTCTGTGAGAGAGGGTGTCTGTGAATGTGTGTATGTGAGAGAGACGGTGTCTGTGAATGTGTGTGTGTGTGTGTGTGTGTGTGTGTGTGTGTGTGTGTGTGCATACGTGAGCGTGTGTGTGTGCACCAGCCTCCACCACGGTTGTCCACCACTACTGTGCCCCTGTCTGATCAAGAGGCCTGACACCGGGGGTAGGCGTTGTTAATCTATGAAAAAATAGCTCTTTATATTTCCCGCTGTCACCATGCCAACCAGCCACCCCATCTCACACCGTTCCCCCCCCCCCCCCACACCTTACCCCACCCAACGGACCCCCAAACAAAGCACAGGTGATTCGTCCATCTTGTGTTATTTTCCTATTCCTCCCTGCCGCTCAGAGGCTTGTCCTGGCTGTTCCCCGCCACACTGGCTGTGGTCTGGGTGGTGGTGGTGGTGAGGGTGGTGGTGGTGGTGAGGATGGTGGTGGTGAGGGTGGTGGTGATGGTGGTGGTGAGGGTGGTGAGGGTGGTGGTGAGGGTGGGGGTGGTGGTGGTGGTGAGGGTGATGATGGTGAGGGTGGTGGTGACAGTGGTGTTGTTGTTGGTGGTGGTGGTGAGGGTGGTTGTGGGGGTGAGGGTAGTGGTGGTTAGGGTGGGGATGGGGGTGGTGATGGTGGTGAGGGTTGTGGTGGTGGTGGTGATGGTGTTGATATGAATGGCAGCTCCTGTGCTCTGAATCCCTTGCTGCAAGCAGTGGCGAGGGAGACATATGGAAAGAGCTGCTTGCCAGGGGCAGTAAAGACTTTCATCATCTGAACTAATTTACGTGCTCCGACACAGCCAAGGGAGCGGGGTGCCAGGCGAGTGATGGGTGCTTCATGTTGCCTCCCCCCCAACCCCCCTTCCATCCCTTGTTGCAGAGAGGGGGGGCTGCATGCATTAGGATGTGGGAAGGGTCCCGCATGCCAGGAGAAAGAAACTAAAAAAACCCTTCTAGTTTATTTATTGGCTCGTAAATCGCTACTGTGCCTCTCAACGAGATTGACCAGAGTATCTGTATGTGTCGGTGTTTGTGCGTGTATGTGTGCGTGTGTGTGTGTGTTCTGGGGGGGGAGGGGGGGGTAATTGAATGTGTACTGCTCCAACACCAGAGTGAGAAACTATTTGTGTGTGTAAATGGAAGCCTGTTAGTTGTGTGTGTGTGTGTGTGTGTGTGTGTGCATGTTTAGTTTTTTATTCACTGCACATCCATACAAAAACTATAAATAATTGGGTTGTAATATTAATTGGGTACTAAAGCAATAAATAATCAGGGGACTTGCTGTTTAAATTATTGTGTATGCATGTGTGTGCTTGTGTGTCTTATGTGCACACATGCACTTAGTGACATGTTTAAAACGCACAAAGCTGTGTGCAAAATGCATTTGAATTATGTACACAGATGTGTGTTGCAGGTGTGGGCAGGTGTAAGGCAGTTGCTTTACTCCTCATGGGACAGCCCACTAGCAGTTGGTTCCGTTCTAACGGTGTGTGTTCATAACAGAATAACAGAATTCATTCTTTACCTATGAATGGCCTTCATTTCCAAATCCAGTCCAATGGCTGGTTCAACTATCTGCTAATGATGGGGGATCTCACAGAGGGCATGTGATGTACTAATGTGTTTGACCTTACATGTACCTCCTCTACAAACACATGCATTATCAACCCAATACAATGCATCTGTTCACAGTCTAATGTGGTCGGTAATGATAACAAATGGGCCATTGTCCTTATTGGTAAAAAAAACTGAAAAAACCAATCGACATTCAACACGATGGATCAGAAGGACACTGGATCGCTGTCATTCGGTGCATATGGTCATCGACGCCACAGGGATGAATACATGATGATGAATGGTTCTGGGACGCTGTCATTAGGGGTTTAATCCTTTCTAAGGCCGAATCCCTGCACACTTCTATGGCCGACCCGACTTCGGCTGTCGGGTCCACTGCCAACTCTGGCATTTGGTTTAGCAGCAGGTAGTTAGCGTTTTAATTAGGGGGATTTAAAACGGTGCTAAACGCAGCAGGGGCTGGACAGGATGAGGGATGTGTGTGTGTGTGTGTGTGTGTGTGTGTGTGTGTGTGTGTGTGAGAGAGCAAGTTTGTATCATCATTAGTGCACAAGTTTAGTATTTGTGTGTCCTTCCGATAGAGATGTGTGTCTATATCTGTGCGTACAATTTGCAGTGTGTGTCTGTGCGTGTGTGTTTGTGTTTTGTATTCAGAGAAGCAAGTGTTTGTGTGCAGGCACGTGCAGGCTTGCACCTGTGTGTGTGTGTGTGTGTGTGTGTGTGTGTGTGTGTGTGTGTGTGTGTGTGTTTCCTACCATGGCCCCCGGAAGACCTCTTGTACCCTGGAAGCCCCTCAGACCATGAGGGCCCGACTTCCCTGAGATGCCCATGGGGCCCGGGTCTCCCTGCCAGGGGAAACAACAAACAAACACCGTCAGGTCCTCTGACAGCTCGACAGGTGATCAATGGACGGTGATCTGCTTTTAAGCCCCCCCAAAAAAATAAGTGCCATCTCAAAGCTGTGGAAATGGTGGCAAAATACGAAATAGGAGGCAAAAACGCAATTATCCCAAATAACAGAGAGAAAAACGTTTGCTGGGTGGAAATGAATAGCAGCCGTAATCACGTTGCCTTAACAGGCCCTGGACCATTTAAAGCAATTGTTATAGTTATAGAGCAGAATTGTCTAAAGGAAACCGTGTTTAACACTGCAGTATTTAGGCCCCAACTTTATGAACCATCTTGGTAGAAATATAGCTGCTAAAAGACCCCCAGCAGTTCCTCACCGTTACCTCTCTAAAATGATCCGGTACATCGTACGTAGGTTATAATCAAATCTCGAAAATGTATTTAACTACCTGCATTTCTTTAAAATCACACATTATATTGGGCCTTCATTCATAAATCCCCAGAATAGTACAATAATACTTTATATTGGTGTATATGGTTCCCTTACTGTGTACTTTTCTGAGAAGAGTCGCCTGGGAATACTCTGAAACACTGAATTTCCATGCGGCTGCTTTGTGACTGCTGTGGCATTATCGATGCACCGTTTGCAATGTTGTCCCTGAACAGTCTAATGAGCAAACTTACCCTTTGCTTCTTAATTCCATCAGCTCTCTCTCGGAGCACACGTTATTGGATAGTCAACCTCGTGGCATTTCAATTTGTACGACGCGCTCCGATATTGATTGCATTTTTCGATTGTACTCTGCCTCGCTCCTATAACCGGCTTTGGAGAAAGTGTAAACGCTAAACATCGGCTCAATTAATTCATTCAAATACAACACCTACGTCGACAACTTATGTCAATGACTCTTCGACTCCATGCAAAGGATTCATATGGAGCACTGTGTGAATGGAGATTCATCACAATTCATCACAGACGCTGGCGTTTACCTTGCCACCCTCTTTGCCAGCAGCTCCGGGTAGACCTTGTTCACCGGGGGGTCCAGGGGAGCCTGGGTGTCCTCTCTCTCCGCTGGGGCCTGTCTCTCCGGTAGGGCCCTGTCAACCACCAGGGAGAATCATCACAGTCACATCCAATAAAATGTCTTGGATTTTGGGCCCCGTGTTCGGGGCCCAAAGTGTGTTTCAAACTGTTGTCACTATCAACTTCCACTCTATGGCATTGTGTACTTTGATTCTAAACTGTCTTTAAAATTTTAAGGCTGAAATGGTTGTGAGCCAGTAACAGCATAGTAAGTTATTGAGCACAATAGCACCGGAGCCAGACGAGAACGGTTCAGTATGGGGGTTAATGTACCTGGGGCCCGACAACGCCTCCTGGTCCTGGGGGGCCAGTCTTTCCTTGGAAACCCTGTAGTGCAACAAATAAAACACATTTAGACGTGTTCGCTTGTGAAGTGCGTTTCCCACCGACAGAAGTTCCAAAGGCGGTCCATTGCCATTTCTCCATTACAAGTTGAATCATAAATCCTGATATGCATACTTAAAACCTCCTAATTTTCATCCATCTAATTTTCTTTGTTGTATACCGGTAAATGATCACTTGATTGTAAGTCTAGAGTAAGTATCCGAGATTCCTAGCTGAAAGGAATATCAGTGTGGTTTGGTGTGTGTAGATTGTGAAAGTCCCATCGCTCAAACCTCACCCACCAAACATCCCCAATAGCCCTAAATAAAACCTTTTTCCCCCCAGCTTACTCTTGGTATCATTTCAAATAAAGCAGCTGACAGAAGCCCTTGGCTGATGTGCCGTTTGAAGAGTGGCACAGCTGACATACGCTTAGATAACGACGGGATATATTTTTTAGTGGCCGCTGGTGCGTTGGTGTGAGCCGCTGACTCACCGTCTCTCCTCTCTGTCCGGGATGGCCGGGGAGCCCGTCCTTCCCTGCGGGTCCCTGCAGGGGACACACACATGTGCTCGTTAGCGGCGGCCACACTCGGACCCCGGGCGTGGGGGTGAAGGACTCTCATTTATATGCGTTTTATTACAGGGCGTCATGCTGCCGATTCTAACCAAAGGCAGAAGATGGGGATCCTCTGGAGAGTTTCAGAGACTTACGTTTGGTCCTTTGGGTCCTGGGAAGCCTACTGGTCCCTGGGGGCCTTGGGGTCCCTGGTGGTGTAAAATAAAGACATTACAATTAAAGCAAATATTGATGTATTGATGAGAGAAACAGCACCCATTAGTAGTTTATGCATGTGAATACAAATATAATAAAGTAAGTTACTTTCTATATATATATATATATATATATATATATATATATAAAGTATATATGAATGTACTTATATACTTATATATACTTATATACTTATATATTTTTTTTATTATTTATAGGGCTGGGCAAGTTAACACGTTAATTACGTGTTAAGCGATCTATTTTAACGTGATTAATACAAATTGAAGCATTAACGCACATTCTCTTTTTTTTTTAACTTTGATTTTGAAAGGTTTTGCCTGCAGAATGTCAACATTCTTATCAAATCATTTTTGTTTTTAGCTCCACTTACTCTACTTTCAATTACACTTGCAGTAAGTGACTGCCTGATTACAATTCCCAAATCTGTGGTGCTACTTATTTGAATTTAATTACACTTGTAGTAACTGTTGGTTTACAATTGTATTTTCATTGTAAGTTTCATATTCAACCCACACTGAGTGAGTCAATAAAAGTTTTTGCTTATTAAGTACATTTGGTATGAATGATAATGTGTCATTCCATTTAATAATCTCATTTAATTTCAATTTGAGTGGATTTAAAATATAATTTTTAAAGTGTGATTAATCGCGAGTTAACTCACCAATACTATGCGATTAATCGCGATTAAAACTTTTAATCTTTGCCCAGCGCTTATGCTCGTAAACGCTTTTTAAATGCTTGTGAGTTGATGTGGACTGCCTTATATTCAATAGTTGGACCTCAGAAACAAATTAGTGTATCTTATTGCCGCATCTGTCCTGAATACTTTGTATTTTGGGCGGTTTAATCATAGATCATAAAGATCACCAAAGAAACCAATAAACCACTTCACAAAGAAATCGAATTCTAAACCCGGGTCACTTAACAATTCAATTCACCGTTGAAACAAAAATATTGTTATTGACATCCCTTTCAAGTCACTCCCCTCCCCCTACCCACCAAAAAAAAAGTCACAAAACGAAATCCCTTAATAAGTTGTTCTAATTTTCTGTGTACAAAAGTTAAGCTCCAAAAACAGGGCGAAGAATGAGCCAGAAGCCGGGGTACTCACCCTCTCCCCGGAGCCGCCTGGGGGCCCATCGTTGCCAGAGGTTCCCTACAGAGAGAGGAAATGGATTCTTCATTCAGGCTAGATTAGCTGTTTAGACACAGGACAACGTGAACGGGAAGCTGGAGTAGCTGCGAGAAGCTATCGATTTATACACGCCGAGATGCAACCGTTCAGACCCAGACGCACGGATGCACACACAGACACACCCACACACACACACGTCCACACCCTCACAGACAAACACACACACACAACAACACTATTTTCTTTGCAGTATTTTCCACAGGCACATGTGACACATTCAAATGACACAGCCCACTCACTTCACAACACCTGTTGAACTCGTTAACACAACAGGCAATAATGTGTCACCTAACAGTCTCTGTGTGTTAAGAAGACATTATTTGGCACTCACAGTGCGAGGCCCATCTTGCATCTTGAAGCGTGCGTGTATACAGCAGATGGTTTATTATGTGTAAATACGAACACACTTGGAAGCACATTGCTCTGAAATTTCAGGGGATCCACTGCTCTGCGTGTTCATCACAGCGACCATGGACTATGTATGGGATACGGCCCGCTGCTCGCTGATTCCTTACCTTTGCTCCTGGTTTCCCTGTGGGGCCCCTGGCACCACGACCTCCACGGGGGCCCTTAGTTCACAAACACAACATAATGAAATAAACATGGACCAAATGTCAAACTCATATGCTTTTATTGTGAAAAGATACGTCTCTCCGTGTACAGAGAGACGTAGAAAAGGTTATATGTGTACAGTACATTTAAAAGCAAGAAATAGCACTACTGCAGATTCAATGGGTATATATTTAAAAGTGAGAAATAAAAAATGACTACAGGTTATATGTGTACATTTTGGAAAGAGAGACCACTGCAGGTTATATCTATACATATTTAAAAGGGGGATGGACTCCAGTAGGTTAAATGTGTACATATTTAAAAGAAAAAAGTCAAAGAAAGAAGAAAGATGCACAGTTCTCAGGGCACACCAGGCATCTGAGTTCTCTTACCGTTGGCCCACGCTGCCCTCTAGGCCCAGATTTACCAGCCAGTCCCTAAATAGAAAACGAGAAAAAAAACAAAAAATATATGAATTAATCTCAGCACTGAAAACTGGCAGCTTATGGTAAAACTATTCAGAGAGACCGAATAAAACATCACGGTTTCGAATTCTACGCTCAGAGGAGCACTGAGGGAGGGATGAAATAGAATCATCCGGAACGTCTTCTATGTATGTATGTTTATATATATATATATATATATATATATATATATATATAAAATAATGCGATTGCCTGTGTAAAAGGTTACCCAGAGGCCCTTGACAGCTTGAACTACCTGTCAATTGTGCCACTCTCGGGTCCAGATGGTGCCAGAACCTGCAGAGAGCTGCAGAGAGCAGCTTGTCTCATCAATGCATCGGCACCCCAACCCTGCATTCTCCCCCCCCCCCAACCTTCCAACCTATGAGCCCTATTCTAAAGACTTCCAGAACTCTCTACAGGCCTACTCGCGGTCACAATAAGTGTGTTGGGTTTGACATTTACTGTCTGCTTTGTTTTATCACAGCTAGTCTGTTCTGTATGACATTCTTTCCCTGTTTGATTGACTTTGAATTTGTTGGTGATTTAATGAGAAATTAATTTCTCAATCTCAACAGTTCATTTATTTATTGTAATTTCTATTTCTCGTTTGCCTAGAACCTCTGCAATGCTTTGAAGTAACACACATCAAAGGCTGAACTGAACATATTTCTAACTCAGTATTCCCGCCTCATTCGCCCCCGCTAGTTAGACTTTATTCAATGCTCCACCTCCACAGTGGGACCAAAGTTATTGACCAAAATGGTGGCTGAAAAATAATGCACAAAAGCTCACCCGAGTGCCCTTCTCTCCGTTGGCCCCTGGGAACCCGACGAAGCCGTTGGAGCCCTGCAGGTAACAGGAATAGAGAATAGAGAGAGAGAAAGAGAGCGAGAGAGAGAGAGAGAGAGGAGAGATGAATTGGCAAGGAGCGAGAGAGAGAGAGAGAGAGAGAGAGAGAGAGAGAGAGAGAGAGAGAGAGAGAGAGAGAGAGAGAGAGAGAGAGATAAAAAGAAGGGAGGGGGAACAATTAGATGTGCTCAGAGTATTTGGGGCTAGGAACACAACAGATGTCTCCTATTGACTGGCTCTGATAAAGCAGCGAGTCTGTGGAGGCTGTGAAGAAAACACCTTTTGCACTTGAATGACAATTACACCCGATACTGACAACGAGTGGGAAAACAAAGTTATCAACAGCAGGCGACCGCAAGCTAACGGGGAAATGCTTCCCGTCAATTCCTCCTGGAAAATCTGAAGAGACCCCCCCCCACGGCCTTGGTCCATCGTGCTGACACGCGGCGCTGCGTTAGCTCGTTAGCGCGGTTAAGATGCTACAACAATCGAGCGCCGTCAAACGAGCAGGAGGTGGCGGTGCTGGCAAATAAAAGATAGTGCATTGGAACAACAGCAACAGATCCCCTTTGATACCCATCAGCAATTTAGCCGCTAGGTGCTGATAGAGGCCCTGGCGTAAGTCAAACAAAGGCGGGAAAATACGCGGGGGGTGGGGGGGGGGGGGGTGGAATCAAAAGGTACGGCTAGCAGAGGCTTACCGGTGTAGCCGCACTTCCCCCGGCAGCGTTTGATAGAAAACAGAACAGAACACACGTAAAGATAGACCGTAATGCGGTGCATGTACACACACGCACACAACGCGGTGAAAGCATGCTAGTGAGCCTGCATGCTGGATTGCTGTTTAAAATAGTCATGTGTGCTCATTACCATCGGCATGCATATTTACATCATGAATGCAGCAGAAGCAACGAGGGCCACAAACCCAGTGGAGAGCACGGGCTGAATCACAAAGAGAGCAGGCAGAGAGAAAGAATAAAAAAAACATGCACAAGCTTGACTTGTTAGTTTTGTATTTGTTTTTGTCAGCGAAATAAGGACAACACCACATGACATGCTGTGAGTCTTTCTGTGGACGTCCATGTCCGCTTGAGCTATAGCTATGTGAGACTGCATGCTGGGAGATGGCCTCTTTTTTTGATGCCCAGCACCATATATAGACGACCAGAATATAAAATATAATTGGTAGATGCCTTTGTGAGTATATGCCTATAGCATGGTGGCTAAAGTTGCCCAAGCAATGTCAATGCTTTACGTGAACAACCATGCTAAACCTGGACTCTTTAGGTCATAGATCTATAACTATGGAACTATAACTATACATTTGTACTGCTTATGATGTCCCAGTCATGTTTTTTCAGTTCTTGTTCAATTTTTTTGCTTCAATTGAGAAAAAAAGCTGTATTGTTTTGAATGGATCCCATAAGGTCAATGAAACATCTACTTTACACCCATTTCAGTACAACCATTTAATTTACTTTTAAAGTACATCCATATGCCTTTTAAATGTAACTATTTGATATTTAATAGGCCTTGGTGCATCAAAGTTTTAAAAGTGGCCTTTATTCCAGTTTCCTGCTTGGGACAACAGATCTATGGGGGCGGTGTGGAGGTACAAAGGCAGAGAGCGGGAGCCTCGACTCAAGTCAGCCACCTTAGGGGCCGTCCCTTTTCTTTCCGGTCCTTTCTGCCACACAAAGCCACCGCATAGACTGGGGGCCCCCTTCACTGTGTCATCTTCAAATGGCATGAGAGAGCCCTTTTCATATGAAGAGTTATGCTTTTCTTTTCTTTTTCAAACCGGGTGCTTTTCATTTAGGATTCATTTACATGCTGCATGAATACAACCTCTCTGGACTTTTCATATCTTATCCATCGAGTGTCAGCGTATCTTTTTTATCTCTCTCTCTCTCTCTCTCTCTCTCTCCTTCCATTTGTCTCTCTCTCTGTCTGGAGTAATGTGTCACTATATTCCATTCATTACACCAATGTTGCACGTTGCATTGCTGGAGTGGCTCTGCGGAGACTTGCAGAGCCAGCTAACAACACTGGCTAACGGCAGGCAGGGGGGAGATACAGAGCTGCTCCTGAGGCAGCATGGGAGCAGTGCTGCGGTGCTAGACAGCCTAGGCTAACGCACTAGCCGTGGGAAGAATGCTGAACAACTTCTGGGAGTAGACAGCGGTAGTGTCTAAGTAGTCAGGTAAGGGTGAAGGGGCTGAGGAGGCGGGATGAAGTGAGTAAATACAAAAAGAAGTGTGTGTGTGTGTGTGTGTGTGTGTGTGTGTGTGTGTGTGTGTGTGTGTGTGTGTGTGTGCGTGAATGAATGTGTGCGTGCTGAGTATCTATAGGTGTGCTTGTGCCTGTCAGCAAAGAATTGGAGGTAGGGAAAGTACATGAAAGCATGTTCCGGGCTTTGGATGAGCAGTAATGACATAATGACACTCTGTAGACTCTGTAGACAGTGGAGGAACAAACAAACGTGTCAACACACTTGCAAACACACACACACACCCCCCCCCCCACACACACACATATAGCTATAGACACACAGACACAAGCGGGAGGCAGTACAGCTAATAAGGCAGGTTAATATTTAAGGAGATCTCTCCGCTGAAATACCCTCGAGCAAGGCATTTGGGCCAGCTTATTATCCATGTTATTATGTAGAATGATATACCTTGGAGCCTTGTCTACCAGGGTATCCAGGCAATCCAGGGACACCAAGTTTCCCCTAGAGAAAAATAATAAAACAAAAATAGCACATAAACAATTTGATTTGAATGTCACAACATTTCATTTTGTCAGAGATGATTTTTTTGGGATGGGTAAGAGTAGGATTACGGAAGTGTTCTAGTAACAGTAACAGTATAGTCTTTAAGGACTTTAATGACCATTAAAGTAAAGTGGGATAATGGGATGCTTGCCATTAAACGGTTCAACCATGTCAATGGCCCAATAAATAGGCTGTATAGGTATATTGCTGTCTCTGATTGGCACAAATTGGAGCCAATTGGTGAAGCACCAATTGGCACCAATTTGTGTTTTCCCAGAGAGGGTGTTATCCCTGAGGTTTGATTCCAGTGTTGACTTTCTCTTTAAGGATAATTGTATCCCTCCTTTATTTATTAGGAATGATCCACAAATAGAAAATTAAACCATTGCTTATCAAACAGCTGGAATACATTCCGCCCTTGGAAATTCAAGTTAGTGTTTGCAGGTTTTCAGACTTATACTTTAGGACTTATACCTTTTCTCCGGCTGTTCCAATGGGTCCTAGTTCGCCGCCGGGCCCGGACTTGCCCTTAGGGCCCTCGGGTCCGTCCTCTCCTCTGTGTCCGAGGACACCATTCTCCCCCTGGAGGCCCAGACAGAACATGTCGCAACACAGTTAATCCAGACCTACCTTTGAAGCACCCAAAAATGTACTCTCAGAACAGAGAGCACAAAGGAGAGCGTCAGAGGACACCGTCGGGTTCATACTGTGCACGTTAGGCACTTACCTTGTCACCCTTGATGCCCATGTCTCCTTTGAAGCCTGGGAATCCATCTTCTCCCTGGGGATGAAGGAGAAACACATCAGTGGTGATTAAGAGTGATTTATGGTCGATACATTTGAATGAACTACACGTTGGTTAAAAAAGGTCAAACTCGGGATACCTAATAAAGAACAAATCTGGGGGTGAGTAATAATGAACATCCAGCTCAGGACACGATTGAAATGTTAGTGATGATCGATGAATTGTGTGAGAGTTGGTGACTTGTTGGAAAGGCTGAATAGTGACCCCTCGTGGCTCAATAAGTAAAGTTTAATTTTTAGTGTCGTAAAAGTAAATAAATTATCATAATTTATCACAAATGTATCATTCTTTGAACTGTGACAATCTTTTGGCATTATTGTGCATTTGAAAATAAATTATTTGTATTAAATTAGTTTGGCTGAAGTATTATGTAGCTTTACTGACATCTGCTGATCTTTGGTGATACTACATGTTGCAAACGTTTCAGGGATTTGGGTTTATCTGCCCTGGATTTGGCACGGTGCACGTGTTTTCTGGTCTATATATTTTATGTAAAAAAAAAAATATATATATATATGTCAGAGGCAGCTACTACATTTGGCCGAGTGGAAAGTCAATGAAGTACCACTGAGGCACAAACTAGGTGCGAAACGGGAACAATGGCAAAGGATTCATCTTTATGGGAATTGCCCCTAAAAGCCGTCTCATTCCTGCCTAATGGGGCTACACTCCATTACAACTAAGTGGCTTGATGCCTTCACTG
The DNA here is from genome assembly GCF_964030765.1 of Micromesistius poutassou. Taxonomy (NCBI): domain Eukaryota; kingdom Metazoa; phylum Chordata; class Actinopteri; order Gadiformes; family Gadidae; genus Micromesistius; species Micromesistius poutassou. The sequence goes on from NC_140286.1 coordinate 8,499,843, forward strand.
ATGACTTGATGTGCTTACAAATGGATTTTCCAGGAGCCTAATTGAAAAGAGGAAAGAGTTACATCGATGAGGAGGCCATTTTGTGCAGTTGGGCAAAAAGTGAGCAAGTAGAAGGTGTTTTTATGACAGTACCTTCTCTCCTTTGCCACCTTTAAGACCTCTGATTCCTTCAGCGCCCTGGACAAAAGAAAAAGAAAAGTACAGTCAACAAATGCATAATAAACTTAATCTATGGTCCATGATAATAGTATTCATATCTCAACATTTTCTTTTAATTTTATTACTATACCTTCACACCGCGAGGCCCGGGGTAACCGATAGATCCCATCCCACCAGGATGACCCTGAAATACGTACAGTAAGAAAACGTTCCTTTAGCAATAGACAGATAATCTTATTGGTACTTAGTATTAGTACTACCAATACTAGGCTGTAATACGGAATTTAATTGGATAACATTATAAAAACAAACAGCGAAAAACTCCAATTGTTATATTATATTAAATATTTTAGATATATACATCACCATTCAAAGTGACCATTAATCTATTTTTCTACACGATCAAAGGATATTGGATATTTCTGTGTGCATGAAAACACAAAGCACAAAGACTCAAAGTGACAGGATGCATTGATACGCAGCAATGAGGCTGCGTTCAAAGCACAAAAATACATTGTGACAATTTCTACAGTAACTTCACTCAGCATTCACAATGCCCCCAAAGAGGCTTTGCTCCACATCTTGCTGTCCATGTGGCTCATGCTGGGGTTTACTCAATGAAAACATGACAGCAGGATTCTGCTGGTTCATATTAGAAACCGTTTATGCTCTTGTCATGTCTGCTTACATTGTTCATGTCCCCCTATTCTCTTCCTGGCTGGGTGTCTTTGGCCATAATGTCTACAGGCCATAATGTTTCACAGAACATTTTTGCAGGAACCTGTCTTTCATTTAATCTAAATGCTTTTCAGTGCAACTATAGCGACACTAATTAAATAACTACCTATTATATGTGCATATAATATAAAGTTATTTCATTAGAATATGGTATAATTTGTGTCTGTGTACTAATGTGCTTCTTGAACATTTGATCAATCAAGCAAAAGCCAAGACGGTGAAAATAAAAAAACATCCACAATACTTACAAGTGTCCCTTTCTCCCCAGGAGGTCCCTCCTTCCCTGGGTGACCCTGTGTGACGTGGACAGATACAAGTGATTATGTGTCCGGCAGAACATACATTCTGCCATATGCCACCATGACGGGGACATTAGGAGAAGAAATATGGTTGACAGGAAGTTGCAAGTGTTACTCACAGGGGGGCCGTCAGCTCCACCCAGGCCAGCAAGACCCTGTTTTCCTGAAGGTCCCTAAGGTTTAGATAGACAAAGAGAGAAAGAGAGAGAGACAGAGACCGAGAGAGAGACAGAGACAGAGAAAGAACATTTTCATGAGTTCTGCGAAGGAAGTGATTCACTTTTGTATCTGCACCACAACTAGAAATTAAACAAAACACAGAATAATAACTACCACTATCTATAAGATCAATGACACAATCTGGAACGTTGGATCCTTCAATGTTGTATTTTGAGAAGTTGTGTTTTTTGGGCTATGAGACATGACTGTTTATCGCTGTCCACATCTACATCTGTCTGTATATGTGTGTGTGTGTGTGTGTGTGTGTGTGTGTGTGTATCCCTCTGCAGTGAGTGTTTGGCTTGGGAAGCAGAAGCTGATATCTGCTGGATCACTTAACAGATATTGACCCAAAAAAGGACAAAAAAAAAAACAAAGCCAAAGAAAAACCCTTCTTTTTCGATACAGGGGAATGGATCAACTCTCTCCACACTTACTTTTTCACCAGGACCCCCGATCGGACCTTGAGGGCCGATGAGACCCTGAGAGGGAACAGACAGAACACAGAGTGAGAGTTAACAAACAAGGTTCCATCCATTAGAACAGTTTATTTCAATCACAATAGTCTGTGTGATGCAGAATAGCCACCGCTGCTCCATGGTTGGCAAAATATCTGTCAGGATTTCTCGCAATCAAATTATCTGTGCTAGCCTTAATTCCATGACTAAACGTATTGTGTTTCTACTCCTTTCTCCACGTTTTCCAAGTCTAACTTTGCGTGAGCGGGAGACAAAAATATGGCATTCTTGTGAAACACCACCCCCCCGCCCCCCACCGCCCTCCCCTCCGCCCCCCCCCAAACATGAAATTGCTTCACAAGCTCTCCGAGGACACTGTCAGGGCACCGGCTTCAACGGCCCGAACGAAAACATCAAAGCGCTCAACTTCACATTGTCGCCAACGTCTCCAAAGCCAGAAATCCAAACAACCTTCTTCAGCCATCCGGGCAGCGAGCAGAAGGGCTTAGCTATGACGATCATGGCAGGTTATAATCCCGTCTCAGATGTGCGTACACCGTCGATGCGGGAGAATTTAGTTTTTTGACTCAAATCTTCACGGTTGGCGCACCCCGGCCCTCCTTCCGAGCCCGTGGGTCTTGGAAGTTCGGCCTGGCACGAGAGACCCTCTGCAGGGCTGCTTGCAACCGTCCGGACAACAACAGGAGGAAGCGCTGTTCCACATTACAGGAGGTGAGGTGGCCTTCTCCCAGCCCCGTCAAGCGAACGGTGAAATTGGTTTGAGGGTGAAGGGGGTGTGTTGGGGGGGGGTCCCGACTGGGCAAGGAGGAAGCATGAAGGAGTACGGGACGGACCCCCCCCAACGGTGACACTAAGGGGGGCGCTGAGGAGTTGGACTAGAGACCCGGAGAGGAGTCTGAATCCAACAGTCGAAACTAACTTTCTTCTGAACATGGAATGAGGCGAACAGGGCGAGGATATGGGGGATGGGGCTCTGGTCGGCCGGGGGGGGGGGGGGGGGGGGGTACGGTCAGATGGCAGCAGACGTTGCGTGGGATCATTCAAGGGCAGTACTGGGAAATTGAAAGTGTTTTTGAAGTAGTATGTATGAGAGAGAGAGAGAGAGAGAGAGAGAGAGAGAGAGAGAGAGAGAGAGAGAGAGAGAGAGAGAGAGAGTAAATCTGTATAATGGCATTAAGTATGACGTACATTTGGCCCGGAGAGACCCTGTTGTCCAGGTGGTCCTGGCTCTCCTGCTGGACCCTGAACAAATAGTGACAAAAAAGTTAATCAGTTAGTACTTTTGTTCAGCGACAGTAAAAAAAAAAAAAAAGAAATGGCACTGTGTTGCATTGCATGCTGGTATGAACCGTGCAAGAATAAAGAGCTTGAAATTAATTATTCCCTTTTGATACAGATCAGGGAAATCTGATCTGGAGGTCATCACCACATCTAAATCGATTTTTATTATAAAACGGAGAAGAGCTTCGGGTCATTCCCTTCATCAAACGCTGCATGGTTCTTCACAGAAAAAGGTTCCCTCCACAAAGTGTGAACTCTCGGTCTACTCACAATGAAATAACTGGCTCAAGTTAAAATGAACAAAAGAAAGGAGGAGGGAGGGGGTCATGACCGGACTCAAAGCGTGGGCTTGGGATTACTAACATCCAGCTGACCCAGCAGTTGGACATCGTCCACTGTTTGTAACAATCCCAAGTATGCAAAACAAATAGAGAGACCAGCCGAGGGGGGAACGTGATACACTGATTCCCTGACTCACGGTATCCCAGCAAACTTGCCTGGTCACTGGCAAGAGACCCAAGTCTAACCTCGGGCCTGCGTCTCATTGAAGCCCGTTGTGAAACACACAGCTTTTATATCTGTATTTATTTGATCAAAACCCTCCCCCAAGGGATGATTTTGCCGGGAAGGGGGGATGGGGGGGATGGGTATTAAGGAACAATAGGGGCTAACTGGAAAAGGTGGGCTTGTTTGGCGTCCCTGCGGTGATTTAGCCTGCCACAAGCAATGCACATATAGAGAACCGCAAGGCGCCGTGGGAGTCTGTGGGCTACAGCTGTTACAACAGACGGAAAAACAAACGGTTGATTCAGACAGGGCTTTGAATGCCTCCGGTGTTGATTGTTAGCGGGGCCCCAGTCTCTTTGATTTGTTTTATTCTGAGGGAGGAATAGAAATCTGTGACAGTCTATGTCAGGTAATTGTATCTGTAAAAGCTTGTGACTTACCACACACTAAACGTTGGTGTTGTTTGTCGTTGGCTATTAAACCCACCCCAACATTTCGTCAAAAGAGAGTGAAAAAGACCAGACCACCCAAACACAGGCAGAGCTCAGGAATCCAATCACCACGGGAACACTAACTATATCATCAGACAGCTTAACGACAGCTGTTTGTTTTTAAGGATTGTTCACTTGACGCGTGGCGGCAGGAAGTGTGTGTGTGTGTGTGTGTGTGGGGAGTGGGGTCTTAACAGCTGCGTCCTACGACCAATCCCTGATGGCTTACATCTCATCCCGGATCTCTCAGCAGGAAGTGGTGTGTGTGTGTGTGTGTGTGTCCTAAGTGTGTGTGTGTGTGTGTGTGTGTAGGAGTACTGATTCTTGTGACTAATGCAGCGATAAGAGAAGGCCTTTTCAATACATCAATGACCACACTCTGACCACCTCCGCTCTAGTGGAGGAGGGGGAGGGGGTCAAAGACCTGAGCTCAGACTGGGGTCGAAACAACACACTGATTGCCTGGAAAATCCCAAAGTGGGAGGGGCTTAACCTCTTACTTTCTCTGCCAAAAAAGTGGAGATAATATGTAGAGCAACGCATAGAACATCTCACCATGTTTCCTTTAGGACCAGCATGACCATCGAGTCCAGGCATTCCCTGTATAGGAGGAGGAGGCAAAATGATTTACAGGCATTACATCAAACCTGTGAGGTAATAATGTAGTGCCCAATGTATTGTGGGCAACATGTTAGCCCTAAGAAGCGTTCAGGTGAACAGAGGTGCACCATGCTTATTGGTGACATGGGACAGTGGTTAGCATCTCAGAGGTTCATAAGCCGTTATGACCACATATTAGTTAGTATTATTCAGATGAGCAGTGGTTCATAGTACATTATTTCTAGCGACATGTTAGCTGCTAGCATGATATATATATAGGCGATTGGTGACACGTTAGCCATTAGCAGTATTCAGAGGAAAGAGAGTCATCCTACATGTTGTGTAGCAGCGTTCAGATGAACATAGGTTCATCATAGATATTAGGGCCATGTTAACTGTTGGCATAAGTGAGATGAACAGAGATACGTACACGCTGTCCAGCAGTTCCGATAGACCCTCTGGGACCGAGCAGACCCCGGGGTCCCTATGGGAAATGAATAACAACAACAGATATATTATTATTATATTACATTAGAATGCATGAGAAATTGTAAAATATAACTTCTGATCTTATAATTTTTTATGAATGAATCTAGTTGTTATGTTTAGAAGGAGATGGAAGATAAGGAAGGGTTGATATGATATGATAGGTTTATAGTTAGTTATAGTCCTGGGAAACCACCAAAATTACACAACGAGTGTGAAACATTGACCCCGTGTGGTCAAACACAGCAACTGCAGTTAAGGCTGACACCACAGTTGCAATCTTATCGTGATTTATTTTCTGCTCCACATTATTTTTTATCTTATTCACAATATGATAGTAAATTCCATGCATTTACTGCGATCCAGGAAGAAAACTGCATCCAAAATTATTAATTTAACGCAAACCACTCATCCCCCAGGTCTATTTTTTCTGCCTATTATCGTTCCTCAGTGAAACCAGGAAAAGGGTGAAGCTACAAACACGAGGAAACCTCGCAGGCAGGAATGTTATTACGAGCAATGCCCAGCGGTGTTATCTGCTGGAGTAATTGTGGTAAGTGTGGATCGAGGGAAGTGTTTAAGTCTGTCTGCGTTTGAGTCGTACTCTCGACGTCTGAGTGTGTGTCTGATTCTCCATCACCCACACACACTCACACTCACACACACACACACACACACACACACACACACACACACACACACACACACTCAAATGTACATTTTGTTCATTGTTGTGAAAGGTGTTTAAGGTGAACACAAATTTGGGCAAGGGAGTATGTAAGAAAACGTTTAGGATTTTTTGAAAAATGGCTGGTACGAAATGCTAAAAACAAGGTCCACTTACGCTGTCTCCGGCCATGCCTCTCTGTCCGACCTGTCCGTCCTCCCCCTGAAGACACAGAGCAGAGAGCACACTGAGCAACACACTGGGGATGAATCAAACAATAGAGTAGAGAAATAAGGGAGAGAGTAATAGTACGAGAGAGAGAGAGAGAGAGAGAGAGAGAGAAAGAGAGAGAGAGAGGGAGAGGGAGAGAGAGAGAGAGAGAGAGCGAGAGAGAGAGAGGGAGAGGGAGAGGGAGAGAGAGAGGGAGAGAGAGATACAGACAGAGAGATAGAGATACAGAGAGAGAGAGAGAGAGAGAGAGAGAGAGAGAGAGAGAGAGAGAGAGAGACAAAAAGAGAGGTGTTGTACTTACTCTCGGACCATCGTCTCCTGGAGCTCCTGGAGATCCTGTGGGACCATGCTCCCCCTGTTAGAACACAGAGGGAGAGGGGGGAGAGAGAGAGAGCCAAAGGGAGAGAGAGGGAGAGGGAGAGAGAGGGAGGTAGAAGGAACATGGAGTAGCGAGTGTTAGTGGGTGTCAGCGGGTGGCTTGGGGTTTGGATGGTAGCTTAACCTCGGAAGGACACAGTTAATGTCGGCAAAGGTAATTTGTAATCATTCTGTCTGTCACAGGGCGATTGACTGCTCAAACACGTAGCAACCATGAAAAATAAACAAATGTGATAAAACCCGGTAGGAAGTATACATATATATATTTATATACATATATATATAAACTTTTTTTTTTCAAGTAAAAACTAAATAGGAACCCTTTAATCTATGCATTGCCAGGGCCACCCTCCTGGCATAGAGACTCCCCTCTTTCTGTTTACCATTTATAGGGACTCGAGGCACTGGTCTCCCACTGGGTGCCCTGTAATTACTCAGCACGGGGTGAGGAACTAGAAATACTCTCTTGGTGATGCTTGTCCTCCTCACCGCGCACTCCCTCAAATTCTGACGCTCTCACAATTCCACGAACTTCCGAATCAGCACTAGCCCAGCCCAGCGGTTTGAGGGGTGACCTGGTTGGTCCTGAAAACGGCGGTTCTCCTAAGGCCCCGCTGTAGTAAACGGGTCGCATGCAACGCATGCAGCTCCGTGGGCGCCTATGCAATTACATCTGTCTACGCTATGGAGGTAAAGTATAGGTGGCAGCTTCAACGCATCAAATATAGCTGAACCCATGCTACGTTTAAGGACAGGGTAACAGAAAAGTCTGTCTTAGCATAATAAGATAAAATGACCTAGCAGTCATCTTATCCATCAGCGATCGTCCGAGGAAACCCGGCTTTAAAACTCAATGTATACGCAGAACCGACATCAAAGTGTGTATCCTACAGGTACGTTTCTGAGAGTTAGGCTTTGATAAGTTGTGGCGCCGGGCGAACCCACCGTGATTTGCTGGGGGTTTATATGCTGGTCTCAGAACAGATGCTTGAACGGTTACTCACCCTGTGTCCCTTCTCTCCAGGTAGACCCGGGAGGCCATCAAAACCACGGTCACCCTGCAGACACACACATGCACACATGATGCGCACGTGCACACACACACACACACACACACACACACACCGAAGCACACACGTACACACAGGCACACACACACACACACACACACACACACACAGTCAGTACATTTTCAGCATTTCTACAGTGTGGTTTTAAAGACCGAAGTTAACATATTATCATAAATCTGCCAAACTCTACCTGCAACTGTTTTAATTAAGCTATATTTTATTTTATTTTAATTCCAGCCATTCCACATCTCTGTGTAAATGTTACAATTTTCTTTTTCGCTTTATCAGTTGTTGTATATTTGATGTATTTGCATTGTATATTGTGTATATATTGTTGTTTTTGCTGACTCTACATCATTGCAAATGTGGATCACCCCTCAATTGATCTTTCGAGTATAAATAAAGGTTAAATTAAATGAAAATGAAAACTTGTATCGCAATAAGTTAAATCACATTCTAGTTTTTACTGCATCTTAACTCGGATTGTCAGGGGAAGAATATGAATTAATTCTGCTCTTCTTCACTTCATTGTGTGAAAGCATGTGTATATTGCTATATGATGATGCCACATAATTATGTTAGAAAACATCTAATCTAGATCTAATCACAGCAAACGATGCAAAATGGAAAGTCATAAGCGCTTGGGGATAGTGAATGTTTCTGGTGAATATCTAGGAACACTATACACTATATAGACTTGATCAAATATATACTGTACCTTTCCTCCACCCTCTCCAGGCATGCCTCTAGCTCCGTCAGCTCCATTGCGACCCTGCAGGAAATAAGAAGAGGAGAAGGAGGAGGAGGTAGAGGAGTAGCGGGAGGAGGAGAAGGAGCAAGAGGTAGAGGAGAAAGAGGAGGAGGAGGAGGAGGTGGAGGAGGAGGAGAGCCACAGGAATATAAACATTACGCTATGCAAAGCAAAAGAAATCCCATTACAGGCTGATGCAGAACTTATACAACAGAACAAAGGGTGTGTGGGGGGTAAACTCGGCGACATGCTGCTATTGTCGTGACCGGCGTAGCGTTGAGTAAACAACAACGTTTACATGTTGAGAATGGAGCTGAGGGTGAGGGGGCTGAGGGCAAGGGGTAGGAAGGGGACGCCGGGCACGGTGGAGAGAGGACTGTTGTGGCACTACATTACAGAAGAGCGCCCTTTGCAATCGTCAGATTTGACAATGTGACAATGATTTGTTGTAATAAATGGACATCGAGGTGGGTTTTAAGGAGAAGTGTTTGGAGGAGTTTGGATGCTTGTGATGGAGGAACGCACTTTGAACATGCATTTCACCAAACAAGACCAGTGAATGTTGGGGACTGCATCTAGTTCGGGCTGGTCCACTGTTGTGGTCCGGTTTTCTTTTTTCGAATATAAAATACACTATAAACACAAAGGCTTTGGTCTTCTCACCCTCTTTCCTAGTTTTCCTGGTGGGCCAGTGGAGCCCTGCAGACCTCTGGGACCCTGAAAATCAAGCAGGAACAGTTCCAATACATTGTGTATAATCTGTGTGGTTACATCGTGTTATACCAAAGTATGGGTTCATTGATTGTAGAAAAGTAGATTTGGTTCCTTTTTTGTTAATGGTACAATGATTCAATTGTTGATTGATTGTTGATTGATTCAATGAAGTTATTCTTACTTTTAATGATTTATCAGGGTTCTAAAATGTATTTTGCATACTGTAGGAGTAAAGGTAAGTAAACACACACACACACACACACACACACACACACACACACACACACCCTTCACACCTATTTTATTAGACTGCGTGTGTGTGTGTCTTACCTGTGGACCTGAGTCACCACCATCGCCTTTAAGTCCAGTGGCACCAGGACCTCCCTAGAAAAGATTATGCATGTGCAGCAACACACACACACACACACACACACACACACACACACACGCACGCACGCACACACACACACACACACACACACACACACACACACACACACACACACACACACACACACACAGGTTAATTCAAGTGTTATTTCTCTTCTTCTGTTCTTACCGGTTTTCATCTACCAAGCAGCTGGGAGAGCAAGCTATCACACATGCAGACACATATAACTTGAGACGGGTCTACAAAACAATGAGTGCACCGAATGATTCACATATGTATATATATATATATATATATATATATATATATAGACGTAACATACAAACTCCCCCTATCAGCCAGATGAGATAACAGGATACAGAGGGCTGTGCTGTTCAATTTATTGTGCAGGGACGTGTTGTACACACACACACACACACACACACACACACACACTAGTTGTCGCGTGAACAAGGGGGGGGGGGGGGGGGGAACCTGGAGGCAACACAAAAGAGGGTGTGGGGGTGATGATCGATGGCAGTGTGTAAGCTGCTCGTAACATCTGGAGTCGTCAATGCTCTATTCTGCTAATGAAACTCTGGCAGACAGGCAGGGGATGTGCATGCACGCGCGTGTGTGCGCGCGTGTGTGTGTGTGCACGCATGTGTCAACAGATGCTTTTAGTTTGATCCACTACAGGAAGAAGCTCTCGTCACTCTGTGTTTCCCATCGACTGTGGAATGAGGGTATGGTAGGTGGATCAGTTGTGCCCGTATGTGTGTGTGTGTGTGTGTGTGTCTTTGTGTGTGCATTTTTAAGTATGCAAATCGTCAATTTTTTGTTTATAGGTGTTGTGTGTGTGTATGTGTGTGTGTGTGTGTGTGTGTTTTTGTCTGTGTGTTTGCGTTTGTAAGTATGCCGACTACTTAGTGTGTTGGTGTGCATGTGACTGTGCAAGTGTGTGTGTGTGTGTGTGTGGGGGTGTGTGTGTGTGTGTGTCTATGTGTGTAAGTATGTCGTCATCTTATTATGTGTGTATCCATGTGTTGAGGTGTGCATGTGTTTGAGCAAGTGTGTGTGTGTGTGTGTGTGTGTGTGTGTGTAGGTGTGTGTGTGTGTGTGTGTGCGAGCATGTGTTAGCATGTGTGTTTACACATGTAAGCGGGTGCATTCGTGTGGACATGCACTCAAGGTCACTCACCACAGGGCCAGATCTGCCAGACATTCCCATTGGCCCGGGAGAACCCCTCATAGTGAGCTGTGGATTGGAGGATGACAGCTCATAAACAAACCAATCAAAGCAAAGTGCTGACACATACACAAGTAAACTGGTCCAACCCTATTAAAACTCAAACCCTCATTTTGACGTACAGGGAATGGTGGAATTGAACCCTATCGTTTGGAGTGGTTCATGCAGTGGTCTATTGTTGTAGTCCGTTTATTGGCATCTTGTGAAACACAATTGTACAACTGTCCTTGATGTAATGAAGTGTGAGGAACAAGAGAGCCAGGAAAAGTCCAGCTGCGGGGGCTAACAAGGTACATTGGCTTCCCTTAATAAGCTCAGCACTTTACCCTTCTGTATAGCCAGGGGTCTGTTGCCATGCAAACCGATGTGGCTACTTAGAAGCTACGTGTTCATTGATTTGGACTGGATTTATTGAAATAAAGGGCAAGTTTTGAATACTACTCATTAAGTCACCTCTGGAAATGTCGATTTTGAATGTAGTGTGCACTACGGTAGACTCTGAATTGACTTTTTACTCGCTCCAATCATGTTAAAGTTGTTAGCATAGTTTGTTCGCACATAAATCTGCATGTACTTTTTTATGGAAGTTCCATTGTTTCCCTGACGTACGCACCGCCTCATTATACTATTCAAGAAATTGTTGGACCGAAACGCACAACATTCTCATATAATACAAAAACCGGCAACCACATTTATCGACATATGGTTTCCATAGCATAGCACACGGCTAGCCGCGGTTGAACTTGCTGTGATAGAGCAGAGACCCTTCCAGTGCACCCATAAAATGCTATTTTCTCTCGCAGTCGTTACCACTCGGTGGGGAATCTCTCTCTGAGGTCGGCAAAGATTGCTGGGCTCTCTTTTGGCCCCCCTGCGTACTTCCCTCTAGACCGAGAACCAGGAGAGTACGGAAGGGACAAGTGCTCTCTGGAAACTATAGCAGCCACCTGCTGTTTGCTCAAGGGACCACTCTACACGAACATAATGCTGTGAAATGTTCCCAGTGTGTTCTATATAACACTTTGATGACGGCCATATAGCGTGTCTGGAATTGTGTCGTTTTTTTTTCCTGCTTGCGCAAATTCATCGCAGCCGACATGCACAATGGAATGCCCAAAAGCAACAATCAGTGAGTGAAAAAGAAACACATTTTTGGGCTGTGTCATTTCATTGGGAGTCCTTGAGGAGCTATACAATCATAAATGATGGTCAGATTTACTACACTTAACAGTAAGCAGACCGAATTGCTGGTTATTTGAGTTCATGTATGGCGTGGACTGATATACAGCTTTGTGTTATGATGCCATGAACATCTTGCTGATTTTGCCAAAGACAAAGTTCCTATTTGTCTAACTTGTGTAAGTCACTTCAAGCAGCATTCTCAGCATCAATACTCACCCTAGCCTGGGCCAGGATCGCCTGAGCCTGGGCTTCCTGCGCTGAGACCACTGGGCCCTTGTGGGACTCTCCCCCTGCGCGGAACTGTGGGCCGAAACAGAGAGACCAGAGTCACCGGGATGAATGAAAGCACATCAAGTTGTATCCATGGTCTATTGAGCCCCCCGATGCAAAACCCGCTTCCTATCATCCCGTCCCGCTTTCCCAGGGACACTTGTAAACCTGTCAGTGCTGCTGCTACACTCACACAAAATACACACCGTGTCCTCATAACATGTATATATAGGAAAGGCTAAGAGAGTCGACACACACACACACACACACCCATGTCTACGTGCGCAAGGAGACAGCCACTGATGCTCATTACACATGCTGACAGGCATCATTGCACACACACACACACACACACACACACAAACTTAAATGGATATGCACGTACACACAACCCCCACCCCCCCCCACACACACACGCACACACACACACACACACACACACACACACACACACACAAGACAAACAGCAGGCTGAGAAGAGAGCGGGCGGTCGCCAAGGCTTTTCAAAGTCACTGGTTCCAGTCCATTGGGCTGGCTGACATTTACAACCCCACTGATTTGTGACTCAAAGCAAATAAGGGTGAGATTCCTTGGCTCGCTGATGATGCTATGAGCTAAAGCCCAGCTAACTGGAGGGAGCGGGGTCTGCGGGGCTAGGGCCAGGTGAGTGAGAGCGAGGCAGACAGCCCTGCTAGGTGGCTAGGCAGCCGGCTGGTTCATGGAGGACAGAACAGGACTCACCGGCAGCATCAGGATGGTACCAGCAGGACCCGGAATACCGTCAGAACCGGGAATACCGGGACGCCCTGGAGGACCCTGGGAAAAGAGAGACGAACCGTTTATTTCATGCGGCAACCACAATACATTTCCTGTAATACAATATCTCCTTTTTAAAACGAGTACATTTTGAATTGTAAATCAGATCATATGGACACAATTTCAGAGCGGACGGAATTGGAAGAGCACAGAAACGCTTTCCATTCAATTATGTTATTTTTTCATAATGATCTTAAACTGCACGAGTGAGTACCTTAGTGTTTATCTTTGACAACCATGTCCCTGCAGGGAGAGCCCTGAAGTGCTTGAGTCTGCATTATCCTAAATTAAATATGGGCTGGATCGATGGGCCTTTTCAGACAAGCATATGGAGACAATGAGATCCGGCTAGGGAGTGACTCCATTAAGAAATTAAAAATCGTCTTTCTTTCCATGGTGGCCTTTATCCGAGAAGCAGGCAGAGCCCATAGCTGCTCTGCTAGAGAGAAGGAACAGAGACTACCAGTGTTGTATCCAGTAGTTTGACACAATGCCCACTGAAGCAATCACTGCCCTTAGCCAAAAAAGCAATTAAACTCCCATCCAGGAAACCCAAAGTCACTACAAAAATAAAGCATGCATTAATCTGGTCTCAGACAATATTGCGCCTGTTAATTGCAGGAGAACTCTGAATGGACATAAATTCCTAAAGAGCATTATGCTAATGGGCAACATGCTCTGTAATCAACAGTTGGGTGGTAAAAACCCTGTATGGCTGCATACTGACAGTGCTGATTAGGCTGGAACACAGTCTGGCCCATAAACAAATGAATAAAGACAGCAGGTTATCTTAAAGAGCCATCCTAAATAACACGTACGCATTCCCCTCCCTCCCCCCCTGTTCCTTTCAGCAGGCATGTCACGCACCAAGGTCTCTCGGGCAGAAGAACTCAAATCGTTCCCATGTGTGTTCACAAAACAAACCCCCACCAGCATCTCCGCTCTGGCCCATCGCTACAGCGCCACCAAGTGGCCGTGGAGACATGTGAGGCACCGGGGAC
>NC_140286.1:8518800-8566300 GCF_964030765.1 Micromesistius poutassou
GTATCACCGTCCACGGGGCCCTTGACCTCTTCCTCGGCGCCCGCGGGCCCCTTGACGTCCTCCTCGGCTCCCACGGGGCCCTTGTAGTCGGTTTCCGCGCCGGCGGTAGGCTCCGCCCCGACCTGCTCCACGCCGGTGATGTAATCATCGACGATCTCCTCCTCGTAGGTCTGCGACGAAGACGAGAGACGGCAGAGGAAAAGACACAGAAATTAGAAACAGCGGTTAACAGATGTCTAACCGTGCAAATAGAAGGGACTCGGGCGAATTAGCGTGCTCATGATTTCACGCTGCGATGCAAAGTGAAAGCATGAAGATCGAGACCTGGCTTCATCAAGACCACGTTTGGGCACCGACTGTATCTAACAAAGGGAGGAGTGCTCCAAAATGGGCTTCATTTTATTTCCTTTTTTATATCAATCGAGGGACAGGTCTTTTGAGTTAGCGTTGTTTTGTAATTTGACTCAAGCAAGTCTTCATCTAACTGTGAAGACAAATCACATCCAGCGTGTTTGAATTATTAATCCATCAATGTCCATAACAGGCCTTTCAAAACGATCAAACCCAGACACTTTTGGACAAAAAGTGAAGGACATGGTTTTAATTAATCCAACATTGAATCATCTGATTGATGCAGAGTAGACCTTGAAAAAGAAACGTATATACACCCAAACAGCTGAATGATGCCTGATTAGTGCACCTCTGTTTGGGGTTAGGTGGAGGTCAGTGTGAGCCAGCTGCTGGTTAGAATTGGTTGCAGTAAAACACTGAATGTTACTACAGGCTTCTAGCACGTGATTAGACTCATTGACATGAACAGATGTGGCGATTTTTACATTATGACAAAAACAACACATATTTTTGGGGGGCCTTTTCAGTGTTGAGGTGCTAATCCAGATGAAACTGAGTTAGGGTGTATTGTATGAATATACAAGGTTTCACCACCATGTCAATTTGAATTATTGGAAAAAAGAGTCACAAAATAGTCACAAAATAGAGTCACAAAATAGATATTTATATATAGAATAATAAAACACGTACTGTCAATTGCCCCCCCCAAAAAAATGATCCATGTACCTATTTCCCCCAAGGCTTGGACACATTTCTCAACAAGCCACAGAAGTTAATTTCCTTCAATGCGTAAAGCCCCAGTCTGATCCCAGACCTCAGGTAAACAATGTGTCTTTCCAGTAGCAATGAGTAAAACACTGAACACCATGAGCGACTTTCCATGTTCTGAACCGCTCATGAATCACACTGCATTTTTTATTTTTGTAAGAACCATCAATTATGCAAGAGCTGTCTCGTCTGAATGCCATGAGGCCCATCCAGCCTCTTCTCCTGCCAGTAGTCAGTAGTTAGTGGGGTTGCGGGTGCTACGCGTTGAAGTGGAATCATCTCCACTACCAGCACGCAACATTGTGCGATTCAACAGCCACGCATTCGACGAAAAAACAACGCTGATCCTGTTTGATCTGCGCGTCTGGCCATAAAACAAAAACACCCCCTTAGCTACATGGCAGTGGCGGAGCACACAAAAACACCACCTTCCCAACATCACTCAACGCTGTAAATGTGGAACGACGGGACTTGACTCGACTCTAATCGACCCAAAGTGTCTAAACCATCGCCATGTGGCACTGATCAGCCCCGCTCAGGTTTAAGGGGAGTAGTTCTACGTTTGGAGGACCAAGCCCACCCACCCAGATCGGTTTCCTTACAGGCCCTCGCGTTTGCCCGGATGGAGAGACAATGGATAAATGATGTGGAGCGATGGCTCTGGTTCCTGTCATATCCGGGGGCGATGTTCCCTCGTGAAGGCTGTCCAGAGTGCTCCATCACAGGGCCCTTCGCGGGCTGATCAAGAGAGCCCTTTACAATCACCGGGGCAGATGTTTGGTTGTTTCCCCGGTAAGCTCTCTCTCTCTCTCCCATCTAACCTCAAGGTGCATCCAGCCGGGCCATGATGTTTTAGTTTGATCCTCTAGATGTTCCCGATTATGTTACCGTATTATGTGATGGTTTACCACAAATATAAGACAGGATCTGCCAAATTTCAGGATATGAATTAGGGAATGGATGGAAGGGGGGCTCGGGGGGCTGTTTTATTTTTTTCCATTAGTTAGGGTTCATTAGATGACAACGTTTCCCCTCGTAGCCCCGCACCAGATGGGATTGTGTGCTGCATTGTTGTCGTGTTGCAGGCCCTCTGCTGATGTATCTCGCCAAGGAGATGAGAGGAGAGGTGGAGAATGATATTGTTGATAGGTTTATAAGTTTCTTTTTCATAGTAATTCATTTCGTATTGTCTACATTGTTGTTTCTGGTTTTTCTTAAGGAACAATTTATATCCAATGTCGGTGTGTGTGTAGAGGGATGGGATGACAGTATCTTGGAAATGAAAGGTTTTCCACCAAAAAGGAAAATGATGGGCTCCCAACAACAATATCTGCATTTGCTTGCAGAACTCTGGGTTCAATCTAAATCACTGGGTTTAGAGTGACTTATTTGTAAAAAGAAATAAAATAAAAAGAAATTCATATGCTGTTCTTTCTTGGTAATCCTGCTGCCAGTGGTTGACGAGCCATGGGATTACCGTGCAATATGAATATACTGTGTATATATATATATAAATATATACATGAGGGACATGTCTGGCATATACCACCTTCTGATAGGAGCTACCTAGAGTTTGGGCCATGCATACACAGAGATCATCCTCAATGTCGCCTCATGCCCGTCCTAGTATTTGATGGCACCGTCAGGGTTTTATCGCTCTACACTGGACCTATAAAGGTCGGTTCTCATTTCAGAGCAAGGAGATGATTTCAACCAGCTGTGGGCAACTTCACGTGCAGACACTCACTATGGGTGATTAAACACCACCTCATATATTCGGTACGTTGTTATGGTGCTGCATATTTTAGAATAAACAGTTATGGATCAGCTGGAGGTGCGTACCTGGTCGGGTGTGGTGGTGTCTGTCTGTGTGTCCGTCTGGCTGCCGTCCACGGTGCCGTAGTCGTACTCCCCTGTGTAGTACTCCTCCGCTTTGGTCTGAACAACGAGGGGGAAAGAATGTTGATTTTTGTTTGATTTTGCTCTCTGTTAGTAATGTTTAATGCTTTGTGTTTAGCATGGCTCATGCAATTTTACAGGCTCTTAAGCTTTGCCACGTGGGCACCTCAAACATAGACGAAGTGAGCGTCATTTAGCTCCAGAAATAATGACCTTTTATTGTACAATAAAAAATCAACTTTTATTGTACAATAAAAAATAAAAAGAGAGAGACGGCATGACAAACAACTAAATTGGGACCAGAAATAGATAAAAATTAAAGAGATAATGGTTGTTTATGATTTTGTGTCAAATGTGTGCATGTCCACCTGCTTGTATGCGTGTGTGTGTGTGTGTGTGTGTGTGTGTGTGTGCGTGTGTGTCTTTATCTGAGTCGGCCTCTATGCCTGCTGTGTGTGCAGCACTGCCTTCATACGATTGTATCCCCTCCACGTCGGCCATCTTTGTTTGAGCGCTAAGCCCCTTACCTCGGTCCGGGGTGGTTCAGTGGGCGGGGCCTGGCTGGCCGCCTCTCCCTCTCCGTACTCGTAGAACTCTCCGTAGTCATAGTTGGTGTACTGTACAGCCAGAGGAAACCATGGGTCAGGTTCTGCTTATTGTATGGATACAGGCAGTGGCAGGACATCCCAAGATGCACAGCGTGACATGAAAGATTTACGGGAGAGACTTTACCTTACTCAACCACCTTAAGCCTTATACCTAAACGTACCTAACCCTAAACTTAACCATCTCAGCTGTGTCTGTTTAGTCCCTCCCAACATTTCTGAGAAGTAGTTGAAAATATGTCTTTGTTTAATTCTCATGATGCAAGTCCATTCAAGTATTATAGCATGATGATGCACCAAATAATAAAATAAGGATCCTATTACGTAATTCAGCATCACCCCTATCAAGAACCCCCCACTCTGGATGTGCCCCCCCCCCCCCGTTAACTGCTCCATTTGGTTGCAGGTGGCAGCCAACTTCCAACCCGCAAACTTTTATTTGCATTCAACAGGATGTGGGAACAGGATTCATGTGAAATGGAAGGAAGCTCATCTGCCTTTTGAGCACACCAGCACACTCTCTCACCCCAGGCTGGGTTGTTAATAGGCGCTTGTTTTTGTTAATGACTGCCTGCATGCTGCAATAAATGTAAATATTTCACATTGAGGTATTGTCATCATTAAAAAACGGAAAAGGCTATGGGGCCCACAACCTCAACACCAGCCCACTCCTCTCTGTAATGAAGGCTGGGCAAAATGTCTGACGCCAGCCGGAGAAAGAGAGGCTGGGATTTAGAGGGTTATTACGGTGTTAAAGTTTTCTTTGAAAACAAATAACATTGGGACCATATGGGCCCCTTTGAATTGCCTTTGCTTGAAACTAATTGTTTGACATGACATGAGTCACATGTTAAAAAACTATGTAAGTCGTGATGTTTTCGTTTGGTCCTTTCAAGTACTGTATTAACAAGTAGCTAAATAAGTATTTTCTCTTATTTTCCCACTCCCAATCTTTGTTATTTTCAATGTCCCTCCTTGACATCATCCTCAACCGAAATCTGGACAAGCCAAAATAAAGATGAGGCAGATTAGATTCACAGAAATGTCCTCTGTTCGCTCCTGGGAGGAATATTAGCCCCAAATGGCAGCTTAACTCACAACATAATATAAGAGCAATGGCCTGGCTGGCCTGCCTGGCTTCTGGTCCAGAGAGAGAGAGAGAGAGAGCGAGAGAGAGAGCGAGAGAGAGAGCGAGAGAGAGAGAGAGAGAGAGAGAAATCAGAGAAAAGCTCAGAAAGAATGAAAGAAAAAAGGGAAAAGAGCAACGCAGAGCAAGAGAGAGATTTATGGGTCTGAGTTGCATGTCCACTGGCGGGAGGCCGTCACCGCAGGCTTGGATTGAAGACAAAAATACTGAAATTCACTCATGGTGACTAGCCCCCACCCTCCTCCCCTAACCTCAACCCTGACCCTCATCCCTCTGTCCCCCCCCCCTCCCCCTTTCCCCTTCCACTCTCCCCAGATAAAGTGCCTCTCAACCAACAGGAGGTATCTCCGGGTATATGTGTCAGGTCAATAGGGTCAAAGTCGGGAGCTCTTTGGATTAGAACCCCCACCTCTTCACCCCATTGTACATCACTCCCATCTACACCCCTACTGGTGCGCCGCCTTCTGGAAGGGATCTGCGCTACACGTGTCAAGGCGACACGGAGGGACGCCGAGGGTGCGCACTCAGCGCACCCTCGACAGACTTGGGAGAGCATCGGCCGGATTTACAGGCTTCCACTGGAGGAGAATTCCAACAGCTCCCCATTGTCCCGTTGCAGACGTCCATCCAGCTCCTCGTCTTGGCACTGGAGAGGAGCAACTGGCTGACTGGATGAGGCAAGATTTTCCAGTACCAGCATCGACAAAAACGCTTCCACAGCCAATATTCCCTCAGACTTAAAAAAAAAAAAGACGAGAATCGACTATCTTTTTTTTTTTCTTCCCAACGCTCTAGGATCTAGAGGTCTGTTTTTCCAGGTACGAGGGAGGGTTAGCTACAGCCGGGGAGAGAAGGGAAAAGCTTCAATTTCGCCTGGAGAGTCTGGAGAGCGCCTGCAGAAGTCGTTAGCGATATAAATCACGGGGCCACTCCGGCGGAGCCCCGGCTCAGACCTTCAGGCCGGTGAGAAAGAGAAAGAAAGAGGGGGAGAAAAAAAAGAAAAAGAAAATGGAGTTTCCACTGCTGTGAGCTCATCCGTTATAGAGTGGAATTCTGTAGGAAAAAGCGTTTGTCGGCCAGGAATAGGGGGACATGGCGGGGGCCGGCGAGGAACGGTATAGAATGGAGGAGCGGAGGAACGGAAACGGCAGACAGGATGCATTGTGTTTCAATTAAGAGATTAGAGCCCGGCGCGGTTCACCGACCGCTACGGTCCGCTGTTCCCTCGTGTTCCCGCCCTTCTCTCTCAAATGAGTGGCCTGAGCGGCCTATTTTTTTGACTCAGGTATACCTCCTAACCCCCTCGCTCCTTTTCCTCTCCTCCCCTCGCCTTAGTTGAACTCCTCTGCCAGTCTCCCTACCCGTCAATCAATCCGATCAATCAATCAATGGACTTTGCTTTCCTCAACTGGCCCTGCCCCCTCTCTCTACACATACACACACATTCTTTATTCCTGTGTGTGTGCTCCAGCCCTTCTCTTTCTGTCTCTTTCAGCCCTTCTGTTTCAGTCTCTCACACTTACTCTCTCTTACTCAATTCCATCCTGTCTCTCGACCACAATGTCTACTCCCCCCCCACCCTGTCCCTCTACCCCTCTCTCTCTTTTTCTGTACCCCTCTCAACTCCAACTCTCACTCCTGCCCCAACCTCCACTCTCACTCCACCCCTAAACCTCCACTCTCACTCCACCCCTAAACCTCCACTCTCACTCCACCCCTTAACCTCCACTCTCAATCCATCCCTTAACCTCCACTTTCACTCCACCCCTAAACCTCCACTCTCACTCCAACCCCAGCCTCCTCTCTCACTCCACCCCTAAACCTCCAATCTCACTCCACCCTGACCTGCTCCCAATACTTGTCTTTCCATCCATCTGTGCTTCTTTGGCACCACACATTCCAATGGCCAGGCCCCCAAACCCCATCTCCCTCGCCCTTCTTATCCCCCCCTCCCCCCCCCCACCTACACACCCACCCACACACCCTCTCCCCACAGGCCTTTGGTCCCCTTACCTCCTCCTCGGGCTCCTGGGCCTGGGGCTTGTCGTGGTGGCTGGGGGTCTCACAGTCGGGGCTGTAGTGTTCACAGTAGTCCTGGGCCGCGCGGGGGTCCGCCACAATCAGCAACTGCTGGATGTCCCCCTGAGAGAGAGACGAGAGAGAGAGAGAGAGAGAGAGAGAGAGAGAGAGAGAGAGAGAGAGAGAAAAAGCAAAAACTGATGAACACCAGGGGTGCAGATATCAGGACCACACACACAGACGCACGCAAGCAAGCATGTGCACATACACACACGAGCACGCGCAAATGTACACATGCACACACACACACATACACACACACACAGACCGGAGTCGGACCAGCTGCAGATAGGGAGCCCGGACCGACCCTGTTCCACCCCAGCAGTATGAGCACTCATCATCTGAATGTGATTCATGTTATTGGATTAAAGACGATCAGAGATGTCCATGTCGATAACTCAAGGGAGAGGCTCACACACCACTCTGCTGTTCAGCGTGATCCGAAGTGAAGGGTCTCAAACATGATGAGACGGGTAGTCAAACCACAGATTTGGATCTTTTTTTACTGTCATCACTTTTTGTGAATACAAAGGCGTTCTTGTTGAAATATGTACCACCTTGGAACACACATTGGAATCAGAGAATAAACCTGGGCAAACGCAGTAGTGCTGAGGCAGCCCCGGCAACATTTTAAATAAATATGGATTAAACTTCCATGTTGAATTAACAGAATCACGACAAACTGTTGTGTTTGGCAAAATTTGAGAGTAAAACGTGAAGAAAGGCAATTGAAGGGGTCAGGTCCAGGGTTCTTTGAGGTGTGTGTGTTCTAGTAACTATAAGTAAAAACAGTTATAACGGATGGCAAGGCCCGTTTCACAGCCCTGGCCCTCTTACCGCTGGAAGAATGAGAAGATAAATAACCAAAGTCTGTACTTATGTGAAATATCTGTCGGCCGTCTGTTTTTCATGAGCCTTTGGAAAAGGAAATTAGATCTCTCTCTCTCTCTCTCTCTCTCTCTCTCTCTCTCTCTCTCTCTCTCTCTCTCTCTCTCTCTCTCTCTCTCTCTCTCTCTCTCTCTCTCTCTCTCTCTCTCAGCCAAGCCAAGGAGCGTTCATATTGAACTTTTTTGCATGATCTTCTCCAAAGAAATGTCCTACCAGGAATCAGAAACTGCACGTTCTCTCCTCCACCGATGTGGAGAATATTTATGACGACCCCCAACCACAGAGTGGTTACCTCAGCCCACCTGAGTTTGTGGGTTGGGGTGGTGGGGATATTTTTTTCCAAACCCACCTGGGAATGCATAACATTAACTGAGGGAAAGGGGTCAGCCCCCCCTTCACACACACACACACACACACACACACACACACACACACACACACACACACACACACACACACACACACACACACACACAAACACACCAGGCAAATTACATGAAATGATTTATGCATTCTCTCTGTATTCTCTTCTCTGTTGACATTTGTGTTAAGGTTTGAATGAAATATATCTCTGAGGTTTTTCGCAGTTCTCCAGGAATGATCTATAGCAGTGTTTCACAGTCTGGAAAGGGTCAGGCAGCAGTAAATCAGCTGTCTGCCGTACAGTAAAATCCCTCTATTAGCAGAACTGGTGCCGCATCTCGGGTCTGTGTCTGTGTGTGTGACTGTGTGTGTGTGGGGAGGGAGAGGGGGGGGTGGGGTGGTATGTCCATCATGAAATGATTTATGTGTAAGAGTTAGCGTGTGTGTCTATGTGTGTGTGTGCCGAAAAAGTAAATTGATAAGAAACTAGTGTCTTCAAATCTCAACACAATTCCAGAAATGATTCAAAGTGATCGGCTTCACTATTCCATGAGTGAAAAAACAACTAAGTCAAATAAATACTGACAGAAAAGTATAAATATATATTCCTCTGCAGCAGGAGTGAACGAAACAGGCTGCTCTGTTTTGTGTCTTTTCCCTTGCAGATGTTGGACGGGGATAAACCCAAGAGATTCTCCAACCAAGCTAAAGGATGGATGGAGATGAGTCGGAGAGGTCAGCTCCCCAGCCGCGCGAGGCACACGCCCAGACAGCACTGAGAGCCGTCAGACTGACGCCCGGCCCAGCTGATCTCGCTCAGAGCTAAATAGCGATGTTTCAAATCACTGCAGCAGACCATGAAATCCAGGCAGCCCATGGCAGGGGGAACCCATGGTGTATAATACACAGGACCCTGGGAGATGTCCATCACGAGCACACTGGTGCTCGGAGGGGAAGGGCCTTTGTGATGATGTGAAGGATGTGACATGCATACATACTGACATACATGCAGACACACACACTCTCTCACACACACACACACACACACACACACACACACACACACACACACACACACACACACACACACACACACACACACTCATTCATAGTGTATACTGACATATACGCACACACACAAAGGTAAGCAGGCATGCGCACATATAAACCCTTTATCCTTTACCCCCCCCTCCCACACACACACACACACACACACGCATATGGCATAGTTGAGCCACTCCGAAAACCCAAGACAACTTTGATTAGACGCTGCTGGCTACTGCTGGCCCCAGATCTGAGAAACAATAAGCAGTCTCAGGAGTTTCCCTCAGTCTTGTTGGGATTAATGTTGTCATTAATGGAGTCTAGTGTATGGGCTGTTAACTCCCACGAGCATGACATCATCTGTTTTGAAGAGTGTTTAAAAAAAGGACAACAAATGCCAGACAAAGATATTTGATATATTAGGGGAAATTACAATCTGTAAATCTTGAACTAATATTGTTATTGTCAACACTGTAAGATGCTCATACAAGGGGCATACAATGCTCATACAAGGGGCTGTATGCCAATATTGTGATCATAGCTAAATGTACTATTTAGCAGATTGTTTTATACAAAGGGACTTTCTGTAACTGATATCGAAGAGATTAGGGCCTCTTGTTCAGAGTTGCCTTAACGTATTCTGCGGACATTGCGGTATGAACCCAATAACCTTTGGGCCTATCCTGCCCCTCTAAACAGGTAAAACATACTTGTGCTTGCATAGCTTTTAGCAGTTGTAGCTGAGGCACTGGTCACTGCCTTCAGAAACCACTGGTCCATGTTCATGTGTCTAGGTGAATAGTTTGTTATATCAATGTAAGGGAATAACAGACTTTAAAAAAATTAATAAAAAAATAAAGTAAGTGATATTCCTAGATTTGTCCTATTCTTTCAATTTTACTGTTTCATCTGTACGTACTTCAAATAATATTTGATGGTCACGTCTTTGATGTTCATTGCTCTTTGATGCAGTTGGCACTTCAAAGGTGCGTGTATTGAACGTATCTATTTTTGAAATGTTGAAAGGCAAGTTATAAACTAGGGATTGTTGCATGATTAGCTTAAAGCTACATCTGCCAATGAGATACAACATTTCATGGAATTTTCCAAACTATCTAAAGATATGTTGATCCTCTTAACACCTAGATGAATAACGGCGATAAAGAAAAGTCACTTGTAAATGACAGCATCTGATTGTGGTCCCGTCAAGGGAACCATCATTCCTTTGTGCTTTTTGACGGGGAAATTCAAATGAGACTTTAATCTTATCAAGGCGCGTTCTGAGAAACGCTGCAGCTGCAACGATGATTTGGACCGTTTTAATATACAGCTGGCTGTCATCATCATAGCAGCACAATTGCATTGGACATGCAATCTCATGACGTGGTGGTTTTCAGAGTAAACAAAAGGGTGTCAAAGATGGAACTCCAAAGATGATACCACCAGGTGACCAGAAGTACCAGGGGGGTTCAATTTTCCCCAGACTAAAGAAGTTCATGACAAAGTTTGACGTGCCAATAGTGATTCAGAGCCGCTCCAGGATGAAACTATGTTAAGAAGCGTATTTTCAGAAGCTCCAAGTGGAAAAAGCAGTCAGCATCGCTGCCATTATCAGCCAATTGAGTCCAAAGATTTGTGCTGTTTTAGTGCAATGTAGCGAAGGAATAACCAAAGAGACAAAACTCTGCTTTGCAAAGTTTGATATTTTTTTCATAACTCAGACCTGACACATTTTTGTATGTAAAAAACATGTAAAAAAGAGGCAGAATTTAGGGAAAACTGCATTGAACATTTCTCACGTTGTATCAGCCATGGGGAGAGACCAAGACTTGCTTGCAAACAAGAGGAAAAGATACAAGCAAGCAACAACAACCACAAGAACAAAGTAAACAATGTCAGAAAAGCATCGGGGGAAGAGATGAGGCAGCAAATGAGCACTGTACTTTTCTTATTGTATCAGTTTCAAACACTTTCTGTCTGCCAGGATGATTCGTCCAAATCCTGATTACCATGACAGAAACATAAAATGCTGCAATTTGTTCTACATTTTTCAAATTCAAACTCATATAATCAGTTTTGATATATCTCTTTGGTTATTCCTTCGCTACATTGCACTAAAAAAAAAAAAAAAAAAAAAAGAAATATATATATATATATATATATATATATATTTTAATGATCAATGGATAGTGTGTGGATATATGGATATATATGGATATAATGGATATATATATACATTTTAATGATCAATGATAAAATAATTTTACATGAAAAAATGACATTATTATATAAAATTACACATGGCATTTATAATGGCATTTTTATTTGCCTCTCGTCAATTATATTCAGATGAATTATGTGTTCACTTTAGTCTACCAAAGGTCTGCTCCAAATAGGACTGCACATATCAACACCTCCATTCTCAGAACAGCAGATAGCTCTCACTTCTGTTTGGTATTTTGAGTTTGTTTTTAGCTGTCTGGCACCTTAAACATCTGGTACTTTCCTAAATTGGTCCCCTTTCTTCGTTTACTGCATTTTTTATGTGTATGTATACACAAATGTGACATGCTTGTAAGCAGCACATCCTTCCTCCAACTCCTTCTTACTGTTAAGAACGTGTCATAGCAGGAAGAACGAGCTAGACGACAAATTTTGACCCAAAAGCAGACAAAAGCAGTAGAAATAAGAAGAGATAAAAAATAACAAGCTCCAGATTTCTTCCCAGCTTTCATTACTGACAGACTTTGTGGTGAGGTTTGACATTCAAGTTTCGCTTTAAGTAGTGGGAGAGACAAAAATCCGCACCCATTGAATATTAATGCTTTTCTTCTCACAGTAGCTCCAAAAATTGTGCAAACTCATAAATTTTGAATCCCTCATATGCTTATTCTCTGTCTCTGTCTCGCTTATGCTCTGCAAACCTACCTTCCACTCTTTGCATGGAAGAAGAGGCCTCCTTTCGTCCCCTGTGATTTAACTGCAGCGATTGCTCTTTGCAGTGTTTGGTGTATGGGGGCTGTGTGGTTGTCATTGCTTTCTGGTGGTATTTCCGGGGGCGGTATGTGAGTATAATTGAGTTTAGTAATTGAAGTAGTAGTGAGTGAGGGACAAATTAACCTGCTATCGGTGAGAGGCTTGAGGTGATGCAAGACCCCGCAGAGGCGCTGCAGGAGGAAGTAGGAAAAGTGAATGTCTTTTAGAAGCCCTGGGGGGGGGGGCATGTGAGGGGTCTGCACCTCTTCTCAGTGTTGTAGGGGAAGGGGGCCATGGTCACGGTAACACAATGCTTTACAAGCATACAAGCATATATGCTAAGTATTACAAGCCTCCATTTAAGTGTGCCTGTAGTGGAGTGCCCCCCCCATCCCCGCCCAAGAGTTTGAGTGAGAGAAAGAGGTGGGAGAATTTTAATGTCTGGTAAAGTCAACATAGATTCGAGCTATCGGGAAAGCGTGGGAATAACGCAAGTGAGTTGTCATTTTATACTCGAAATGCCTCATGGTACACCGATTACAATTACAATGTGTTGATTGTGAAATCAACACACAAATTCATTCACACGTGTGTTTTCCAAACTAGCATAGGGTGTCCCACATGTTTTACTTTTTTAAAACAATATTTATTCACAACAAGGGAAGAGTATGAGGGAGTGGGGAATTGGAAAGTTCACACACACACACACACACACACACACACACACACACACACACACACACACACACACACACAGATTTTATTTTTCCACTCGCAGCCCCTTACTCCCATTTGCTTTCACCTCCAACACCTGCTTGTGAGCGCGACGGCAGTAAAGGTAACCGTATGTTGACAGCTGGGGATGGTTGGTGGTGACGGGGCTCCCAGCCGGCCTCGGCCTCACTGAGTCCCGGGATTAGGACTCGCCACAGGACCAAAAGGCTCTGGCTTTACTTCTGAAGGGCCTCATGGTCAACAACCCAACAACAAACATATGGTGTGCTTAACTTCCCTTCAGCGTTGCTTAGTGCAGGGGAACAGATGTGCCAAACCGCATTTTCCTACAAATCTATTTGAGATAGGGCAGAGTTTGATTAATTGGTCAAACAAATGGCCTTGGAGGTTTTTCTGCAGTTGCACTAGAAGAAGGGATTGTATCCTAAATGGCTGTTTTTGTTCGACTAGTGGTTTGATCACATTTGATACAAATATCGTTGTACATACAGGACAAGGATAATTAACCGTGATTAATGATCATCAGGAACATAAAAGGCGTTCATCCAAATTAGCCACTTGAGAGCTCAAACCTAATGATCGACTTGTTTGAAACGCATTCCCTGGCCTAATGTCTGGCTAATATTTCTTCCTGTACACTGGCAAGCTATTCAACATTGTCCTAAATGAAAACAAAGGATGGCATGCTTTCAAACTTTTGTCTGAGCATCTGTCCGCTGGTGATCACAAAAAACACATCAGCGGATCTGCCGAGCACATGTTTGTCGTGCGTGTGGTTATTGACATGTGTACGGGCTGGTAGTCAACAGGGACTGTACACAGTGTGGCTCTGCAGCAGCCAGCAGCAGCACCTCCAAAGCTGATGGAGGGGGAGAGGCGGCCATGCCTCGTTCCACATAGTTTGCTGCCTATTCGATACAATAAAACCACATGAACAAATGGATTATATAATGGGACTGAGCCCGGGTCCTGCACACTCATAACACTAATAATACTACAAAGAATAAAGGAAAGACAGAAAATCCCTTCATTCCACCCCTTTTCCAACGGTAGGTTGTGTGCAGACTAATAGCTTTAAATGTGTTCTTGATTATTAGACGCTGAGGATTTATCGGAGATAAATACAGGCCTATTCAGACCTGTTATTTGGGAAGCGCTCTTATAATCATCTCGATTGTCCCTTCCCCTCGGAACGTGCACCGCCGTCTCACTATCATGACCAGCCATTTGCCAGAGCGCTGCAAAGCTTCTAAGGTATACTGATTGTTTGCAAATGCAGACGTTGAATGCATGCCAAGGTATAATGCTAATCCCTTAAACATGACCTGCATAGAGGAAAAAAGAAAAAGACTGGATTCTTTCCCCTCCCCCTCTCCACAACTCAATTCATCTTTTCGTAAGGGAAGTTACAAAGACAGGCTTTTGGAGTCTGAGGGCTTTTTGAACGAAGCCATTAGTGTGCAGTTTGCTAGAAAATCGCAACCAACAAACCCAAGGCAATTAAGCTCAAAGTGGGAATAATTACAGCTTAAGAAAGAGCACCACAGTTTTACACATGGGCCACCACCACGGCAGCTCTGCTATTGGCTATTACGCTGATTAGAGGAGCCATCCAATGTGTGAACAATCCTGCCACCCTCGATAAACAAAAAAAAGTTTGTTTTTTTCTATTTCTCCCAACACAGAAAAACTAAAATTTTCAGTTGAATATACTTATATAAAAAATGTAATAAAACATTCTTTAGCAAATGGGCTTTCTTTAAAGATCCTTTCTATTTTTCCCTTATTCAATTACCTTCTTTAAGTGTGTGGCATGTATCTAAAAAAGGAATAAAGTGCTTTGCTTCATCTTGTAGCTAAGCCAAGAGCTACTTCTCCTTAAAACATTCCCTCATTTACCACCATTAGATCTAATCGTTGGCGTGACTCCTATTTATAACATAATGTTTGACCCACAGGGTTCAGATTTGGCAGAACTTAGCAGCCGCTTTGCGTCAAAGCTAGCAAACTGGTCTATTGTCTTCATATTCAGATTATTAAAAAGGTCAACACTACCTAAGTAACAGGAAATCCCAAATATTCATATTCAAAATATCACTCTATATCCTGTGTTGAAATTTGATGAAATGCTTCTAAAATAACATAAAAGTACATTTTCCCATCCAGTATGCTGTGTAAGTGTCGTAGTTATTTCTTCCTTACTTATACAAACATAAGGATCTGTTAATAAATTCCATTCGAATTGTCCCTACGTCAAGTCAACATTTTCCACTGCGATTTGCCACGGAACATTTCCACATACTTTGGAGGTCACTGTGAAAACAAAGCTAGAGTTATAGTTGTGCACCGTCGAAAAGCATTCATTAACAAATTAAATAAATTAAAACTAAAAGCAAGGTGCATGAGAGGTCTCTGTGAGTGCATTCCGATGTTCAATGTCAATGGTTGCCTTTTTGACGGCCTCCTCTGGGGAGGATCTGCAATATGCTTCCAATCTCATCCACATGAAAACAAACAAAATAATCAGCTGAGACACTTGGGCTCAGAACCACCTCATCAGCTCTTGTATTACACACACTTGTGCAAACAATGGAAAACAGCCATTAAGAGCCTTTATGTGGGTCGGGTGTGCATTGGAATAATAAGCCTTGTTGAAAACTCCATGCACATTAGCACAGAGATACAGTACATATACATAATTGGCTCATTTCTGAGCCAATCGGAAACACACATGTGTTTCATCATACATTTGTTGTTTGTGTGAAGTTTAGTTTAAAGGTGCGCAGTGTGCAGGCTTTAGTGGTATCTAGCAGTGAAGTTGCAGACTGAATGTCTCCCCCCACCTCCCTTTCCAACCACGTAGGAGAGGCTCCGGGGGGCCTGTACTGGCCTGAAGCTGCCAGAAGGTTCTTCCAAATCCGTACAATAGAATAGTTTAGCCAGGTATCAAGTGATTACGTTCCTTGATAGATTCATAAATTGTTTTTATTTATTTAGTCTGGAAAACGACAGGTCATAGCTTAAAAGAAAGATAGCAACTGTGATAATTCATATTCTAAATGTGACCTCTCTAGAGGGGTTTTGTCCGTTCTGGCCAACTGTCAAAACATGGCGATGCAACATAATGGACTCTGTAGTAGAGGACTCGCTCCCTATGTAGCTATAAAGGGATTGTTCTAAGGTAATGATAACACAATGATTCTTATTTTCTTGGGATAACACACAAATAAAAAACTACTTATGATATTGAATACCATCTCAGAAAAGTCTGTTCCGCTAGATTCCACTAAAAGATTTGGTTAGGCTCTTCAGGGATAAAAAGCTTTGTGCTGACATATGGGCACACCAAAATACAGAAGTCTTGGAACCCAACAAATGGAAGCAAAAATACAATATGGGCGCCTTACCTCAAAGACCTCCTCGTCCAGAATCCTGGTGCCGAACACGGTGATGCCCTCTGTGTTGATGACAGCCTGGTCGCCTCTGGCCAGCGGCCTGGTCACCTTCTTCTTACAGTCCACAAAGACGGTGACAGTCTTCTTCTCAACACTGATGGCCACGCGGTGCCATCTGGACAAGGAGGGAGGACATCAGTCCCATCAGTCAGAAGTTTGTGGAAAGTCCATGATTTAGTTTTATGTTTTTCATTCGAAATCCTTCCGATATATTTATAATACGATATTCTTTTTTCTGTTGGAATTAACATAAAATAACAATCTCATCAAGACACGTCTGCTTTGTATTTCTTCAAGGGGCACCAGATTGCCTCACAAAGAGTTTTGTATTCCTTGTATAAGCAGT
This sequence comes from Micromesistius poutassou, assembly GCF_964030765.1. NCBI lineage: Eukaryota > Metazoa > Chordata > Actinopteri > Gadiformes > Gadidae > Micromesistius > Micromesistius poutassou. Next base: position 8,535,457 of record NC_140286.1, read on the forward strand.
CTCAGGGATTTATGAATATTCAGCCAATTGTCTAATCCTTGTTATTGTCAACAATGTACTTCAATAAATAAAGAAATAGGGGGAAGGAGAGGGGGGGAAAATCCAGTTTTACTCATTTATTGATTTGACATTCCTGTCCAATTTGCTCCATACGCCGTTTGTTTGCCCGAACACATGACAATGATAATAATAATAATAATAATAAGTCATCAGTGGCTTGTGTCAATGCTATCATAAACTATACAGATGAAGTATGTGTTTGTAGTAGAGAATAGTGCAGAAATGGTTCGTTTCTTTTGGCGTGTGGTGCTCGTAAATGATAAATGGGAAAAGCATGTTGCGCAAGAAAAAGCGGCCGTAAAAATACCATACATTGTTTCATACAAACTCGCTGAACTTTCTCTTGTCTAGACAACCAGGCGTACAGGTGTATAGCATTGGTCCACTAAAACCTTGCAAATTACACTTTGAAATTGTAACTGCTCTGATAAGGGTTTTGAATTGGTTTCTGTAAACACACTTTTGTGGTCCTTTTATAAACAAGGACCAGGTGTCACAGAGAGCAGCCAAAGAGGAACAGACCCTGCATTACCTCTCAACCATGGGATCGAGAAAACCCTTCTTTGCCCACCAGACACATTTACCTTCCCTCCCTATCTCACCAGCCACCAGTGCCTCACCGGCACATCATCAACATCATCTTCAACCTCATCCTAATCCTCCTCCTCCTCATTGTCATCATCATCGTCATCCTCATCACTTACTTCCCGTCGGCCAGGTTCACCGATCGGAACAGGGGGTACTCCTCAGGGGCGGGCTTGCCGTTCTGGTCCTCGTACAGGAAGACGGGGGCACGGCCCACCTCCACGCCCAGCTGCTGGATGCCCTGCTGGTTGTACACGGACAGCAGGAAGGACTGCAGGCCCACCTTGGGTTTCACCGTGAACAGGATGGAGAAGTCCTCTGGGAAGACTCCTCCTTGGGATCAGAGAGAGAGAGAGAGAGAGAGAGAGAGAGAGAGAGAGAGAGAGAGAGAGAGAGAGAGAGAGAGAGAGAGAGAGAGAGAGAGAGAGAGAGAGAGAGAGGGAGGTATGTTTTGGTTAAGAGTCTGACATGATCAATGTAGTTTAAATGGGGCTACCCCCTCTTCCCCCTCCAGGGGAATCTACTGCCGTAGTTAGTTTTTTCTTTAAGAATTTATGGAGATAAGAGGGGATACCCTTTTCCCTTGTTGAGGTTTTTCCAGCTGAGTTGTCTTTAAAGGTTGAAGGGTGGGATTAGGTTTCCAAAATCGGCCTTCGGCAGGCAACTTTGGAGAATCTAAAAATTGTTATGTATTTTACTGAGTGAATAGGGACGCAAAACATGAAATGAAAGTGTTGCCTGCCTCAGGTACTGGTCGCATACATCTAAATAAAGTTAATTCCGGGAGCAATTTCATTCTAAGGATCTAATTGAAAAATAACATTAACACTTAAACGGTTGCATTTCACATAAAACCTTTGAGTCTAGACAATTGGACTGGGTTTATTATTATTGGAGTTTTCCCAAGGACTCTAGAGTTTGTTCCTGAAGCCACAATAATTAGGCCAATAAATGCTTAAAAAGTGTAGTCCTTTAGAATAGCTGTTAGCCCACTGCAAGTGAAGAAAGGCAGGCAGTGGAGGCAGTGGATGATCGAGTAACAGCTGTATTATCCAAGCTGAGAACATTCTGACACCTTTTGATTCCTCCATCGCGGCCAACGCTCCAGTCGTCTCGCTCCATCACTCTCATTTAGGAATTTCCATCAAAAAGGTTTGCAGACTATTCTTTGCAGGCCAAGAAACACAATAACCTAATTGCAAAATATTGCAGCACACTAGTTTGTGGCCCGTATATGTTTTTCAATTTCCAATTCGGCCAAACTGAAGGAGGCCCAGCATAAAATTAACAAGAGAGATTTTGTTTTTATTTTTATTTGGTTTTCCCAATAAACGTGTGCAACCTTGTTTATCTTGTAAGGTCCCAGCTCGTCAACTTGTGGCTCCTTAAATAGTAGTCAGGTATTAGAGAAGGCCTATTAACAAGACTCCAGCGGATATGGGTTTTTATAGTGCTTCATTGTATTAGTCTTACTTTGTATTGTGCTTTTCAGTGCAACCCACACTCCAGCCTGGCCACAGAAGCACATGGAATGGATTGTAAAAAGCGACCCAAAAAAACCTGCTGACGACTGTCAACAAACTGTTCTTACAACCGTAACTAACGACCAGACTCCTGGGCTTCCCTTAACGTTTGCTGTTTCCTCATATCTCATAGCTTGCTTAGAATTTGGTGTGCGGTGTAGCACAACTGTTAATAGAAAGACAGTAGCTCCCGTGATGGAAACGTTTATCCAAGAGCACTTTCTTGTTTGTCTGATTGGAGTCCATCCTAGAGAAACAAACGACTGGCTAATGTCTGGTAGGCTCTCTCAGCCGCGCAACAGCGTGTGTAAGGCAGACAATGTGCCATCGCAGAATGCGAGGTGAAGGCAGACTGCATGTGCTGCATGTGCGTTCAATATTGAAACCCAGCTGGGTTTACCCTTGTGGGCCAGACACAACATACCGCAGGAAAATATCCGCCCTCCAAGTAAGGGACATCTTCTTGACAAGGTCCGTCCATCAAACATCATAATTAATAGTCTAGTAACCATTTCCCTTGTAATTGGTAGCAGCCCATGTGGAAATAACAAACAAACCTAATTGAACATTATATATCCAAATTCCAGATTTTTACAAAATTGGGAGGGGAATGAGAGTGGATTTGTTTGCTTGAAGTAACACCACATGTCAATGATGATTTATTCTCAATGCTAATCCATGGAGATTTAGGGACTTTACCCATTATCATACCTGTGGTTGGGTCCATTTTAAAGCATTTTTAAAGTTTCCTTTTCTGTGCAATGCATGCACATTTAACACAGACAGACGGGCAGACAGACAGACAGACAGACAGACAGACAGACAGACAGACAGACAGATGCAGGCAGACAGACACCCAACACCCTGGGGTGCTCAGGTTACCTGGGAAGAGCTGTCTGGTGGGAGCGCTGATCTGGGCGGTCTTCCCAACTCTGAAGGCCACATCGGGTTTGGATCCCCTCCGGACCGTGCAGAAGCCTGGAGCTTTGCGGACTCCTTCCGGGGAGCTGTGGAAGTCTAGAACCTTGAGAACATCCACTGGCTGGGCTGTGGAAGTACAAAGAGAACAAGGGTTCATTGTTGGACAGGACAGCGGACGGGCACAGAGAATACGGTTCGACATTCAGGAGAACACTTCTGTTTCTGGCTAATACTTTTAAAATATATTTTAACAGCACATTCATCATAGCCGTTGCAACGTAAGCAACGCTTATGTAAAGCTACTTTATAGGACATATTTTTGCCTAAAGCAGTTCGTTAAATACCTCGGTGGACCTGTAATAGACTTTTCTTGCCTCTCCCGAGCCCTCTCAGATTTTTAATTTGCAGTTGCACTTGCGGCCACGGGGGCACTTAAAAAAAAAAAAATCAGTTTAGGTGGAAAAAAATGAATGCAACATTCAACCGCCCCTTTAATGCAAGGTACTCCTAGGCTGTGTTTATTCCTGGGGTACTGAGGGCTTAATGGCCAACGGTTATTTAAACTGTGCTTCTGCTGCTGCTGCATCAGTCAGTACCGCCACATTGAAAGGAAAAAACCTTTCACATTCAACAGAATGTGGCCAGTTGACCGTGCGTCCACATTCACACCCAATGGCCCTCGCCCTTTCGTTCTGCATGGTCGGCTACGTCCCTCAATTCAACCCTCGGGGACTTTTTCGTTTTATGAGTGAATCCAGCAGTGGAGCAGTAAAAGTGTGTAAGGAAACCATTTGGTGGCCATAAGTAGGCCCCCTGGTGAATTGCTCCTTCCACCAAGGGCCCAGCCAACCGGCCCAGCAGTCATAGAGTGATAAAAATGCTCGGCTGAAGCTAACCCTTCGGAGTGAAGGGAGTAACCGAGGGGAAGGTGGGGTGGTGGCGGGTAGGCGGTGGGAGTGTGGGAGGGGGATGTCTTTACAAGCTACTTAGCACTACCGAGCCACCCCCGCCCCCCTTTCTGTCAGTTAAACTGCAGCTCAGTGGGAGGGAAGTGTGTATGTATGTGTGTGTGTGTGTGTGTGTGTGTGTGTGTGTGTGTGTGTGTGTGTGTGTGTGTGTGTGTGTGTGTGTGTGTGTGTGTTAGTGTTTTCTGTCATTTCGACTTTTTACTAACTGTCTGTCTTTAACTAAATAAATTATGTTAAGGATTCTGCTGTCATGAAACACTGCAAGTTGTTTTTTTTTTGTGTGTGTGTGTGTGTGTGTGTGTGTGTGTGTGTGTGTGTGTGTGTAGTTCCCTCCGACCCTGTCTCTGCTATTTGGCCTGTCAGTCTCTCTGCCTCTCCCTCAGCCCTAGGCAGGCAGTGATTTACAGCCAATTAGGTGGGGTTTGAAAAAATGAAAAGGGCCCGACCATAAGAGGTCCTGTATATCCGGGCTGATTCATGGGCTGTCTGTTGGGAAGCATAAAGGGAATCTGTTTACTTTGTAAGCTCATGCAGTGTTTGTGATGGTGACAGTAAATATGTGTGCCCCCTCACAATGGCCCACACACACATGCATGCACACACCAGCACACACACACACACACACACACACACACACACACACACACACACACACACACACACACACACACACACACACACACACACACACACACCATGGCTACAGAGAGCTACGGGTTTAAATAATTTAAATCTCAATTAAATTAATTAAAGTATTTCATTGAGTAATTAAAGGAATAGAGTGCTATGTTAGCTATAGCAGTAGTATTATGTATTAAGTAGAGACAGATTTCTATACTGCGCAGCCAAAAGCTTTTGCTTGATACAAACATATGCTATTTCATAGATTATCGCAACACACATCAGATCTAAGATAAATCTAAGACGGCTGGATCCCAGATGACATGGATCTGAATCAATGTAGTTTGCAAAATGTCACAATTCCATTAGATGGATGAGCTTCGGCTGCTCTCACAGAACCCAGCCAGGCTGCTCTGACACTCACTGAACAGCGGACCTTTCCCGGTCTGCCTAGACACTATACCAGGACAGCACAGCACCGCCGTTCTCCGGGTGAGCTGAATGGGAGGGAACAGGATGTGTGTCTCTTCAAAGGCCCAGTAATAACAACAAACAAGCGTCTCACTGGTCGGCCCACAGGCCCACTGGGAAGATAATGCCTTCCAGAGGACAGAGGAAGATGTGCATTCTTTGCTGCGTCGTGACAATACAAAAGAATGAAGAAAGAAGAAGAGGAGGAGGAGGAGGATTTATGTGTTTGCTGTACCGGCGAATAGACGTGGGAAAATAAACTGGGGGGGTCTCGAATGCCAAGGACGCATTTCATGTGTGTGAGTGTGTGTTAGTTTGTGTGTGTATGTGTATGTGTTACACGCAACACGCAACACTTCACCGAAATGAGTGAGCATCAGTTTCTCGTCAAGGGATTCAAAGAGAATTAATGGTGATAAAAAACAAAGAGATGTTTGAAGACATTTAAGACCAATATGTGGTTATGTGGAGAGGGGGTTGAGGGGTGGATCTCTTTTTTCATGTGTGCTGCTTCTTAAGATATGAAGCAGGGTAAGGAAGTGCTGATTCACCCTCTCACTCTCTCTCTCTCTTTCATTCTCTCACTCCCTTCGTACTTCTCTCTCTATATATTCCTCTCTTTCTTTTGTTCTCTCTCTCTCTCTCTCTCTCTCTCTCTCTCTCTCTCTCTCTCTCTCTCTCTCTCTCTGGGTAGCCAGGTGGGGGTCAGATGGGTGGAGATAGAAGTGAACATGCTGAAGCCATTATGGCTCACACTGGCACCACTCCCTTTACCCCCGCATCCACTCCTCCCTGCCTCCACCCTCGCTTCCTCGGCTCAATTTAAACACAGGGGAGTGAACTGACAAGGTCTAGCCCCTCACTCCTCCCCCTTTAAATGAGAGGGTTGGGTGAATGTGTCTTTAGGAGGGGGGGGGGGGGGGGGGGGGGGGTCAACACATTGGGTGGTAAATCAAACGTCTCCCAGTGTGACTGCACTCAAGATGGCAGCTTAGGATCGTGACGCCGATGCAATCTGCTTCCTGACTGGATAGAGGCGGCACGGGCTGGTGGGGGCATTTATTTCCAAGATGGCCACACAGCCAGAGATTTTAACTATGTATGGCACACAGAGTGTCTTTGCTAAACAATGCACAAGAGTTTATTTTATGGTAGAATTGATTCCCCGTGTAACAATAAAAAGAAAATGGTTCATTTTAAATGACAGAGAAAATAATTTCAATTTCATGGATATGATCAAGGACATGGTTTGTTTGGTTCGTTTGGACCTGGTTGAAGGACTAGCTATTTCACTGTGGTGCACAATGGACGGACAACAACTGCTCCGCTCCGTACCCAAAGCCAACGTTTAACCCTCTTTTTAACCTCACACCGAATGGCTCATAAAGAGTAAAAGTAGTCTGTGTCTCTTCTGAACACTGTCCCAAGCACAGAGCTACTGGTTCACAAGCACACACACACACACACACACACACACACACACACACAGACACACACACACACACACACACACACACACACACACACACACACAAAGCCCAGCTGAACTAAAGGTCTCTTTGTGAGTTTCTGAATGCCTTTCTGCATTACTGCATACCTCAAGGCCTCATATATTCCAGATGTGCTGAATTGGCCAGGAACAACCCCTCCCCCCCCTCCCCCTCACGCAAACCCCGCCCTCCTCCTGCCCCTCCCCCTCCTCTTCTTCTTCTTCTTCTTCTTCTTCTCCTCCTCCTCCTCCTCCTCCCTACTCTCCAATCCCTCTCCCTATAGCCGCCCCCTCACAGGAAAGCTCCAAAGTCCACAACTCCACACCACCGCAGCCTCAATAACGCCCGACGGCCCCTGGATATGGCCCCTGGACACGGCCCCTGGATACAGCCCCTGGACACGGCCCCTGAATACAGCAAAGGAAATCTAAATCTATAGGAGGCCAGATCAAGGCGTCGGCTCATCCCAACTCCATCCTTCTGATCCCCTCCCTGTCCCACCTGCACCACCCCTGCCACCACCATACATTTACCACCACCATCACCCCCACCCCTCCGCCTCCACCACCGACCATCCCTCCACCACTACCGCCCCCCAAATCCCTCCACCGACCCTATCCCTCTATCCCCAACAGCACCCCGAACCCTTGACCTTCACCCCACCCCTATCCCTGTACCACCGCTATTTTTTCACCTCTACCACTACCCCCACCCCTACCACCCTCCCGTCTCGATCTACCTTGTCCTGCCACCACCTTTACTTCTCCATGTCTTCCACCACCCCCACCCTCCACCACCACCGTCCCTCCACCTCCGCCACCATCAGCTTTAGCAACCCCAGCAGCAGCGAGGAACACACCGTACTGTTTAGCAGTGCTGCCGGCCCAGAAGCTACTGGCGAGAGAGAGAGACAGAGGAGGAGCAGGGAGCAATGAGTCCAAAAGAAAGCAGTGTAGCAGGCTAACTGCTCAGGGTGTGTAGCGCAGCAGTAGCAGCAGCACCAGGCCCTGTCTTGGAGCTCGACTGACAATTTCACACATCATTCTGAGCGACACAGCAGCTTGCCAACTGCACTTGAGTAAAGTCTGTGATAAACTACCCGGCATGTTAAGACACTGACTGAGAGAGAGAGAGAGAGAGAGAGAGAGAGAGAGAGAGAGAGAGAGAGAGAGAGAGAGAGAGAGAGAGAGAGAGAGAGAGAGAGAGAGAGACACAGAGACACACAGAGAGACACAGAGAGAGAGAGACACAGAGAGAGAGACACAGAGAGAGAGAGACACGGAGAGAGAGAGAGACAGAGAGATAGACAGAGAGAGAGGAGCACTTTTTTTTTCCTCTTTCAGACAGGAAGGGTTTCACATGAACCCACTGACATGTGACACCTCTGCTAAAACCATTAGACAACTGACCAAAATATTTCTAGAATAAATTTCGCCTTAACATTTATTTTAGAAATATTTCAGTGTGAACAATGGTTGATTATAAAGCAATGCTGATAGGAGGAGGTTTGATCTTGGTTCATTATTTTGATGGTCAAAAGTATACTGTTATGGGGCACACCATCACTTCTGTCTAGGCTTTTGAGTTTGATGCATGCGGGTGGGGGGGGGGGGGGGGGGGTACAAATCTGTGACATGACTTCATGTCTCTGTGGCTTTGAACTGATATCTCCCTCTTTTTTCTCCCTCTCCAAGTCACTGCCATCGACTGACGGTTGGCAGCCCAAGTGGCAATTATAGTACATTGGAAGGGCTGTAAATGTTCGCTAGCACATCATGCAATTATGGTCACGTTTAAATATCAGACCGAGAGAGACCAACGCTGGCTGATTGGCAAACTGTGCCACTGTGGAATTTGAATTTAAACTTTTTTTGACTTCTTCTCCTTCACTCTCTCATTTTTAATATCGGATGCTCTCTACAATTAAACATTGGCGCACTGTTGGGGGTTGTTTCTTCTTTTTGGGCAGGGGGGGAGGGGGTGGGGTAAAGGGCTGAATGTCCAGGCAGAGTGCAATGCATCCTGGGAGGATAGTCACTGACGGCCACCGTTCATCCTCTTGATGCTCTTGTGAAAGATCATTTGGACAAACAAATAAAAGATCTAAGACCTTAAATTACCTTCCACTCTCACTGATATTGTTTTGTGATTGCATCCATCCCATAAGAATCAAGCCATGGAGTTAAAAAAAAAGAAGTTATAATAATAGTAATCCAAAACATACATTCATTGATATGTGATCATAGCTGCTGATGATGGTGGATGCATGACCTCAGGCACAAAAGAAAGCCATATATTCTTCAAAGAACGCTAGCAGCTAATGCAACCTACATATGTTCTTTTAAGTGGGGGGGAAAACTCCAGAAAGGTTTTTCCATCAACGCCCCTTCTTGGACTTAGTGGGAACCAGGATAGTGCGGAGAAACGGTGATTCTCCGCACAAGGCAACCTCCTGTACTTCAGTTACAGAATGGTGCCTGTATTGTTATGCTTTGGGGGTTTGTGTCTTGGATTCATCCGCAACTAGGCAGTGGTGAATCGGAGGTGGACGTTTCCCTCTGATGTGGCTCCGGGTGTCGTTGACTCGTTTAGTAGACCGACGGCCACATTCAACCGAGGAATAGGAAGATAGCGAGATCAAATTAGATTTGACGAGATGAATTAGAAATTAAAAAACGAACCCGCATCACTGATTCTTCTGTCAACTTCGGTCGAGAACTGTAAGCGTCTATACTTTCATCATACACATTGAAGATTCATAGTCACAAAATCGATGCGTAAAAGTGATGCGTAAAACCATCCTGGCTCTATTGCTGGGACACACGCTACTCTCCGAATTTGTAGGCCTATCGCCTGAAACGATTGCACTCACGTTTTTTCGTAATTTTCCATTACCTTTACAAATCGGCGGACAACGAGTGACAAGGAAAAGCTGAACAGGTTAAGTTGGCACTTCGCAGTTGTATACTATACCTACCTGGCACACATACGCGCACACTGGATCCAACCTGTAAGCTATGGCCATAATACGTTCGATTTTGCGACTAAAATCTCCTACATGGTTCTATACACTTAAATGCAATTCCTTTACTTGTTATAGGCTTTAATTTCAACGGCTAGGGTCGGTGCCGGGTGTAAATTAAACGTCAGTACAATTCTTTTTTGTTCGTTTTTGTTTCATGCTTTTCATTTTCTCAGATGTTTTTAAGTTTTTTTTTTTTTACCTAGATCTGATTCAAACATAAAATACGATCAACACATGTTAACAAACTAACAACGCGTCATTCAGCGTCACCATTCCACTATTATATTGAAAGTGAGCCTCCGGGGCGCTCAAGGATGCCCATCAGCGCAACACTGACGCGACGCGAACCATAAAGGCGCCGTTCTGCGTAACGTCTTACCTGCTCTGGCATCGTCAGCTTGCAGAACGACAATCAGTGTGACGAGAGTGGTTAATGAGCAATTCCAAAGCGACCGTTTCGTTTTCCACCTCGTAGACCATCTTTTCATCTCCATCGTGAGCGCTCCACTGACGGATAAAACACCTTTAAATTAAGTTTAGTCCGTTCCACAATCCACGAATCCCCCCCAAAAAATGTGTTTCTACTACAGAGCCATGTGTGGAAAAATTGTGTTGGATGCTTCTTAAAGCCAAAGTAGGCCCTTGTGATGCTCTGTCCCAAAACCCTGCAACCAGAATGAAGGTAAGCGTCTCCTTAAAAAAAAGAAAGGAAAGAAAAAAAAACTCCAGAGAGCGACTCCCAGAGTGTTGTGCGCGGACGGGAGGCTGGGCGAGCACGATCCTGAACCACGCGACCGGAGAGAGAGTGGAAAATCCTCTGTTCATCAAATTACTAGTCTGGAAAGTTGTCTCAAAGTACCGCCCCTTTTGCTCCGCGAGAGGTCCCTCACCGCAGCATCAGTCGAGCAGCAGCACCCACGTGCCTGCACCTCAATTGCAGGGACCGGTTGGTCAGTGCGCGCTTGCTTGGGCGTGCGCGTGCGTGCTTGCGTGTGCATGTGTGTATGAGTTAAACTGCAGTATAGGCTAGATGCCTCCTTACGTCCTCTTTTATTTCAGTGATAATAAGTGATCCACTGCAAACATTTCAGGGTAATTAATAAAGCGGGGAAAGGAAATCCCTAATTTTCTCAAATAGCTCTCTCCAAATAAGACCATTATCTGACTGAAGAATGGAGATGGAACAGCTTGATATGGGCCTGCCTGCTTCTAAAATAAAAGAGCATTAAGTGTTGGGGTGGAGTGGTAATTTTAGACATTTACAAAATGCCCAAAAATGAGAAAATAGTAGATTTTTTAGACGCCAACAAAGATCTGATATAGAGGCTTGAGTGTCCAAAAAGCGAAATCTTTTCCAGACTAAGTCAATTCAATTCTTGAGTGAGAGAGAGAGAGAGAGAGAGAGAGAAGAGAGAGAGAGAGAGAGAGAGAGAGAGAGAGAGAGAGAGAGAGAGAGAGAGAGAGAGAGAGAGAGAGAGAGAGAGAGAGAGAGACAACGTTCCCTCTTTGTTATTTTATTTTCATTTATTTTATTTTTGGCCCCCGAACCGCTCCATGGGCCTAAGAAACGTAAATGGTTAAAGATGATTGGAACAGAGAATGGAATCACAGGTGGTAGCCATAGAGTGTTTCCCCTGGCTCCGGTTCTCCCTCGTGTGACTGTGAAAGGCGTCTCTGACAGTGTAATGGCAGCGGCCATCACACAAACACGAACCACATTGTAGAAACACTGTCAGTGTTTACGTCTGACATCTGTTATCACACCACACTGATGCTCAACATACAGTATATATATCTATCTATATAGATAGATAGATGTATATAGATTTAGATTTCTGCAGTATATGTTCCACCCTGCAATGTTAACCATTATACCAATTATCACCAAGAATATACAAATTGTTAACGTTCAATTCAGTGCTTTTTCTCATGTGTAAAATTATGCTCAACAGCTTACATAACAGCTTATAGTCCTTACATTAGTGCACTTGGACACATCCATATACTGTATCAATGTGTACAAATTGTTATCCAAAAGCACATTAACCATAGTCGTCACAGAGAATGTTTGTTGCTCTGCTCCACAAAAATAAACACTTGATGATTTATTTGTACCTTTATTTGTTGTACAGTTCTGGCCATAAAACATCTGTGTTAAGCCACGAGGGCCCGCATGAAGTAAGCACACAGGGGCACATGCGCAATACCTTCCTCTACGCGCAATTGTTATGAAATGTGGTCTGGAGTGTGTAATATTGTGATGAGGAGAAGAACAGCTGATGCTTTCGGTCTGTTATGGAAATCGGCAATGAGGAGGCGGACAGGATTGCACTAGCATCATACTTTCAAAGCCCCATTTAGTGTGAACGAGGTGTGCAATTTTTCACTGGACTTTTTAAAGATGATCCTTAAGGTTGGAAGTGTGAGACAACTTTGAATCATCTACCTCACAGTTCACTGTAGACAGATGTCAGAGATCAACCAATGACCCTCTCAATCTCTGATGACAAGATATACTCACATGTGGCCTCTCAGCATAATGCAAAAGAACATCCGTGTTCCCATCAAGGGAAACTCAATAGCAGCTGTTTCCACATATCTGCTATTATACTGTGGTTTAGGAATACCTCTTTATTCTGAGGAATGATGGAGCTCTGTATATCTGCAATGATGTTAATGATGATGAATAACATAGGATAAACATAAATAAATAAATAAATAAAGGATGAAAAGATAATAAAACAACAGCTTTCAAGTCGTCAGTCCCAAATTGGAACCATAAAAGTGATGAAATCACCTTTTACAAAGGATGGTTAATGTTTTTCGTTGTGCGTTTCTACTTTAACAAGAGCTAGCTTTAGATATGACATCGGGCTGTAAGGCTTAAGACTGTTTGCAGATGAAGGCCCTGGGGGTTCACCTCGAGAGTTCAAGTTGCATGCAAGGGACTGTTGCCAGGAACCATTAGCCTAATTTAAAGCCACCATTCTGTATTCAAAGAGAACCTACAAAGACAACCCTGAAATTTAAGGCTAAAATCACTTCTTTTTTTTTGTAAATGACTAGTATCTGTTTTAAACGGGCACGGTAGACATCAGACATGTAGGATGGAGATCCAAGTGCTTCTTATAGATTTGTAAGGGTTTTTTTGGAGGTGGGAGTACACAGTCTCCAATTTTCAGCAAGGTTTAACTCGGGAGCGACTCCCTCAGTAGTTGGAAGCATATGATTATACAACTCAGGCATTGCTCTGCCAACGCCAGTACATTTGTATAATTATTCTATAATAAGTAGTGGGGCACAACCCAGAGCAGCTACTAAAAACACATACATGGCTTTGGGAAAAGTTGGGTCTTTGGCTTTGTGCTGGTATATCGGAGGCAGCTTTTTAATCAGAGCTCTTTGAAATGCAAGGAAAGAAATGCCAATAAAACCTGGCACAGTAGAAAAAAAATATACATTCCTTTCTGGAGAGGAACTGTGTTCACCGCCCATGCTTGACTTCGACTTGATTCAATGTATTGCACTATGCATCATTTCTTGGACCGTCTTTTGTCATATGATATATATAACCCCAAAGACTTATCCACCGATTGTGGTTATTTAAATCTTCAATGTTCAGAGCCAAAGTTTCATGGTGATTGTTTTTTCTTGTCACTGAAGTACATCATAACTACCTTCTTAAAGTCCCACTTCAGTTGAATGCCGCTGCGATACAATTATGTTCCTGAATAGCTTTAATTTCATGGTTTTAATACATAAAAGAAATGTGGCCGTTTTTGACATTTCTCAATTCCTCTGCATTGTGTAGGATGCAGCTCATGCATCCTGCATATTACTTTTACTTGCCATGGATTAGAATTTCAACTTGATATATTTTTTGCATGTTAACTTCTATGTTTTTGCACTTTGACACACTATTGAATGGTTCTTTACCTCCGTAAGGTTTGTACTTCTACTTTTCCAAAAGGTGAGATTAGACTTCAAGTCACTGATTGGCTATTTCTACTCTGACCTGCTATGGGTTTGTACTTCGACTTGCTGGATTGGATTTCTCAGTCAAGAGGTGTCAAGAGGTTTCTCTTTGTCAAACACGGTGCATTCAGTGTCTCACTCATGTCCCACCGTGTTGTGGGCACGTCTGACGCACAACAATTAAAACCAAGGCATTCTTCGTACAATTGGGGTCCTGGGGTAGCTCTTCAGAATACCTGCTCCATTGCTCTGCTGTCTTCTGACTCACTTGATGCTGGGGAAAATGCTGTAACTTCAAGAACAATATTAGTCTTCCTCTGTGGAATGTGAGAATGAAAAGCTGTCAATGCAGAAGGAGTGTTGTGTTACCTGGCAGAGAGAAAGAGCTCCCAGGCTGATTGACCACTCAGTTGATCCATGACCCCCATGACCTCTTCAGAACCTAACCTTACCTCACAAGCTCCTCCTATGGTGTGTGTGTGTGTGTGTGTGTGTGTGTGTGTGTGTGTGTGTGTGTGTGTCTGCGTGTGTGTGCGTGTGTGTGTCTGACAGTGTGTTTGTGTGTGTGTCTCTGTGTATGTGAGCCATACATACATGCATGTGACAATATGTGTGTGTGTGTGTGTGTGTGACAATGTGTGTGTGTGTGTATGCGTCTGACAATGTGTGTATGTGTGCGTCTCTGTGTGTGCGAGCCGTGCATGCATGCATGTGACAATATGAGTGTGTGTGTGACAATGCGTGTGTGTGTGTCTGTGACCATGTGTGTGTTTGACAATGTGTGCGAGTGAAGTGGGTTGTAGCTGGAGAGGTGAAGGCATACTAGACATTGCCGACCACATAACCACACAGAGTGGAATGTGCTGTGTCTGTCTGGGCATGCTTATTATAGCCACGAGTGGTACCTTAACTGCCTTACCTAATGAGTGTTGAAAGGATTCGGGGTTAGCGGCGTTCTGAGCGTTCCCATTTCATAAGGTTGCTCGTGAAATTGGCTGAGTCAGCACTTGGAAGAAGAGAAAAACAATTAAAAACACAGCAGGCAGAATGGTATGTTTTACTATGTATGTGTGTATGTGTCTGTGTTCAGAGACCTAAAGGTTTTAAAATTGTGAATTTGTGGGTTTGTGTGTGTGGACAAATTAATATACTGGTGATGATGATTGTGTTGCTAGCCGTGTAGCCAACACACACACACACACACACACACACACACACACACACACACACACACACACACACACACACACACACACACACACACATGCACACAAACCCACAAATTCACAATGTTAAAGGTCTCTGAAAGCACTATATAAATAAAAAATTTAAATAAATTGATATATACATATATTCATTGATTTTCACAGATTAACATATCAGCGCATACACATGATTGTCCTAGTTAGGTGAGTGCTGCATGCAGCGCTCAACTATTGTTCTTCTTAGGTTTTTTTTTTCCCTATATTCCCCGGGTCCTATGTTCCCCGCTTTGTATGTGACTGGGGAACATAGGACCTTTTTTTTTTAAAAGGGTCCTATGTTCCCTTTTTTTTAAAAAGGGTCCTATGTTCCCCGCTTTGTAAAAAAAAACAAAGCGGGGAACATAGGACCCTTTTTTAAAAAAAGGGTCCTATGTTCCCCGCTTTGTATGTGACTGGGGACCCAGGGAACATAGGACCCTTTTTTTAAAAAAGGGTCCTTTGTTCCCCGAGAGGTGACCCTTTTTTTGAAAAAGGGTCCTATGTTCCCCGGGTCCCCGGGTTTGTCACGTTTGGACAGTTTAAATAAACTAAACTAAATAAACAATAAATACTAATAATAAATACACTAAATACTAATAATAAATAATAATAAATAAACTAATAAATAAATACTAATAATAGACTAACTAAGGGCCCTATTTTGCACCCAGTGCAATTGCCTTTCTACACCGACGTATCGTTGCTAGTTTCACACATATGAAAGATTGTTCATATGTGTGAAACTGCATAGAAATAGCATGTGGATTGTGATTTTTTTCCATATGGGGTAAGATAAGACACAAGATACAACAATTTACAGCCTAATCTCTCCTCATCATATTTGGATATGTGCGTCACGTGACCTGTAATCTACCGTAACAAAATGCTGAATTAAATCAGCGAAGGCATAGTCTTATGTCATGCAATTCAGCAATTATGGAAATTATGGTGGAAAAAATAAGCCCTTTCTAAATATTATTAGGACTCGTTAAGGAATTTGTCTGTGTTAGTTTGACATGTCAGTTATATTTTCCCTGCTTTTTCTATCGTGGGGCAGTTGATGATGCCCGTTGTGAGTAGTTAATTAGTTTCGCTCCTCTGTGTGTCCGTCCGTCTGTCCCTGTACGCAGGATATCTCAAAAAGTTTAGAGCAAATTTGCACCAAATTTGGTGGGTGGTTATGGGCCAAGTAAGAGGTGATTCACTTTTCATGCCTGTTGGTCAAAAGGGGACGTGGCAGTGGGTGGGACATGTCTGTGCGGGTGAAAGCTCCAAAAGTTGAGCAAGGATTTGCACCGAATTTTGTGGGTCGGTTAGTATTACAGGCCATGTAAAACATGGTTAACACTTTATGCCAATCAGCCAAAAGGGTCTCAAAAAGCTGCATTAGTTCCAATAGATTTGCGTAAAGGCTTCAACATGCTTCTGCATGGTCGGTTCAAATCCTTTACGACGACAATGCAACAATTTACAGTAAAATGCATACAACCTACGCAATGTGTAACTACACCAAATGTACACTAGATTGGGATTTTTCAAATTCATCACATGGATGATAGAGCCTGATAAGAAGTCACACCATTTTTTCCAACTGTGACGGGTAAACACACGTCCTATGGTTAACTGATAGTGTGTATCAACGTTTCTAAAGTAGAGCAAATCCAAGACTTCAATGTTTATTAGCATCAAAGCTAAGCTATGTAAGCTGTAGTCTACAACATCTTGGTGGATGTCGTTCTGCCGTTGCGCCTTTGAATTTATCAACATGTGTGCAACAGGGCACACATCCGTGTTGCTAAGTCTCAGTGAAGTCGCAGACAGCTGGTTTTGTTGTTTATGTGCAGCAGTTGCCTGAGCTTGTACAGGCCTTAACATCACCAACCACTGATGCTGAAAGGTCTGTCAAGGGTTGATGATGATTGTTGGGGGTGACTTAGTGGGGGCCTTAAGAGGGCGTCAGCTCAGAGCAGCCAATTGTCACCCTCCAAGCCAGGACCACGTCTATCAAGCTGATTCCCTGGCAGAGGTATGTGCCGTACTGCATATCTGTATGTATCCTGCCAGTTATGTTAACATGCTTTTCTTTGTGGATCATAATGCTGGACATTTTCTGGGAGAATATTATTATTTTCAAATCTTTCAAACTTTTGGTCGTTGGTTTGGGTCTGTCACAATATGTATATGTGTGTCTTTGTGTGCTTGAGCATGTGTGTGCCTGTGTGTGTGTATCCATTTCAGACCGGCCCCTGCGTTGTGTCACTCCCAGCTGTATCAGAGAGGTGACCTACATAATACCAAACCTTTTCTATTCTTTTTTCCTTTGTGTGTGTGTGTGTGTGTGTGTGTGTGTGTGTGTGTGTGTGTGTGTGTGTGTGTGTGTGTGTGTGTGTGTGTGTGTATCCTCATGGTGG
Source organism: Micromesistius poutassou (assembly GCF_964030765.1). NCBI lineage: Eukaryota > Metazoa > Chordata > Actinopteri > Gadiformes > Gadidae > Micromesistius > Micromesistius poutassou. Next base: position 8,552,751 of record NC_140286.1, read on the forward strand.
TGTCTGCAGACGATGAAAGCCTTTTTCCTGTCAGGATTAGGCAGGGTGTTATCATGGTGCACTAGGGGTGGTGCGCTTGGGGCCGGGGGAGGTCTGTGATATTGTAAACATACCCCGGGGACCTCCTGATGTTTCAGGGGCCAAGGCTCAAGTCCCAGCCGTAAGGGGCCTGGGAGTCTGTGGTAGTGGAGTGGATGAATCACTTGAGTTCTGTGTCCTGCTTTATTACACACATGCACTGGGGGGAACGGAGCATAAGGGGGAAATCACATACAATTAAATGGATATCCACACAGGAAGAGGGCAATATTAGAACAGAAGGTAAGAAGATGGGGACTCATTGATAGAATGGTAGATCTGCTAGACAGACAGACAGACAGGCAGACAGAGAGATAGAGAGAAAGACACATGTATAGAGAGATAGAGAGCTACTTGGCAATTACAGAGAGATAGAGAGAGAGAGAGAGAGAGAGAGAGAGAGAGAGAGAGAGAGAGAGAGATAGAGAGAGAGAGAAAGAGAGAGAGACACACACACACACAGTGATACAGAGGCATAAATACATAGAGAGAGCATAGACATTGACAAGATAAATTGTTTGGTTGCCGCAGGTGGCAAAAGCAATGCGTTGATGAGTCTGCTAGCGCTCTGCGAGTGTGATGTTTGGGAGTTGCTGTGGCTATGGGCCAAAGATGTTCCCCATTACGCAGCGCTTTGTTGTGGTTTACTCCAAACCTCCATCATCAATCCTAGCGCTGCTCAGAGACCTTTTATCAAGGGGGAGACGCTTTTTTCTTTACAATGGCGGCTTGTTTACAATGAAGCGTTTTCTTAAAGGGTTGGCTTTGTGTCTTCAGCTGCAGATAAATCAGTGGAACTGTTTGTGTGTGAAAACTAAAAGCTGTGTGTCACAGATGGATTTGAAGGATGAGGTGACATCACCAGCCTAATCACGGTCGCATGTGCGCAGAGAACTTTTCGATTAGCTTTCTGGGTTCTGTGGATCCTTTGTTTTTTTTATGCTTGAGTGGGAGAGTCCTAGACCATTGGTCATTCTTTAGTGACTAAGCACTAAGGCCTGTTTATTGCAGTAGGCAATCCCCACATCATGACCTCTCTCTGAGGGAGCAGTACACCCGGTTTCCAGCCATATAAACTGTGTTCAGGGAGTCATTTTCTTTCCGACCACCGCATCACCTTGTACAAAAGGAGAAGAAAAAGAAAAGTGTCAAAGTGGATTCTTTATTTATGAAGGATCTTACTACTGGAGCGACGTGACCACTTGGGAAGATATAGCCCAAACATCTTCAGGGTGTTGAAATACTGGACTTTTTACACATTTTTTAAACCTGTTGTGGTTTTTGCTTTCATATTTTGCTGAGTTTACCTACATTCTTTAGAAATGTTTTTCTCGTTTTTTGTTTCTCTCAATGTCTGCTCAGCCGTCCTCTCAGGAACTCTCTTCAGGCGCTGGAATGCAGAAAGATCCTTCATGGTGTCTCATGTCAATGTTTCTCCCTTCCTTTTGGGTTTTGGGGAGTTTTTATTGCTGGCTTTGGGTAGAGGGTGTTATCTAACATGGGCCCTGGAAAGCCATTTGTGGCTATAACTGTGATTACAGGCCAAACACAGTTGCTAGATATATTGGTCAGTGTTTAGAGCAGGTCAGAATAGATATAGGTCAATGTGGCACATATGTCAAACACCTTGAACCATGAATAACGGCAAAGACCACGTCATCAAAATGGTAAATAATTTGACAGACTTTAATACATTTCACAGGTGACTAAGCATTGAGTCTTCACATGTGTGCCTCGCCAACCCGAGCGGAACACTTCCTAGACCAAACAGGAAGACGGAGAAGAGCTGTGATTGAAGTGCAAGAAAGTGCCGTACACTCTTCCAGGAGGGTCCTTCTGTGATCCAGCCCTGCCATTGGACCAGCCAAGTCTGTGGGCACAGTAAATGCAAGGTAATTTGTAGCTTTTAAGTTGACCTTTCATTACACATTTCGAGATTCCAAGAATCTGAGAGCGAGTCGATCCGTGGAAAAAACCTGAAGGAAAAATAATGATGACCACAAAAGGTTGACGGACCAAATATGTGTAACGTCAAAGTCGAAATCCGGTTTTAAAGAGGTTTAATCCAGGCACGTCACATCAAAGAAGAAGCAAAGTAAAAACATATATGCCCTCGTATCTGGTTCCCTCCGTGGCATTGTGTGATATTGACTGCGTATACTCTGCGTTTTCTGATGTGTGTTTGGAAGGATCTCATGTCTTTTGACCGCACCGTTTATGTTTTTCTTTCATCCTCTGCTAGTATCCTTAGCTCATCCTCAGTGTGATTATCTTTGTAAACACAGACAACAGACAAAAGAGCAAAGAATGAAACGTAACCTGGACCCGGAGCGGAAGCCAAGGCCTGGGTCTGGCAACTGTTGCTGATCAAGCAGTGTTTGGGCTTCAAATCAGGGCTTGGCTTCTAAATAAATACTCAGGAATCCTGTTTTTATTCTGTTATTTTTGCTGTGCATTCACACCAAAGAAAATGTTTTCCAACTCCTAAAGAGGGCGAAAGGGAGAATGTTGATTTGGGATCAATTTGCTGGATATAAACTTTGTGGCAATTTGTGGCAGAGTCTGACGACTGGAAGATTCTTGTCTAATGCCTCAGTATTGCCGTTATGTTAAACAGATTGTTAGCATGATGAGCAGAGCGAATGTTTTAGCCCCTTACTAAATGCTAACACTGTTTTCCGTTTCAGTGCAGAAACACAGTATTTTGTACCACCTTCGGCCTGTCATTCCATGACAGTAACAGTGGAATCGTCTTCATGTCTCCAAATAAATTTACATTCTAAAACATTCTACGAAGAAGAAAAATACATAGAAAGGTACGTAAGTGGCCGCATTACTGCTAAAGTTTCAGGGCACAACGCCAAACGTCATGGCTCAACGTTGTCGAGTTCTTGTTTGTCCAGAGATTCCCGCTCACAAATAGGTATCCATCGGGAATTAAAAGAAGATGTCTGCACCCTGCCAAACGTAAACCACATTGGCACATTCGGTTCTCTCCATTACGCCTTGCATGGCTTAATGGAAGAGCAGCCGGACAAGTGGATGCCAGACATCACTTGGAGACACAGATGACGTTGATTACTGTAAGGGCGGGTGGGGGGAAGGCTAGTTGTTATTCATGTCACTCAGTCATCAGTTAGGAGTCAGGAGACATGGGATTATGAATCGGTTGTTCTGAACTAAACTGACAAAAGCGAGCTCGCCGCGCTACATAAAACCATGATCAGTAGGCGGGAAATGTTCAATCACAACGACTCGACTCCAGACTGCACTCCCCCGCCCCCCCCCCCTCCCACCCCATGGCGTTGACGTCAACCATAAAAAGATGTGGATGTTCATAGTTAGCGTTCAACCTGGATGTCGCAGTGCTAATACCTTGCGGGCAGTGTGTTGGAAGTTGCCCGGGTAGGGGGTGGGGGTGGGAGTTCCTCTTGTTCATTTCCCCCCCCCCACTCACATCTTCCTCGAAGAACACCCCCACTACCTCTAGAACCCCCTCTTCTGCTCCTCCGTCCGCTTCCAGTGTATGGACTGGCTGCTTTCCAAGAAGGCGGTCAGTAAGTAAGTATAGAGACGCCACTGGCGTGCGTGTGCATGTTTCCACTGCACGGATTCCCAGAGTTCCCGGTGCCTATTCGTCGCCCCGCAGACATCAGACGTCACAATCCCCCCCACCCCCCCAACCCGCCAAACCCCCCCAACCCCCCAAACCCCCCAACCTCAAACGTACTCATAGTCCCCACTGCCACTGAAAGACAAATCATGTTCGCACCCTTCCCCGTTCCTACTCTTTAGCCGGGAATGCAAATCCCAGGGGCGGTTTAAAACACGACCCATTTGCCGTCTGGACAGATCGTATACGATATATATGCCCTAATACCTAAACATACGCCTTTTTGTCTTCCTCCTTCCTCCTTCCTGAGGGAACGCATGACACATGGTATTTATGTCACAGTGGCGCCCGTGTGTGTTCAACACATTCACCGGCGGTGAGTCTTGTTCTTTGGTTGCGCTCACTCGCTCTGCGGAGCAATGGAGCACACCTTAGGATAGCGTGTGTGTGTGTGTGTGTGTTAACTTCCAGCATCTGGCTGTCAGGGAGCTGACTCTCAGGCTGTGTGTGTGTGTGTGTGTGTGTGTGTGAGAGAGAGGGGGTGGAGGAGGAGGAGGAGCTGAGGAAGGGTGAGTTGGAGGTGTGTGTGTGTGGAAGGGTGGGGGGGGGGGGGGGGGCTGGAAGGTCCAGCGGGCTGGCCCTGCCATCAGTAATATCAAAGACCATTATAAACATGTCTGACTGACGTTGATTCATTGCCTCTTTTTTTTTTCCAGAGGTGAGGAGTGGGAAGGGGGAGGAGAGGAGGAGAGGAGAAGGAGGAAGGAAAGGAGAGGAGGAGCAGAGAAGAAGGAAGGGGGAGGAGAGGAGAAGAAGGAAGGGGGAGGAGAGGAGGAGCAGAGAAGAAGGAAGGGGGAGGAGAGGAGGAGAGGAGAAGAAGGGAGGAGTGGAGAAGGAGGAAGGGAAGGCGGGGAGGAACGGAGAAGAAGGGAGGAGAGGAGAACCGGAGAGGAAGGGAATAAGGAGAGGGGAGAAGAGGAGAGGGAAAGAGAGGAGGAGAGGAAGAGAGGAGGGGAAGAGGAGAGGGGAAGAGAGGAGGAGTGGAGGGGTCAGCTCTGCCGCACTTTGACTAGAGAATCAAACAGAGCCGGAGTCGGCCTGGAGCAGCTGGGTTTACGTTGCGTTAGCACTATTGACCTGTGTGTGTGTGTGTGTGTGTGTGTCTCTCTCTCTCTCTCTCTCTCTCTCTCTCTCTCTCTCTCTCTCTCTCTCTCTCTCTCTCTCTCTCTCTCTCTCTCTCTCTCAGATGGTCCCCTCTGGCACTGGACCAGGACGCCCCTCACTGACAAGTGATGCTGCGTGAGGCCTGCCTTACAGCGGCTGCCCCCACTCAGCACCGCCTCGGATGTTGGTCTACGGGGGGTGGGAGACCGACACATGGAGAAACGCGCGCACAAACACACACACACACAAAAAGAACACTATTATTGTTTTTCAGCAATATGTCAATCTTTATCTTTTTCTCTGAATCATTTGGTAACACTATATCCCAACAGTTATATATATATATATATATATATATATATATATATATATATAGAGAGAGAGAGAGAGAGAGAGAGAGAGAGAGAGAGAGAGAGAGAGAGAGAGAGAGAGAGCACATGAAAGTGTGTGAGCCTGCGTGGGTGTGCCCCCTGCACGTGCAACCACACAAGCAATGTGTGTCTTGCTGTGTGTAGGGCACAGCAAGGACACACTCACACACATGCACACACACACACACACGCGCAGAAATGCAGAAACGCCGGCAAACCCGATAGCAGGAGGAGCGCGTCTGGAATCACTTAAGCAGGAGGGAGAAAAGCAGAGCACATTCCCGCATGTGGACTCATTTCCCTCAATAGGAGTGTCACTGTTTCCAAAGACAGCGGAGCGTTAACCACAGTGCAGGTAGCATTTTTTCCTATATGTTTCATTTTTCCTGTCAACCGTACAGATCTGTACCAAAGAGCTGGGAGCGAGTCCAGCTCAGACTGCTCTGATTGATTTCAGATCGTAGATTCCGATTCAGAGAGGCTACGAGTTGAAGTATGCAATTGGGCGTGAATGCGGATTAATTTGGAAAACATGCGCATGAAGTGTTTTTTCAGTGCATATTTTAGTAGGTTTATTTTACTAGTGGAAGAAGGACGAGATGACCATTTCCAATTGGAAAAAAAACATTTGAGCAGTGAAGAAAAACTTGCATAGGTCCTACATGTGGACTGTTGTAACTCATTGGAAGCAAATGTGTCACACCATGTGTATTTAACATGATCCTTTCTGCTTCATGAATGTTAATTAGTATTACAGGGTAACACTTCATAATAATTGATTTACTGTTAATAATATTGTTAGTAGTAATAATTAATGAACTAATGGTCTTTGTGTCCACCTTTACTAATGGTGACCATGTTAACTAAGGTCATGGTTGTAATGTTATCTAAGGTATTATTTATACATTATTTAATAGGTTCAGGTCTAGCCCAACCCTAAACCCTAATCTACTAAATCTAACCCTAATCCCTATGCTAATGCTGTATAATTATGCTTATTACTGCATTAATTTATATGAATTTGTGGTTAATTAATGTACCGTTATGGAAAAGTATTTTATGTAGTATTGTATCAATGTAATAACATTTCTCAACACTTCTGGCCAGTAAGATATTTTAAAGTGAGTTAGTCGTGTTTGGAGCAGAATCATATTAGCAGCAGCATGATCCATTCAACTATTAAAGCATAGCTAAAGGGATCTCTTCTTTCCAACGCAAACCATATGAAAGGGCTGTCTTCCACTGAATAAAAAAGACAGCACAAGCTAAGAATATATAACTTTTTCTTATTTCTTCAGTGCTGTGGTCCATATTCAAAGTGATTTTATATTCTGCATGGGCAATACAAGGCTACACTTTCAGCCATATAAAAAAAAAAGATTTGGTTGGATAACAAATCAAATAGTGTGCATGTGTGTTTCAAAGGGAGCAACAATCTGACCAAAGTTTTTATTTTTGTTTCATTTTCATTCGAAATGACTACAATCCCCTCAAATCCAAGATCAAGTCTCCGTGGTGCATGAAACCAATCTGGTGATACCTAGCAACACATTGTCTTGCCTACCAAACTGTGTCTGGCGTGCCTGAGATGGATGAGCTGAATATAATGTGACAGCTCAGAGGGCCGAGAAGTATTATCAATAAAGAAAGACACACAAAAAGAAACCAGTTCATTGAATGTAAGTTCCTGAAGGCTGTACAGAAAAAGTCTCCATTCAATGCAGGAAGTCCACTGAGTCTATTTAGTCCCAGCATTGGCTCCCAAGGCACCAGATTGTGGCCTCTGGATCACACATCTTCCAGTCCATAAGACGTATAATAGGCGTGCATATAGGATTCTACTTTTGGTGGCACAGGGCGTGCTGCCACATGTTTGTGTGTGGTTAACTCCAGAGTACTGGATGGAACCGGAATAGATGTTTATTACTGGCCAGCAGGACAAGGGCAGCTCACCAAATTGATGGCTTGGTACAAATTTAATGTTGAAAATCACATATAGGCCTAAACCTTTTGAGCAGATCCACACCCGTCCCCGCCTTAAACTCACTGGTATGTGAGCATGCCACACATGCACATGTGCGCATGCACGCACACACACACACACACACACACACACACACACACACACACACACACACATACACACACACACACACACACACACACATACACACACACACACACACACACACACACACATGCACTCACGCATTCAGACACACACTGGCATATGCACATGCACAAATAACCGCAGACAGAGTTAGAAGCTATACTTTCTAGACTTTTGTTTTGTGTAAGCCTGGCTGAAATGTGGACACATTCTACAGTCAGTTTAAGCACTGGGTGTCAGATAGGAGCCTGAAAGGAAAGCCACAAGTTTGACTTTGTTTGAAAAGATTTTGAGCCCAAAAATTTGGTAGAGCAACAACAATTTAAACTTTCAACAATAGACCATGAGCACGAGGGAAAATGACACATAAAAAAAGAGGAAGGGAAAAAAGGCAAACATCTCGACCAAGAAAGAACCAACCCTAGTTTGACAAATGAAACGATGAAACGCCTAGCCTGCTCAGTGGAACTGCAAACATGTCGTCATCACTGGGCTGTCTTTAAGGCTTGAGCATCGCTAATACAGACAGACTGCTGCTGGGGCACTCACTTTCTCCAAGCTACGTCCATACATACATATACTTACACTTACTCACTCACACACGGAGCGTGGAGAACTGCAGACACGTTCAAAATTCAGCAGAACTCAGTGACACGTCATTTTTTTTATAGGATGATTTAGTAGGGAAATAAGAGGTAAAGTCGACAGGATTCAGAATGTTTTGATTAAAAGCGATAACATGCGAGAACATGTGCAAGCACGCACGCACACACACACACACACACACACACACACACACACACACACACACACACACACACACACACACACACACACACACACACACACACACAGGTTTTTGTTAAAATACATGACCTATACGTACATGGTGCATTGAAGGATAGGGGATAATTGGAAGGAGTTCAGCCGAGCCTATCAGGTGCTTCTGCTAACCAAATTGCTGTGATTACACAAACGTCCCAACAAAAGAGCACTACCGTTTGTACAGCCAATAAACGCACTGACCACTTCCAGACTGAACACACGGAGTCATTGGTTATTCGAGAAGGGCAAAGAGAAGCAATGGCACGAGTTTCGCACGGCACGAGTTTCGAGGGTGGCCCCTAGTGGTGGAAATTCCAAACTGCAGTTCAAGCGTTCAAAACGACTGTAAATGAAGTCAACTTCACTTAAAAATGTATATATATATATATATGCCTCTTTGAATTTAAGTTTACAGTTTAAAGATAAATATTTGTAGATTACAAAAACACACTTCAGAGGGTCAGACAAGGTAATGCTCACTCAACTATAAACTCTCAGAACTTAGCAGAGGGTCCTGGGAAAATATCCTCTTAGAATGCTTTGTGGATGTTCTCCAACATTAACTTCCTGAATATGTCTGTCTGTCTGTCTGTCTGGTGCGTGCCTGCATGCCTGCGTGCCTGTGTGCATGCGTGCGTGTGTGTGTCAGTGTGATGGACCGTCAACAAGTCTGACTAACACTCAAATATGTGTTGAGTGTTAAATAAAACAAAATTTCCTCAACAAAAGGATGCAGTTAACCAAGCAAATACATTAACTTTTTATGTTAAACTTTGGGTCTAAAGCTGGACCACAAGTCAATATAGAAAGGAGAATGAATCAGGGGAGCTCTAGATGCATTACAGGAAGCCTCTTCTGAGCTCCCTGAGACAGATGTACGTCTTCGCTCTGTTCTGAAACCTGAAATACACCCCAGAGCAGCACAGCATGTCTCCAGTGGGAAACTGGGTTAAAAACACTTCAATATGCCACTGGCTTCCTTCAGTGCTTTTAACACATAATCTCTCTCTCTCTCTCTCTCTCTCTCTCTCTCTCTCTCTCTCTCTCTCTCTCTCTGAAATACTTTCTCTCATGTCTCTCTCTCATCTCTTTCTCTTACACTCTCTCTCCTCCTCATTCTTGTGCTCCTCCATCTCCCCTTCTGAGACGGAGAGATGGAGACAGGTAAAAAAAAAGAGAGAGAGAACATGACAGAGAGAAAGAGAGCGAGAAAGAGTGAGAGAGTAAAAGAGAGGGAGCTTTGTTCCTTAATTAATACTCTGTGTGTGTGTGTGCTTCTTCACCCAAGTGAAGAAGGAGAAATGAGAGTAAGAGTCAAAAGATTTGCACCGTGTCCCCCCAGCGTCGGCCATCAATCACACTTCATGCTAGCAAAGTGCTGGTGCTTTTAAGACTCTTTTTCCTGTGGTACTGCTGCTGTGAGGCGCACCACAGGTTACGCAGACATTCACCTCTGTAGCATGGTAAAGCTTCAGTATTTGCAATGCTAAAATGAGAGCTTCGTTCTAGCGCGATCCAGACCCAGAGCTCCTGTACGTGGAATGTAATTCTAACAGCCACAGCCCGGCACAGCACACAACACTCTTTGTCTCCCATTGTTCCCTTACTCTGCATGAAAGTGTGCCCCCTCTCATGAAATTTGTGTGTGAGATACTGTGTTTATGTGTGTGTGTGTGTGTGTGTGTGTGTGTGTGTGCTTGTGCGTGTCCGTGTGTGTCTGTGAGTGCGTTTGCGAGTGTGCCTGTTACATGTGTGTGCATGTGTGTGTGTCTGTGAGTGTTCACGTATGTGTGTGTGTGTGTGTGTGTGTGCATGCATGCGTGTGTGTGTGTGTGTGTGTGTGTGTGTGTGTGTGTGTGTGTGTGTGTGTGTGTGTGCTTGCGCATGCGTGTGTGTGTGTGTGTGTGTGTGTGTGTTTGCAAGCGCTTTGGAGGGAGGTAAAGCTTGGCTACCGTTATGGCATTGGGAGTGGGACCTCGGCCCACTGATGACAGCATCTTGGACCGCACCACCCATGGGCTGGTGCTACCCTTCATATCCCAGAACAAATAAAGCGTCCCAGGGACCAAAGCGGTGGGCTGCGCCTGTATAAAGGCACATAGCGCTTTTCATAGAGTTTCATACCTGTTGCCATCCCGCGAAGACGCACACCCCTCATTATGCGGTTCTTCTCAAGGCTTCTCCGTTCCTTTGGGAGTTTCTCCGTGTGTCTGTCTGAGGGAGGGATAGAGACGGGCAACGTTGTCTCTTATGAAAAAACGGAGTACGGGCCTGTGAAGCCCTTTGAGACAGCCATCGTGATAAAGAGCTAAACAAACACACTTGGCACGGAATAATTTTTCGGAACAAGCCATGCAGCCAGGCGGCATATCTTTACACTCCTAATAGCACACACACGCACACACACACACATGACACAGCCCCCAGCATGCTATATATACACACACACACCACATGCTCTTTAAGAGCCCCATATACCTAGACCTATCCCTTTAAAGACTAAGCTATTTTTTCCTCGAGGGAAGACAAAAAAAAGAAAAAGAAAAAGAAGAGTGCGGTGCAGGTGATGTTTAGCTAGCTCCTGTGCCGCAGACAAACATCTGTCTAGCACATTGCCACCGGTTCGCCGAGGACGTTCATCTATGTCTCCCAGACGCCGGCGAGGAGCTTTGTGGGGCCCTGGCTGTGCTGCAGGCCAATTAAAAAAGTGCAGCAGATATTGCTCGGTACCGGCGCTGTTTGCTACCGTGGTTCAACAGAGGGTAGGGGGAGTGGGGGTCGGTGGGGGTGGGGGAGGCGTTCGTTGCCTTTCCTCCCACCGCTCGCCGCGTGAGCTCGGCGTCCACAGAATTCACCTCATCATCTGAGGAACATTTGTGTATAAGGGGGGGGGGGGCACCAAGATATAACAAGATATCCTGCAGTGCGCCGGGGAAGGAGCGATATTCGAGAGGTTCTCTTATCTCGGGGTCGAATGCGGGCGGTGAATTCAGAGTGGATGCCACGGCGTTTGTCGGATAAAAGCGAGGCGGGCTGATGCGGTGTTATTTGAAAGGTGTCTGCTTGCTTCACCCTTTTCTTCGTGCGCTACGCCTACCCAAGGCAGGTTTCTTCTCATGCATTCCTCCCACAGCCCCCCCCCCCTCCTCCTTTTAAGGTGAGGGGAAAAAACATAACATAAAAATCATAGTCTCTCTCTCTGTGTGTGTGCCTCAAAGCCAGGAGTGATATCATGGAAAAGACGAGTTCTGAGAGACTCCTCAATGTCAGGCTGTTAGAGGTTGGGAGGGGGAGTCTGGGGGGGGGGGAGGAGGGCAAGGAGTGGATTGGTAGGTAGGGTGAGAGAGGACGCCGGGTGCGGCCGGGTGCTCCATTCTCTCCACTCAAACAAAAATCCACTGGGTTGTTTGCTGTAGGCCATGACTTTAATAATGAATAATGTAAGAATAATGTGCCCACACCCTCTCTCTCCCACCACGGGCTATTATTTTGTATGTCTGTGGATTTTTGAAAACTTTGGTAATAATAGCTAAAGGGCCGCTCTGATCTCTGTATCAGAGCGGGAGACCCAAGGAGGCATAATCCAAAGCTCTTTAGTTCCCTATCTTCTGAAGTGCTAACAGTAGGCCACTGAATGCATGGTAGGAGAAGTGAACATTGGAGCAGGGGCTCCAGAGCGTTGAAGCTACACACCGGGGAATGTTGCTCACAGTAAAACTGGAGCTCGGCTTGGTACCATGAAAGCAAACCTTTAATTTCCCGCTGACTACTGTGAAAGAGGATCATAAAATTGACTCCATCTGTAATTTTTTTTCCTCTTTTTTTTTTTACATTTTTCTTTGCGGAGAACTTTCCAGCCAGGGGGAGCAGGCAGCGCAGAAAATGCCCCCCCCCCCCCCCTTATGTGAAAGCTTATTATCGCTCATTCTTGTGTGCTACAGCCTATGGATAGCCTGTCGGGCTCTCTAAAATAGCGCAAATGGATCTTGTTACAAAGTATGTGTGTGACGATGTGTAGCTTATTTAACAGTCCGGAGAAATACTCCCTGGGAAGGTGAATGTAAGAGGTGATGCTGTACAATGTCACCACATTCCACACACATCTATGGTATAGTATATTCAAAATGTAACGGCAACCCTCAATGCTATCGATTGCACAATTGATATGCAACTCTGTACCAGTGATTGATTACAATGGACATGTGTTCTGCTAATTATCTAAATGTGGGAAAGCATGTGTCTCAAAACAAACAAGGCTGTGCAAAATAGTCAAATGTGTGTATCTGCATGTGTGTGTGTGTGTGTGTGTGTGTGTGTGTGTGTGTGTGTGTGTGTGTGTATGTGTGTGTGTGTGTGTGTGTGTTTGTGTGCGTGTGTGTGTGTGTGTGAGCCCGTGCATGCACGTGTGTCTGGAAGTGTGTGTGTGGAGCGTGCGTGTTCGCAAGTCTTAGACCGTGAAAATCTCCTGGAGGACTTCCGCCCGCCCCTGTTATTCTTTGCAGTGAGATGGAAATCTTTTCCCAACATCTGCACAACATATCATCCATGGGAGAAAAAAGGAAAGGGAGAAAGAGAGAGAAAGAAGGAAGCCCTGCTGAAAGTTTCCATTAGAAGAGCCGAAGAATCTCTTTCTACTTTATAGGGCTTACTTACATTCTGCTCACTGTTATAGGCATGCGCACCAATACCAATACCTCCACCTGACCCACCCACCCTCTGTTGAAACAAACTGTTATTTACAAGAGGGAGAGGGGGGGGGTGGTTCAAACTAGCAGTACACTGTTATCAATGTGCGTAGTGCAATGTCGCTGATTGCAGCCCAGGTACAGAATTACTCATGCAACTATGCGTCACGTCGCCGGCTGGGTCTTCTACCCCTATGAGCTCTCTTTACCTCACATAATAGGATTCTTGATTCATTGTCGATACACCTTGGGTGGAGAATGTCGTCTGAAGTCTCGTTTTAAAAATACCCCAGCGTGCTTTGTGCCTTTGATGATGTCATGCACTTTGTTGTGGGCAGAGAGGCACCCACCTTCCATCCTCTCTCTCTCTCTCAGCCCCTCCCCTCCTTCTATTTATATGTTTCACATTCCTCAGCCTCACACTATATCCTTGCTATCGCTCACACTCTTTCTTGCTTTGTTTCTCTTGCATTTTTCCCTCCCATAACCCCACTCCTCCCCTTTAATTTAGCCTAAAGGTCTTTCCACATCTCTCTCTCTCTCTGACTCTCACACACTCCCTCCCTCCCTCCCTCCCTCTCCCTCCCCCCCCCCCCCCCCCCCCCCCCCCCCCCCCACCCACTTTCGTCATCTGCTTATGCTAAACAAACCCAATGAGGGTCGGAGGCACACGTTTCCCTGGTTCTCCCACTCTTTCCCATGAC
>NC_140286.1:8568800-8628800 GCF_964030765.1 Micromesistius poutassou
TAAGTGCCGGCCCCAATACGGTTGCTACGTTTGACACCCAGCTTTAATAGTTACACAGTGATCTCTTAACAAGTTTAGATATGAATCATGTATATTTGTTTTTTCTACAGGAAATCTTGATATATTTATAAACCTACAGCAGCAGCATCATCGCTGCATAAATGTGGCTGGCAATATCGTGTTGGATCCGTTGGGGGAGCTAGTGTCGTATCAAAGTGTGCTGCACCACCTCTCTCCTAACTCACCGTTTCCTGGAGAGCGCTCCATGTGTTCCCCAGAACTGTAATCAGTTTAATACAGACCATGGAGTCATTAATAATCAACCATGAATAAAATGTTTTTTTCTTTGTGGCCATTTTGGGGGCATTCCAGAGGCATACAAATAAAAATTGAGAATAAACATTTTACGAGTGTTTCTTGTGTGAATATTAAATGCTCTATGCTCTCGTGTGACTGATGAGAAATGTGGTATCTTTCTCCCCCCCCTGTTTCGCCTTCCCTCCAGCGTAACCTTATGCCACTCCCCCAGCACGTTTACACTTTAGTTTCTGCATGTACCCCTTGGAGTAAAAAAGCCATTTTCGTCAGTGACTGGGAAAATTAATGTTTGTGCAATGAATGTGCACCTGTTCCAGGTCAGAGAGGGGAGATCCTACGTGAAAACCTATGTGGGTATGTTGCTTCTTGGTTGAACTTTGACACTGTGGGAAAAGCACCTAATCTGTGTCGGTTATGGATTGTAGCATGGGTTGTAGTATAAACTCACAATGAGGAGGTTATTCAAGGACTTTCTCACAATAATGATACCTATATTGAATATATAATAGTTATGCTGTCTTTTTTTTCAAATAAAAAAATAAATCTGTAAATAAACCCGCCTACCTGTGCACACTCTGCCTGTGAAAACATTGAGTATGACCGGAGTCTTCCACCACGCTAGGCAGACCTATTGCTAAAGCTGGCCAAACGGTCCAACTGAAATCAGCCATTCGGTATTTAATATGTGACACAATGATATATGACGTGGACAAATATGCCCAAACTATTTCTGACGTGGACATTTCAAAACAGAATCCAAAACAGAATCCTGAATCAATAAACAAACAACAGAAAAATCCATGCCAAGGTCAGCTCCACATAACATTACCCCTTTGAGTGTTTCGTAAAGCGTTATCTCATCAGTAGGGGGGCCGCTTTCCCATTTTGCAATACATTAAGGTCATGTCACACACATAATCCCTGAAAACCTACTGGATATTTATAGACACACACAAACACACAATCACATGTTCATGCCTGCATAAACATGCCTGCAGGCATGCATGCACACACATTCAAACACACAAACACACACACACATGATAAAAAATCGAAAGTGCTATCGTCAGCAAGTGATATGATTTTTCAACATCACATATTTAAAGTGCATAAAATAAGTGTGAATTGGTTTCAAAGAAAATGAAAAAAATAGATATTGTTGTTTTGCATTCATTCAAAGGAGTGAAACAACTAAAAAAACAAGAAAAAAAGAAAGGACAATACAAAAATATACAAACTGTAAATGTGCAGATTGGTATCTTTCAGGAATATGAGATCTGTAAAGACACAAAAATTGGTCTTGTTTCTCAAATGTTTTTGATATCTTGCTCGTAAATCTAAAATAAGTTAATAAGCAGGGACCCTGTGAAAAACAGACGCGAGCACAGCTGCCCGGCAGGAAAAGTATAGATACTCACTAGGCTCCTAATTGGTCAGACTCAAAAACCCTGCAAGTATATAGGGCCCAGGTGAGCCCTCTGCTTAAATATCTGCTCATTTTTGCCCCCTCATCTTCCAGAGGACGTCATGAAGTTGTTCATCCTGTTGGCCCTCCTGGGGCTCGGCGCGGCTCAACACAACCCCCACACCAAGCACGGCAGGACGGCCATCGTCCACCTGTTCGAGTGGCGCTGGGTGGACATCGCTGCAGAGTGTGAGCGCTTCCTGGCCCCCAACGGCTATGCAGGAGTTCAGGTACGCTGTGACTGTTGTGTTCTCATGGTTCACACGGTTATTTAGCCAAGTTGGAGAATACAGCAGGCCATCTCTGAATAGCATGGGGGCATTAACAAAATCAATGAGTTTTGTCATTGGTAAGAATAATGAAGGACTCTTTCTACATTGGTATTTCATTTTGTCTCCATTTTGTATGGCTTATTCATGGCTTTTTTCACTGGCTTTTGTATTAGTTTTATTTTTTTTTAATATCTAACATATACTTTCTTATTTAAACCTAAAAATTAAATAAAAAAGGTATATCTTTGGTTCTAAATCTGGACACAGAACAAAAATGTTTTATGTAAGAAATAGTTTGACACGGTCTACATTGTTGATAACGTACAGTATAAAGGAAGGTCCATGCACGCCTGGTTGGGTTTCTGACGGTTTATGGCATGCTCTGAACAATGGATCCACTGACTGTGGGTTGGTGTTGGGTGGTGGGTTTTCATGGCCTGTGCACTGTGTTTCAGATCTCCCCTCCTAATGAACACATCACACTGACCAGCCCGTGGTATCCCTGGTGGCAGAGGTACCAGCCCACCGGCTACAACCTGTGTTCCCGCTCGGGCAACGAGAACGAGCTCAGAGACATGATCGCCAGATGCAACAACGTCGGGGTAAAGCAGAACAAACCAAATAACGCCGCATCACATTTTAGTGTTTTTTTGTGTCCTATCAGGGACCTCGTTGACCTCTGCTTTATGACCCTTCACACCCTGAGCAGTGAGCGCCTGTTGTGAAGTGAATGAGACAATACAAGCCTATTTCATGCTCGATAATATCAATTGAAACCAAAAATATTTGATGGCTTATTTTATGGATTAGAATAAAAGGTTGTAATAAAGAAAAAGATAAAATAATACATCTAGTTGATGCAACCACATAAAACAATATAAAAATCTCCCAGGTTGGCATTGCACACTGTAGGGCTTGAGCACTGTAATATAAATCTCAATTTGAAGATCCCACGCTTGTTATTAATGCCATAGTTTCAAGCAGTTAACCGTGTGATATACGTGGCTCCTCCAAGGAACAAGAAAGCCAAACCACCAAGTCAAACACAAAATAAAAACAAATGTAATGATTGCAAGAGTATGACGAGTGCTGTTTGTCAATCAATATTAATAATAATGATGATAATTATAATACGATAACAACAATATTAATAATAAAAAAAAGAGTAATAACAACAATAATATATCCACTGTATTTATATAGCGCTTATCTAAGTGCACACGCTAAGTTAAATACAGTAGTAGAAACAAACAAACAAAGCCAAATATCCATAAATAGTCCCAATCTAACAATTAACAGCATTCAAACTAAGGAGCGACAAAGGCTTAAAACCAATCACTATAACAACATTAACTTTCTCCCCCCTCCCACCCCATGTCACTGGGCAGGTTAACATCTACGTGGATGTGGTGATCAACCACATGTGTGGTGCCGGTGGTGGGGAGGGCACCCACTCTTCATGTGGGGGCTGGTTCAGTGCCAGCAGGAAGGACTTCCCCAGCATCCCCTTCACCTACATGGACTTCAACGACCACAAGTGCAGGACGGGCAGCGGCAACATCGAGAACTATGGGGATGCCAATCAGGTACTCAGCGGATGAGTGTCTATGGGGATGGATGCCTGATAAGTGAGAGTCATTTGTGGGTGAAGTCAAAGTCAGGTGGGCTTGTACGGAATAAAAGGCTGCAGCCTCGGATGGTTATATTTGTTAACATTCATCAGAGGAGCGTTCACTCATATTAGAGTAAAAAAGGGAGCTCTTTATATCGAATTGGCTTGGGTTCAAAATTATATTATTAATGGTATTAATGGAACAGACTCACTTTGAATGCAGAGGTAGGGCGTTATCATCCATTGCTTAAGCGACAATAATAAATTTCAATATCATATATCCTGTAGCAGTCAGCCTTTACATGTATATGTACTTATTAAAGCACTGGTGGATATATGCAGCTGCATTCAATTCACAAAACATAGCCATTCCTAATGTTCAGGATATATGCAAGCACCAGGAAGCTAAACCAACAATCACTGTCACAATCCCCCAGCTCTATCTATAGCAGCTGGCCAGCTTTACAAGAAAACAAAATCAAACATTAAAGAAATAAAAATAATCAAACATCAATTCAGCCGCAGATATCCGTGTGTTCACACCGTCTGCAGGTGCGTGACTGCCGTCTGGTGGGTCTGCTGGACCTGGCCTTGGAGAAGGACTACGTTCGGGGCAAGGTGGCCGACTTCATGAACAAGATGGTCGACATGGGCGTGGCGGGCTTCAGAGTGGACGCCTGCAAGCACATGTGGCCCGGCGACCTGCAGGCCACTTTCGGCCGCCTGCACAACCTCAACACCAAGTGGTTCTCCGGAGGCTCCCGGCCTTTCATCTACCAGGAGGTACGGCTCCACGGATTGTCTCAGCTTCTTGTTTTAAGAGTTTTTACCTTTTTATATCTGTAGTATATCTGTGTATATTTGTAGATTTGGACTTTTCCACATTTAATGTAATTTATTGGAGTACAGAAATATGCAATATGCCCCCCAATTATGCAATATGCCCCCCACCTACCCCCCAAAAAAGAAGAAAAATAAGCAGTTGTTGAAATGCAAATCTTTATTTGTTTGGAAAAGAAAGCAGAGGGCCGAGATGCTGGTTCTGTTTGCTTTACGGTTAATTGAACACACAATATTCATGGATAAATGACATGCGCATGAATACACATGCACCTGATATCGATCCACAGGCACAGGTTGGGCAAGTGGAAGTAGTGGATGATTGATTTCTAAAGCAAACCTGGTGAGGGGCAATAACAAAAAAATATCAGCAGAAACAGAAAATCATTGGGGAGACTTTTTTCACCTGTCAACAGAGTGTATTGTGTTTTTTTATGCATTCAGGTTATTGATCTCGGTGGTGAGCCCATTACGTCCAGGGAGTACTTCCATCTTGGAAGAGTGACTGAGTTCAAATACGGTGCCAAGCTGGGAACAATCTTCCGCAAATGGAACGGGGAGAAGCTGTCTTACACTAAGTATGCTTCTTGTGAAAATGCTGTGCCAGTAGGACATCCATTATTTCCATTGGCTGTGTGATGAAACATTATTTCCACTTCCAATTTGAAAATAACTACAAACACACACATTCCTTGCTCTGAACAAACAAGCAATTTCTGAAATTATTTTTGTTCTGTTAAACTACACCTGTGAGTCAGTACATCTTACATTGGAAAAAGCAAACAGCTACTTTATCAGCTGCCGTAAACCATGAAACAGATCCTGGGGAGAGGGATGGGGTTTCATGCCCGATGGCAATGCGCTGGTCTTCATCGACAACCATGACAACCAGAGGGGCCATGGCGCCGGCGGTGCTGCCATCGCCACCTTCTGGGACCCCAGAATCCACAAAATGGCCGTGGCCTATATGCTCGCTCACCCCTACGGAGTGGCCAGGGTGATGTCCAGCTTCCGCTGGGACCGCAACTTTGTCAACGGAAAGGTATGTGTGTGTTCCGGCTCTGAGAGAATATGTGTCTGTTCCCTCTGCTGGTTCATCTGCACAGCTATACATTCATGCATTCCATGAGTTCATTCGCCCATTAATTCGCCATTAGGTCAATCCATTTAGGAATCTATTGATCCCTCTTTTATACTTTTCATCCATTAGTCAAGGAATTCATTCATATATTCATCCATAATTTATTCACCATTTATTCATTATTCATTAACTATCCATCCCTACATTCATTCCCATCCATCCATCCATCCATCCATTAATTTGTGCATCCATTCATCCACCCATCCATCCATCCATTCATTACCCATTCCTACTTCTATCCCCTCATCAAATTCATCCATCCATCCATCCATTCAATCATTCATGTCTCCACATCAGGACCAGAATGACTGGATGGGTCCTCCCAGCCACGGCAATGGAGCCACCAAGCCAGTTCCCATTAACCCTGACCAGACGTGTGGAGACGGCTGGGTGTGTGAGCACAGGTGGCGTCAGATCAAGTGAGTCCCCAAAGCACAGAGGACAGGGCACTTGCTGCCCCCGCTGTGAGGACACAGAGTGCTGTCGCTATGGCTATAGGTGGTACAGCTCCTATATTGAAACGTATTCACCTGGGACCTCGGTGAAGTCTTGAACTCCTAATCAGCATACGTGCCACATTTTGTTTAATACATTTTGTGGAACTTTATGCTCTTAACATTTTGATTATAAAACAGTCAATTGTATATGTTAGATTCATGATTCTTATAGTTATGTTCAACAGTATGAGTTGCAGCATGAAAGTCTAATGGCTTCCCTCCTGCTAGGAATATGGCAACCTTCCGTAATGTGGTTAATGGACAGCCCCACTCCAACTGGTGGGACAACCAGAGCAACCAGGTTGCCTTCGGACGCGGTAACCGTGGTTTCATCGTCTTCAACAACGATGACTGGTGAGGGCAGCTGATTATTTTGGGTTTGGCTTGAAACAAGATAATTGCAGCTGTTTGACTCACATTGTGAAAGGTCAATATTTTAACCTCTTATTAAGCATCAACGAAAAAGGTTTTAAAAGCCTTAAAATAAGCTAATAATTGGCAGGACTCATAATTTCAATCAGCTCTTGGCTCTAAGCCTCACCAAATGTTTAATATTCAAATAATATGTTTAGTTTGTCTGTTTCTGCAGACCAGAAGTGCTATTGACGATAACAACCATCACCTGGCCTTAACCAATGATAACCTCAATCTTCTTGTTTCTATCTCAGGAATCTGGATGTGACTCTTAACACCGGCATGCCCGGTGGCACATACTGTGATGTCGTCTCCGGCAACAAAGACGGCGGGAGGTGCAGTGGAAAACAGATCCAGGTTGGCGGCGATGGCCGTGCCCACTTCAAGATCAGCAACAGAGACGAGGATCCTTTCGTTGCTATCCACGCTGAGTCCAAGCTGTAAATGCTTTGTTCAACCTTCCAATAAAATGCAATCTCACCTTAAATCATTACACGAGTCCATGAGTTCCATATTTCTTGTCTGTACTGTACTCTTAACGTCATGGCTCAATAGTAGAATAATCAGTAAAGCATAGCAGGGTTGTAATATCGGTAAACACTATTTGCATCAGGTTTTCAAGATGAGGTAAGATCCACAGAAACTCCAGGCTCCTGAACCCCCTGTGGTGGGTGAACATGCCATTCCACAGCAAGGGTTCTCCTGGAAAGCCAAGCCAAGGAGGTGTGAGGGATGGGCAGATAGATGTATGGGTTGGATGGATGGAGGAATGGGGTGGATGCAAGGGCGGGTAGCATAATGGATGGATGCAGGGACGAAGAAGGAAAGATTTTTGGAAAGAAAGTTGCTGGCTGTCAGTCACTTACACTATTCTCTGAAATGATCTGTCTAAGATTTTGGCAGAACAAGGGGGGTGATTGGCAAACAGGTTTAATTGCCAAACTTGAACCAGGTTTACTGTGAAAGAACATGGCACATACAAGGTATTTGACTGCTGGGTAGGGGTGCAAAAAGGTTATCATGCTAATGAAAGAAAAGGCAATGATCTAAGTCCACATATTCACAAGAGTTGTGGGCATGAGAGGTAGGTAATGGGAAGAGGGAGTCAAAGAACCGTTTTATGGGGGAAAACTTTGCTGTATGCTCTGATCTTCCTTGAAGCATGACTATGACCAACAACTTGTTGTAAGTGTGGACCTTGTCCATAGACTGCCTTTACCTCTTCAACTGAACAGAGAAAGATTTTGTTTGCAGTTACAAACACATTTTCTGACCCAACAAATATATATAGCCAATCATAATCCAGTAAGTAGAGATATGCATAATATTGTATGTACTTGTCTCAAGAAGCAAGGGTGTGAGAATTAAAAGATGATTGCAGGCATTGCAGAGCTCTTTATGCGGAATGCATATTCATGTATGTTATAACACCAAGAATAGAGGTGAAAAGAATTTAATCAGCCTGAGGAAAAACACAAGCAATATTTTTGGGGAGAATTCTCAGAGTAATCGGATGAAATCAGTTGAAACATAAGGCCCCATCCATTTACTCTCTCCGGCAAAAATAACAGACGGAAAGCTGAGAATATATTATTTTTGTCAAAATTAAAACACGGTTGGATGTGTTTCATTCCCATAAAAAGTTTCCTTCTCCCTCCCTCTCACCAAGAAGTGTCTCAGACAGCCATACACAGACTGTCACCGGGTCCAATCCAGGTCCCTGCAAGGTCTCTGCATGGGAAACTTTCTCCTTCCCCTCTGCATTGTGTATTGCCCTCATAACTTTAGCGATGACTCCTCAACATCACACTTTGACCACTCCAGTTTCACCTCAGTGCAGCACTGGCACCTGTCACTAGGGCCAGGGTATAGGAGCCCAAGGGGCCACACTCCCCTTCCTGTTTGTATCCTCTCTCTCTCTCTCTCTCTCTCTCTCTCTCTCTCTCTCTCTCTCTCTCTCTCTCTCTCTCTCTCTCTCTCTCTCTCTCTCTCTCTCTCTCTCTCTCTCTCTCTCTCTCTCTCTCTCTCTCTCTCTCTCTCTCTCTCTCTCTCTCTCTCTCACCACCTTCAGCAGCAGGAAAAACCTGGACGCAATGTGACATCATCACACGCGCCAGGCCCCCAGAGGTGAGACAGCAAAGGTGACACCTGCCGGGTGCCGTTCTGCTCGGCTCCTGTTGTCATGGCGACACGACTCACGTGTATCAGGAAACCTTTTTCCGACGCACCGGCACCTGAGGAAGGTTTTTGCACGCGTCTGTGTGTGTGTGTGTGTCTGCGCTTTTCTTTTTAAAAGACTGACAAAAGAGGGCAAGAGGAAATGGGTCATAGCAGAACAGGTTGATGAGTGCATCATTTTGGTTAATAAATAACATAATCACAGAGGATTCCGCTCCTCACCGCGGCGGACGACACTAGAAAAGTCTGCAAATGTGCAGAACGTCCATTGCAACTCTGATTAAATGTCACTTTCAAGGTTCTCCATATGTGTGTTCCCCTGAAACGCATGCAGCGTTCCAGAGACCCGAATGCGTAAGAAGCAACCGAGGGTAGATCTAATACAAGACAAAAAAAAATAACACACAATTTTTTGTCACAGTTTTACTTAGCAGAAGCGGAAAGGCTAAATAAAAGCGTGCACACGCACACAGACAGTAGGGGCAGGTGAGCGTGGCGCCGCACTACTAGCCTCCTCGACATATTGCACCTGCTGAATTATTGAGCCTCCCTTCCGTCTTTATGGTCAGGCGGCCGTGAGGGCTCTGTACCTTCCGATTAGTCGCAGCGATGTCAGTGCAACAGGCAAGGCATGCTGGGTCTTTGGTGCCTTCATCCTTCGCTGATGCTTTGTGACACCGCTGTCAACCGCTGCCGTCCTGTTTCATATTTCATGAAATGGCCACGCCAGAAACTCCCGACCATGGCTGCAAGCTATAGCCACCGACCACGAGGAAGGAGGAAGTCCACTGAGTTAGAGGGAGATGAAGTGGTCAGGTTTGTGGTTGGCGTGTTTGGCTGATTCGGGGAGGGGGAGAGGGACTCCACTGTGGAGTTTGGACTCTACAGTTGTTGGGGTTCTGTGTCAGAAATGACAATTTGTGATTTGTGTTCTATGTAATACGATCTGTTCTGTAACATTCTAACATTACATGAAAGGTCAACTCCATATTTGCTTGTAATATTTTTGTTCCCCCCCAAAAATTAAAGATTAGAGCCTATATATTTTTTACATAATTCCAAATAAAATATACTAAATTTGTATTTATTCAACGATAAATGTGGACCCAAACCCTAAACCTAACACGAAAGTGTGTGAGGAATTTGTTGATTCGTCGATTTTTATTCGAATAAATACATTATTATTAGAAAAATCTTAATCACCTGCATGATTAAAATTGAAAAGTCTAGTTATGAACCAGAGTCAGACATAGTCAAGGGTCATGGCGGCTTTAAAAATATGTTATATTTATTGACGGGCGATGGACAACAATAGTGATGAAAAATCCTCAGTTGGCAGTTGGCAGCTTGCAGTAGCAGATACAGATTAGGACGAGGTCGGTCAGCAAAACAGAGAACATCATTTGATTTGAAAGTTCACTTCAAGCATATGTCTATATGTAATGAGGGAGAGAGGTCACGTTGCAATAAAGGGTCGCCTCTTTTTGTCCAGCAGCTCAGCGACCAACTGACGCTGAGCCAGGTGACGTTACGTAGCGTGACACAATCACCGCAAACAAGACGTGTCACTTTAAACCACTACAAAATAGCAAAATAAAACAACAACATGCAAGAAAACGCACCAATAATGTTATGCGATTAAAGATGCAACAAGGTTATGGATTCATTAGAAGAAACGCAATGTCAACTTCCTGACAATAACATGGACAGCGTGGCCACCGCGACCAGTCAAAAATTCAAGTCAAAAATTCGGGACGCGCCCTTCGATGAGCCCGAGACGGACGTTCAAGTCACGTTCATGCCTCAGTCACATGGGGGCAGTGTTGAAACAATAAACCCCATTGAACGCTCAACAAAGACCTGTTGAAGGGCTTGGGGATCATTTCTTGGGGTGTACTTTATTAAATAAAATGTCGAAGAATAACACAACTAAAATTTTGTAACTGAGGAATTTGAATGTAACGTGTGAATAAATAAAAGGTATCAATGGTTCAAAGCCAGCTTGAGGAAAACCAGGTGCTTTGAAGTTGAAAATACGAGGTTGAGGCTGGTGGTGTGTTCTTTAGTTGGACTATACTGTAGGGCTACTGCAGTCTTGGTGCTAGGCTATATGCTATCTTGATGGTACCCTCCATATAGGACACGTCACTGTGATGCAGCCGGTGGAGTGTTCTCTACATGATCCACTAACAATGTATTGCATTAAAGTTGACCTGCTGTGAGTTCTATGCCTGTTTCTGTTTTTTTTTTGTATGGTTTGATATATCTAAATATCCATACACTAGTCTGTAGATATATAGAAACATAAAAACTAGTTCTCTCTCCCTCTGTCTCTCATATATATATATATATATATATATATATATATATATATATATATACATACACACACACACACACACACACACACACACACACTAGTTCCTACCTTTCTACATATTTATCTATACACTAGTTTATATTACACTAGTATACACTAGTATATATTTATTTATGTATATATATATATATACATACATATATACATACACACACTAGACTAGTACATTTTCTTTCTATTTTTATCTATTGTTATCTATATTATACATACATACATACATACATACATACATACATACATACATATACACACACACAGTTTCTACCTTTCTAAAGCTATATATCATATAGTCTGTCTCAGTATAGAAAATGGTCTTGTCAATATTTTTACCACGTTGGTGGTATTTTGTCTTTGTTGGAAAGGCCCTCATGTCCAATGGGCTTCTCCTGGACAAGAGAGAATCAACTGGATCTCAATGACTTAAATCGTGGTTAAATACATAGTTTAAAAAAGTGTCTAGTCTAGCCTCTAGCCTTCTCGTATTGCTTCTGTGTTTATGTGTAGAAAACTCGGTGGACTGTGGATGCATCATTTCTTTTTTAGGAAGCCACCCAGAGGAGCACTACATTGATTCCGGGGTCTTGACAGCATGTCAATTTCTTTTTGTGGTCACTGGTCCCATCAAGCTGGCAGTTTCCTCACCCAATAGGTGTCACTCGGGTTTTCAGTCTCACTGCTCTTTTTGTTGCTCTTGCTTTACTTCATCGCAAAGGGGGCTCCATTTTGTAGGTTTGGGCACGTGAACACTGTCTGAAAAAAAAAGTATATGGTGCTAGTTTAACACTGAGTATTAAAAAATTACATTAACATATTGACATTAACAAGTGTTAAGTGGCAACGACTTATAGGCTTTAGTGTTTGCATTAAGCAAAGCAGGGGAATTATGTGAACGCTAACACCTTCTTCACTATGAAAGTCCATCTAAAACACACTAAAAAAGTATTCACAAAAACTTGTATGGATGGGACAGATCCCGGCGAGAGGCTTTCATGGTCAATGCATAATAGAAACCGATCGAACAGAAATATCTCGTCCACGTACATAGACGCATACCTGCCACAATGTGAAGGCTGACGTGGGCTTTCATCCTAAAGAGATTTATATTAAGGCTTACCAGAAAGTGGATGCTAAAGGATACAAAGAAGCCGTTACTATAGTATGCTAAAAAAGTATGCTAGAGCACATGTTGGGGCCAGAGCTTCAAGGATTCAACCTTTACATGTTTCCCTTCACCCTAAATAAATAACAAATAAACAAAAATGCAAATCTAAAAGCACTCGCAGACGTCAGTGCCCTCCCAGGTCTTGTGATGTTTGAAAATAAATTAACATTTGTACATCGGTTCGTGTCATAGTTAGTCTTTATTCCCTTACACCTCATTTGTACTTTGAGATAGTTAGTTCCCGCCCCCTGCCAAGAAGTATTACAGCAACACACTGAGCAAGGTTGAGCTTGGCCTTTCCTTATACCTTACTGTGCTTTCTATTCTTTAATGATACCATTGGCTTCTTTTAGTCATCCTTTACCACTGACATCCCAATGGGGGGCCAATACACATTAGTGTGTGTGTGTGTGCTTTCGTGTGTGCTAGCTAAGGTGTTTGTGCATTTGTGTCTGCGCACACATGTGTGTGTGTGTGTGTGTGTGTGTGCGCGCGAACGTGCGCACCTCAGGCATCAGCCACGTAGGCTAGAAGCACACTATTTAAACCCCTGGTTCTGACGGTAATAGGTTCAACGAAACACCTCTGTGTGAGCTGCGAGCAACGCACGCGCCCGGCTCACAAGGAAATAATTGAGACAAACTCATTCAGTCGCGGCTCATTTAATATAATGAGCAAAGTGAGCTGTTCAATTTGCATACTGATAAGATGCCTCCGTCAGATTGCGCTTGGGTCCCATCGCAGCCACTCACTCTGGATATTACATTCAATCAAGCCCCTGATTTACTTTACCATCACACGTAGGCAAGTGCAAACCAACGCTTTCAATTAACCCTTCGGCTGGTTCTGATCACCTCCTGGATGCGGCGGGCCCCCGGGGGCCAAAAGACAACTTCAGACAGGGTTGGGCGATTGTAGTCGCAGCTATACAAGAAAAATGGTCCTCAGTTTGACACGGATTGATTGGGAAAGAAAAAAAGAATATCTTCAGAGATGTGCACCGAAAAAGGTGGGGAATCTCGTCTATTGCGAATCATTTATGTTTCATGTGTGCTGCCTAATGCGGGCTTTCAGATCTCTCTCCGTGGCGTGCCCTTCTGCTGGAACCCTGGCACTTTAGTGTTGATCCTAGTTATTGCTGTGGACAGCCCTGAACTGCCCCCTCTCACTCACACACACACACACACACACACAAAAACAGACACCTCTCTCCCGCACACACATATGCACTGGTACTCACATCTCTCCTTCACAAGCACACACTCAGCTCCCTCTCACACACTAACACAGAAACAAACCGCTCCCCACACACACACACACACACACACACACACATACACACACACACACACACACACACACACACACACACACACACAGCGCCGGTTCTGCTCCTGATTGTGTTTACCGCAATACGTTGTTGTTGTTTGCTCTCAGATTCTGGCCGGGGCTCAGAAGCACGCCTCAGAAGGTGATAGCCGAGTCGCGGCGGCTTTTGATTTCAAAAGGGCACATCCATCCAGAGGCTGCAGCGTGCGGCGTACTCGGGTCAAGGCCGACGGTGTGCCCACCCAAGAGAGGGGATGCCCGCGCCCGGACACCAGGCCATATTTTTTTTGGAAAGGGAACAGATGGTGCGTCATGAATAGTGCAGGAGCTCCCCAACGCCCACGCCGCCGCATCGCCCTCGCGTGTGGCCCGTCACCTCAGCTCACTCTTACCTATAATTGATGCACTGGAAACGGCCCCATCCCCACCGCGGGTCTGTCGCATGGCTGACTCCTGAAGGTCATTATGTGACACACTGGCCCGCGTATGGTGCAGCGGTGGTGTGTAGCGGTGTGGCCGACATGCTTGGATACAACTCTCTGCTGCTGATGTATGTGTGTGTGCGTGTGTGGGGGGGGATGCGGGTGAGTGAGTGGATGTTTGTGCGTGAGTGTAAGGAGGAGTGTGTGTGTGTGTGTGTGTGCAGAGAAGGAGGGGTATGTGTGTGAGTGAGTGGATGTTTGTGCGTGAGTGTGAGGAGGGGTGTGTGTGTGTGTGGCTGAGGGAGTGGATGTGTGTGGGGAAGGGGGGTATGTGTGTGTGTTGGTGAGTGAGTGGATGTTTGTGCGTGAGTGTGAGGAGAGGGAGTATGTGTGAGTGAGTGGATGATTGTGTGTGTGTGTGTGTGTGTCAGTGTGTTAGTCCTGATAGCAGTCCTGAAGCTGGCAAACTCTCACTTCCAGAATGCAGTCTATTCAGTTGCAGGACTCACAATATATACAATCCTACTATATTGTAATGTAGAATATATTCCTCCGCACCTACCAAGTATGAATAAAATCCAGGGAAAAGAGTGTTTATTTTGTAAACATATATACTGGGTGTCACACTTTTCCTGGCTATAGCATGGCATATTATTTGCACCTCCTGTGAGTGTTTCAAATACCCTCTTCCCACCTAATTCCCGGTGAGTGTCGCAGCATTTGCAGGGGGGAGCCCACAGAAACAGTTTAATTATACATGGGCCCCCCTGGCAACACATTACATTAAACTTGTATGGCTCAGGCCCTCTTGGTTTAGACAGAGTAGGCAAAGTCACCATCCTGTTAGGTGAACCAATGCAGTGCTGGTCGTCGTGTATATTCTTTTTATTTTTCCACCCTATATTGAAATCCTTAATGTTTGATTGTTATTAACACACACATAATGTAATTAAACAATTTCTGAAACAATCAGCAGACAACATAACTCAAGTTCCAATTATTTTCTGCCAGGAGAAACGATAGTGGCCAATAATCATGGATTAATTCGACAAAGCTTGCCAGCTCTACTAATAATACAATTAAAATAAATTGAGTAACACCAGCACAGTATACACTCAGATACTGTGTTGGGTCCTTTCAAATTTGTGAAACTCTTTATACAAAAAATGATAAGCTTAATTCTGGTTGCATTTGGTGGTAATTTTCACAAAAAACGTTTTTTTCACTACCCAAACTGGAGCCTCAATGTGTTAAATCGATGGAGCACTGCTTTATGTGGATATGCCTTGTTTATAGGGTTTGTGTGACTCACGAATGTATTTTTGTTAGTTAGTTTGTTTTACCTGAATATTTTGTAGCTGGTTGACTTCCTATTTTAAATACTACACAGAGTGAAATCTCACATCTGGAAATGCAATTACCATTCAAACTGCAGTTAGTGTTTATAAAATAGAGCTACTTTAAGGTTTAATATGAATTTCTGTCAAATGTTTGTAACCATGTTTAAAGGAAACATGTTAGAACATATGCCATTTTTTGTATTAAATCAATGAAAAAAAGTAAAGGAGAAGAGAGGGGTATGACCGCAGTGCCCCTGCTTGACCCTGTCTGGCCAGTAGGGGTTCAGAGTGGTCTCCAGAATTCTACACTACACTTCAGCCATTCACGCACAGCGCCTGTGTTGTAGGTGGGGACAGAGTTGAGGTTCAGGTTCATGTAGAGTCTTGATGTTATTCGCTTTGTTGACTCTGCCCCTTCCAGACGGAAGGCCTCTGGCTCACTAGAGATCTCATCCTTAACCATGTTGAAGGCCTTTCTGTGCATTCAGTGTTTTGACCTGTCCTTCTGGAAGGCCATCCTATCCTCAGCCATGCTGGCCCCCTCTTCATTAAACTTCTCCTCCATAGGAAAGATCTCTCTCTCTTCACCTTTAGCTCTCTCTTCTCCTTCCTCAGCATGGCCATCTCTAATTCTTGCAGGTCAAAGTCCTCCTTCATATATAAGAGCACTGACTTCTCAGATCTGAAGGCCTTTCTTTAGATCCGGTGTGCAGTCCTCTCCTTCCTGATTCTTTCTCTATTTGGTGGCCCCTTCTAGCCTCAGCCATGCCAGCCACCTCTTTACCCTCTCAACAGCCAGGCTGGACCTAAGCTCCTGGGCAGCTTATTTTAGAGGGATGATCTCCTTGTCCGTAGAGGTCACATTATGGTTCTCCTTCTCCATTTGTTCTTCAAGTAGTTGCTCCTCCAGTTACTCCTTCTTCAGGAGGTGTTCCAGATTGTTGCAAGATGTTATCCTGTCACCATGACTCTCTGGATCTCAGAGACATGTTCTTGTGCTTCTCTCTTCTCAGCATCTCACAGAGAAGCTGGAAGCCTTTTTGGACTACCAAGACACAAATTGAACTTAGTTATTTAACAAAATACTGTAACATTATCAGAAAGTTACAGGCAGATACTTTGTCTATCTTCTCTACCTCTTTCGCCTTGTCCAAGTTTTCCCCTGGTAAAGACATTTTTCGTGGAACTTACAGCCTCTTGTGTTGCTTCATTAATTCCTGGAGGGAATTCAGTTTCAACTTGAACGACAATTACCTCAATGGATAGTTTTGTTTTTTCATGACAATTTGTAATGTTTTGTGACATCTAAGTGACATCTAAGCGCAGATAACAGAATATTTATATATTTATGATTATAACAGACATGAGGTGAGCATTGTTTTATTCCCAACCGACCAGCCCGCATTCCGGTGATCTAAATTGCACAAGCTTGAGCGGACTGCAGTTCACTTACCGATCAAAGGGGCCACTAATGAGAAGGAATTTCGGATTCTTACACAAAGTATGCATAACGGACAATGTCAGTGAGAATCAGGGAACTTGTCGTTAATCCTCCATACACAGCAACAGGGAACGACAAGCCAGTTTCTTGAGCCTAAATGGGCATGCTGCCAGTTGATAAAATGCCTAATGGCAGCATAACGGTATTCCCGGTTGCCCTCCCCTGGCTCTCTGGCTTGGCAAAGTACTGTCACATCATCCCTGTACTGCCGTTGAATACGTAAGTAGTCGAAAGGAAAATGGCGGTCTACTTACACAGATGGCCGGTTCCCGACTGCATTATCTCTTCCAGTCCTAAGGCGTGTCCCTGCAATTCCCACAAGTACACTGTGCTACCCTTGACCATCCAGCCAACTGCAGGGCAACATGCCTGTCCTGGTGCATCATTAGGACGTCAAACACCAGGCCAGGCTTTTCCAAGACTACAGACGCTAACAACCTCAGGTCTTTACTGATGAGCTTTTGTAGAAGCCGGTTTTGGGGAAAACGATTAGCAAATTTGAATTCATAAAACAGAAGTCCATCTTAATTCCCGGAAAATTGTTTTATGATGTGCAAAATGTCATTGACTGAAAAGTTATAATCAGAGTATAGAAAATGATAGACATGATTGGAAGATTGCCAACTCACATAGTGACGAAAGCAGAATCTTGAGTGAGAGTGATGCAATTGCACAAATTGTTTTTTATTTAGTATTAATGTCACACAATAATACATATCTCAAAGGTAATTTTGTTGTTCTGTAGCCTGAGAGATCCAATCGGAGAAAAACTTAAAGAAGTACATATTTTAAGCATCACAAGTAATAGCAAATGAGATGAGACCCTGACGTTGGCCTTAAAACACTTAAATGTGAGTAGGATACAAACCTATGTTGCAGCCACATATATTGGCAAGATTCCCCCACTAGTTGCTCAAGCTCAGCACCTGATGCTGCTGCTCTCCTTCTCCCTTGCATTCCTTGAACTGTTGATGCTTCCTTGACCTGTCGATGCTTGCGTCCTCTAGCCCTGACTGGGTGTGAAATCTACTTTGTCAGTCTAACAGTAACAAAAAAAAAAAAAACACTGGTTGGCCCATGGTTATAACCTGTATTTAAAGATATTCTTTAATGTAAAAAGTTATTGCTGCTGAGGCAGATGTTCAGTAATTCTAGTATTTGGGTGCCTGGTCTGAGAGGGCCTGGGTTGTTGTTAAATTTGTAGTGGATGGATTTTAAGCTGAGTGTCTTTGTTTGTGTATTATACTTTGTGTGTATTTGTATTGTGGATGTCCTGAGTAAAGCTCTGTGTTACTGGATGTGTAATTGGGTACACCAGTGGGACCGAATGTGTCAGGCTGTGGTAGGTTTCTAATGTATGTCAAGGTCTGTAGTAAAGGTGTTGTAAGGGATTTCTTGGAGGCAGGGGAGGTATGCAGACTGATGTTCTGTTGTTATGGTGTGAGTGCGGGTGAATAATTGATGATGTGGAAATAAATGGTGGCGTTGGGGAATATGATGAGTTTGGGTTGCTGTCCTTATTGTTTAGTCCAATATAGATGATGATTGTGTGTATGTACCGATGCTTTCTGGAGGATGTGTTGTCCTCCATCATCATGAAGTGCTTTGAGCAGCTAGTCAGAATCTGTCTCCGCTCCACCCTTCCTAACACCTGACACCCCCTTTCACTCGCATACCACCCAAACAGTTCTACTCACTCCACCCACCTGGATGAGGAAAACACATACGTGGGATGGGGTTCATAGACTACAGCTCAGCATTTCACCCCATTGTCCTAGCCAACCTCGTTCACAAGCTCAGGATCCTGGGTCTTAACACCTCCCTTTGCAACTGGATTCTGGACCTCTGATGGCAGACCAGAGGGGGGGGGGGGGGGGGGGAGAATGGGGAACCTCACCTCCTCTACACTTACCCTGAGCCTTGGAGCCCCTCAAGGCTGCATACTCAGTCCCCTCCTAATTATTCCCGCCAAATAAATCCCAGCTAAATGACTTGCTTTAACAAATTTTGTGATGAGGGAATATTACTGCCATGAGGCTGTTCTCAGCAGACGATTATAGGCAATGAATTTGGCATTTCATATTCCTCTCAGCTATGGCAATGTTTCAGATGCCTGCAAAGTTTATGTTATGTTTATTGTAATGTTGATTATCATATGACATTCTTAAATATTAATACCACCAAATAAGCCACTAAAATGGTCAGATTGGAAACCCATAGGTTTATGCATACTCCTCCGTTGCATTTTGTGTTGCTTGAAATGTGACGAATGCATTTTGACTGTGACTGAAGATATACATAAAAAGAAAGTGCAGTTCTTTGGATAGAAAATGTCTAAAATTCTGGAAAATTATGAACCTGTATACCATATTAAATATTTGTATGCCAGAGACAGACACACACTTCTTATTCACAGACATTCTTTGTTATCTTCAACTCCTGCACTTCACTACTGTAGTTTTTTTTGTCTTTTATTGCTTTTCTTTTTCCTTTTACTGTGTGTTTGCATAAAATGTGTTAGTTTCCATTCATTTTCAATTTATATTGCTATATTGTTTTGTGTTTGCTCTAAGAATGAAATGAAATTAAAATCCATTGTAGTCAGATCTCCTCCATCCTACATTACCTTTAATGAAACAATGCATCAATGCCCCAACCAGCGGCTAGGGTGGAGACACATCCATGTTGCCATTCATTTCCTGAATTAGTTTTAGTTTTAAGTGCATTGTGGAGGAAAACAACAGCAAGTGGCAAATGGTCTCTCCAAGGTGAACAAAAAGTGTTATTTTATATGTCTCTCTCTTTCTCGCTCTCTCTCTGCTCAGTTCTCCCTGGGGAGCCTATCTACTGTGTCCCAGAAAGCTGACATGTCCAAGCTGTCCAGAAGGAGAGAGTGTTTGTGTGTCTGTGTTTTTGGGGTAGTAGTGGGGCACTAGTGGAGGCTTCTCCAGTGAGGAGAGGGAGGAAGATCCTCTTTAACATTGTTGAGAATAAAAAGTGTAGATTGCCCAGACTACTGTAATGAATTAATGCCCTTAAATATGACTACTTTAATGCCTTTGTATATGTAATGTCCGTTTCCCTGGGTAAAGGGATATTAGCACCCCCTATTGCCTATTGAAGATTACTTCGGGGAGGAGATTCCTCCCTCAGCCTCCATTGACTCCCATTAATTTCTTGGGAACTACTGGCGGCCGGTGAATAACATGGGGGTCAATGGGAAAGAGGAGGAAAATCCTCCTCTGAGTGGGTGGGACTAGCTAAGGGTTCTGAATCACGTCAACGTCTATTCACGAATAGGCTGGAGCCCTGGCTGCACTATGAACCAATAAGCAAGAGCCATGGCTGTGGAGCAGCCCGGAGGGAGGGTTTATCCCCTCAAGTCTCTAGGCTACGAGAACCAACGAACCCGCTCGTATGCCTCGTTTCCACCGAGCGGTGTGCTACTGTTTGTTGTAGTACAGTGTGGCTCTGTTCTCTTATATTGGCGTTTCCACCGAACGGTGCGGTTTGGTTCACTTATATTGGCATTTCCACCGCCAAAAGTCAGCTGAAATAAATGTGCTGAGTCTAACTATTTTTCGGTACTCCACCGTTTCACCGCCGTCTGAAAGGGTGGCGAAAACGTGGAGTTACACTCGCCGTTATTCTGAAATCACTTAAAAAATATCCTGTTTGGTATGACCAGGTCACTGATGTCTTTGCAACACAAACAACGAGGAGAATTGACTTGATCTATAAATGAAGTCCCGCAATCTTATTTGGCTTAACACCATGACCAACATTCTGAAACATCCATTAACATCCACATTTGCCTCAAACAATGTTAGGCTTACAGCCCATGTCAATAGTTGTGAAATTATGTTCTTGCTGTTCTTTTAATTGTTTGTTACTCTGACCGTTCTGCTTAATATTGTTGAAAGGATGTTGTGTGAATGATTCAGAGCATGATGCATTTTGAATGGCATCACTTTTCGTCTTGTGTCTTCATTTTTCTTAAAACAATTGTAGCTGAAAATAAACATAGCCAAATTACAACCAATAGATTCAGTCACTGAGGGCAAAAATAGGCCCAATGATAGGCCCAGATTTTTTTATTTAGTTTTACAAATCAAGAGTAGGCCTGATTTGACTAATTGGCTTTGCATCCTTTCCTTCTGCCCTTGTAGTCCAAGACATGCTGCCCACCAGCTTTCAACGTACAATGCTGCCACTGGTGGATTTGTATCAATTTTATTCACATAATTATCAATCCCTGCTATTTTGTAGTTCACCAAAACACCCTGAAACAACTTTATTCTCACATACTTATGCCACCATACGCCACTAACAGTGCAAGCAGGCCAATGGCAACCAAGCGCGCAGTCCTTCCTCCCTCACTTTAAAAACCACCAGCCGCCACTGGCATGCACGTGTATGTGTCTGGTCCAGTGGTGTGTGTGTGTGTGTGGGCAGGGGAGGGTAGGGAGGGTAGGGGAGTCAGAAATACCTGGTCTTTCAGTCAGACTCCAGACTCTGAACGTAAAGCTGTTCTCCTCGGCTGCACCCCGACCAGCCTTAGCCAACCTGCCTGACTTCTCTGGCCATCGACTTGGTTTTCCTAACCGTGCACCCAGCAGGGGAGAGCCTTGAAGTCCTCAGATACCATGGTGCTGAGGAAACCTGTGTTGGTCTTGGTAGCAACATAATGCTTCCTTTTTTTAAATGTCCATGTTGTTTGACTGTTAACACTTCCTAGTGGTGTGATCTTCGTGACTACAAATCCCACTACTAATCTGACATTTGAGACTAAGACTATACAGTCTTAAAATGCATACGATGTCACACACAGAAACCAGTGTACGGTCATCTGCATCACATGTCCGTGGCCATTTATCTCACACTGAATTCCACTATCGAACAGTGAGTCCTGTGTAGATCAAACCAGATTGCACCAGGCTCGGACAGCAAGGCCTGGCAGCTGAATTTAAGACCAGCGCCAGCCCTGTCTTCTCACTGCCGGAAGACTCCATTCTGGGAACTTTGAGGAAAATGAGAACTGGGATGTAAATGAATTGCTCCATCATTCACCTTCAGGTGTACCGCTTAAGGCACTATCATAGGGAACCTTGTCAAATCGGCTGTAAATCACACCCCTACTGTAGTGGCACTGCAGTTCTCCTTCTGGTGTTTTTAATATTGGAGTGAATCTCATCATGTCCTGCTATGGCTTCTCACAGATATAGGACAAGACACATCAGACGATGGAATGATGGAAAAACGACGAAGCACAAGGAGACGAGAATCCTCATTAAGATCAATTGGATGAAGTCAATTATGATGAATATAAAGATGAGGATGATTCGGATAAACATGGTGAATAAAAACCTGGAAACAGCCCCTAAACAACCCAACTCTCTCTCTCTCTCTCTCTCTCTCTCTCTCTCTCTCTCTCTCTCTCTCTCTCTCTCTCTCTCTCTCTCTCTCTCTCTCTCTCTCTCTCTCTCTCTCTCTCTCTCTCTCTCTCTCTCTCTCTCTCTCTCTCTCTCTCTCAATAAAAAGGATCACTTCCCCTGTCGGTAAGGATTGATTGGCTGGGAGGCGAGTCTGACACGTCAAACGGCAGCTACCCTGTGCCACCGTCCCGGTCAGGTCAATGCACCTTGACAGCTAGCTGACGACCCAATTTCCTGATGAGCTGGCTGACACGACACAAACACACCACCACCACTGCCTTTTTAGCTTTTTTGCAACAGGGAAAGAATATATAGACGTATAGACACTTTATCCCACCGCTGGGCCGCTCCATCTCGCCTGCTTAATTTCCCTCCGCTTGTCACCTGATTATAGAGATGTTCACTTTGTTGTGTCAGCAGACAAGGGGAGGGGGGTTGCCGGATCACTCAGGGAGGCCCCTGTAGAAACGGTAGGTGTTCCTGCGCCTTGTAAGACATGGAGCTATAGCATAGCTGACAGAGGAGCCGATCAGCAGGAACGCTTGTGAGACGGGAGTCTTTGTCTGTCGAAGGTTGAAAAGGAGAAAGCCACGTGTATGCTCTGCTAAGGTTGGACCTTCCCGCCGTTCTTATTTCCTGGGTTTTGTTCATTCTGGTTTTATATATGTTTTTAGCGTCTGTATTTTTGTTCTAAAACAGATTGCAAATCTTGTTAAAAAAGGGCTGCTCTATTAAAACAATTACGCATGTTTTATAGGGACATGTGTAAATGATTAATGTCAATGGATGAACTGAAGCTCAGTAGGATCTTTCCCTTCAAGCCGTTTATTCTTTTAATTGCATTGTAGCCACTAATTCATTGTTTCCATGAAGTCTGCACAGTTTCACTGGTTTTCTTCGTTCTCTTTCCCCTAGAATTTCCCTTAGCTGACTTAGATTCAGTATGGGGCCTTCCACTTCTCACTCACTTTTCTGTATAAGTTACATGATCATCACATGGTTCATATTGAACGATTGCTTTAAACCTTTATAGCTCAGGTCAATACATTAGTAAGACCCCCCCTCCCTCCTCCTAAAGACCATCACAGCAACCATTCACTCCTTAAGTCAACGTTTATTCCTTCCTTCCAGGGTTAACTACCCTGATTGATCCGGTCTTCCAGGAATACTTCAATAAAATTGATAAAGTGGCCGATGGATCTGTACCGTCCACACACACACACACACACACACACACACACACACACACACACACACACACACACACACACACACACACACACACACACACACACACACACACACACACACACGTTAAACACATGGAATTACTCAAAGAAGAACACACGGGAGCACATTTCATCAGCAGTCGTGTGTTTCTTGTTTCTCATAAACATCAATATACGTCAGCACAACGCCCTGCTCAAAGCTGAGGAACCAAGGACCAATCGTTTTGGGGTTGTAAATAATATTGTGTAGGAAATAAGCATTCATGTCCCAGAAGAATTTAGAATAAAAAGAAGGCCTTAAACAAGAGCATACTGTATATGCATATACACAAACCTGGGGGACTTTCTATTAGAATGCAACCATATCTTTCAGGGACACTCTTCCCTCTAACTTTCAATTAGACTTATCAGAGTGTGCGATTCACAACGCTAGATTCTCTAGTGCCAGGCCTGCCTCTTGCTGTTTACAAAGTGAGTAAACTGAGATTGAATTGCAAAACATTTTCTCAATTACATGTCCTGTGAGCATAGGTTTGGCCCTTGAGTCCAAGTGGAACATTTAGTGTGAGTGTGTCGAACATTACCATTTACATTTACTTTACAAACAAATATTTCTGTGCTGTTTTTATTAAGCGTTTATGGATCACCTGTGACTGAGGACAAAGCAAACAAAAAACATATTAAGGATAGAATTATAATTATAGTGTTAGAATTCAATTATACGGGTACCTCCCGGTAATTGGGGGTCCTACGAACCGTAGGAACCCTATTGTATTCATTAGTATTATTAGGGGTCCTACGATCCGTAGGTACCCTATTGTATTCGGTAGTATTATTATTATTTTTTAACCTGACTTTTTGGCTCCAAAAGTTATAAAAATTGGCAGGCTTGTAGAACTCGTAAAGCTAGTAAGGGATGGGCCAGAATAACACATAGGTAGTGCTATAACAAGGCCTTGAAGTTCAATAATGGCAACAGGCTGCCATTACCACTAGGAAATTGCAATTTGCATGAAACTTGTTATACATGCACCATTTGTCATGATGAACAACTTTCACATCACAACCCATATGGTCAGACCATTGGGATATAGTGCAGTGACCACAACACCCACACATTAACTCCTTTGGTGCCAAAAGTGGGAAAAGCTGCAAACTTGGTACACATGTACCAGGTAACTGTGGGACTATATGGTGTTAAATTCATAGCAATAAGGCAAAATACGGCAGCGATATGCATTTTAAAGTGAAATACATGCATATGTATACAGCTCTACAACACGTTTAAAAAGCTCTAACATTGCATCCAAAACACCTAGGCTCAGCTGTTAATGTGACTATTAAGAGGAGATTCCATAGTATACCCATGCCAAATTTGAAGACTATATCTGAAAAAACAACCAAAAAACATTTGTTTGAAGTTCTCCCTTCTGAACCATGGCCTCTCTACAATGCAGGCTGGGCCTTAAAGGGGAACACACGTTATTTCGCAAACATCCGTTTGACAGTGGATTTTGACACAGTAGGCTTTAGAAACATGGTTGGTGATTGTTTGTTGTATGTTAAAGGGATAGTTCAGGATTTTGGACATCTGGTCTCATTTCCAAGTGAACCAGTGTGTTATTTATCATTGGAGACCGTTTTCAACACTTTTCATTCAGTCCTTCTTGTTGCAGAAATCGCTGGTGCTAGGCTAGCGCAAGTCGAGGGGAACTGCTAGCCTGCCAATAAAAACAGTTTTACCCACTCCAAAGTACACCCGATGCAAACCAATTATAATCCCCGACTATCGATGTAAATGTCTGTGTTGATAGAATAATATTCGAAATAAAACTATCCTTGTATCGCAATGATCACATTACATTTTGGGGAATTTCACTTTGCTCCGGTGTAGCAACCAATTCACTACAGCAGAAGGTAAACAGAGAAGCGCACGCCAGGTAATATGTCTGCCACTGCCGTAGCTTGCTTCCAACTACAGGGATTATAAACTAAATGCAATGCGCTGCAAGGGTAAGTTTATTTCTAACACTATTCTATAAACACAGACATTTACATCGATAGTCGGGCATTATAATTGGTTTGCCTCGGGAGTGGGTAAAACTTTTTATTGGCAGGCTAGCAGTTCCCCTCGAGTTGCGCTAGCCTAGCACCAGCGATTTCTGCAACTAGAAGGACTGAATGAAAGTATTGAAAACGGTCTCCAATGATAAATAACACACTGGCTCCCTTGGAAATGAGACCCGATGTCCAAAATCCTGAACTATCCCTTTAACTGCCGTTAAACCAGTTTTTTAAACCAATGCCATATTACCATACCAACCAAGCTCACCATACCTCCACGTACGAAAGACTTTTATTTCTCAAAATATACTCCAATCTTCCCTTAGCCATCTACGGTCATACTGTCGGTCATACTGTCATACTGTCGGTCATACTGTCGTTCATACAGTCATACGGTTATACTGTCATACTGTTGGTTATACGGTCATACTGTCGGTCATACAGTCATTCTGTCATACTGTCAGACTGTTGGTCATACGCTCATACTGTCATACTGTCATACTGTCTGTCATACTGTCATACTGTTGGTCATACAGTCACTGTTGGTCATACTGTCATACTGTCGGTCATACAGTCATACTGTCATACTGTCAGACTGTTGGTCATACGGTCATACTGTCATACTGTCGGTCATACGGTCATACTGTCGGTCATACAGTCATACTGTCGGTCATACGGTCATACTGTCATACTGTTGGTCATACGGTCATACTGTCGTTCATACAGTCATACGGTCATACTGTCGTACGGTCATACTGTCGGTTATACGGTCATACTGTCGGTCATACAGTCATTCTGTCATACTGTCGTCATACAGTCATACTGTCAGACTGTCATACTGTCAGTCATACTGTCGATCATACGGTCATTCTGTCATACTGTCAATCTGTCATACTGTCGGTCATACGGTCGTACTGTTGGTCATATGGTCATACTGTCGGTCATACGGTCATACAGTAGGACCCCTTCATGGTTGCTTGCAACTATATTTTGTTTTTGAGTTCTGAATTTGTCTTTTCTGTATAAATGCATCTCCAATAGTGAAACCATAAAACAGATGAATGAAATAAATTGGCATTGCCTATTCTGTCTGTTATTGTTATCTGTATTCTGTTTTACAAATAATAAGCGGGCTTATGCATGCTCTGTCAGTGTGAAGAAAAAGTTTTCCTGTCCAGGGACCACAGATGCAAATAAGCTATTTAGCTAACTCTGGCCCTACTGTGTTGGACACAGTCCATGTTAAATAAACTACCTTTCACAAAGTGACAGCCTATAGTTCCTTTTAGGACAGATAGCAAATAAACAATGCAAAAGAGCATATGAAATTGCTGACAGTAAAATTAATATTGCTGTTCAGTAAACGGAAATCACATTGTATGTGCACCGTCCCATTTACCTCCATGATGTGTAAAACAATTGCTTTCAAATTAAAAAGGAACTTTGAACCTTGAACCTTTTGAACTTGAACCACTCTGGGGCCACTCACTGAGATCTACACCAATCAAGTATACTGGGTGTAGACCCTTAATCCTGGACAGAGACTCCAACAACATCCCCTGCAGGGCTGCCCTCCACACATTAATGCTGTGAAGCCCTTATTCCAACCTGCATCACAAAGGTGCTTTATTGGATTCAGATTGGATTCAGTGGACAAAAAAAAGACGCGCTAGCACACTGCACTCAAAACAAAGCTTGATTGCTGACATGACACACCGTGACAGACCACGAGCGAGTGAACCACTGACAGAAGGCAGGGCGGAGCCCTGGGTTGATGCTCTTCACGGTTAAACTGTGATCCTCGGGCCTTAGGCACATTACAACACCAAGCTGCATCCGACCAGACCACCAGATCCTGATGATCAACACTGAGTATTGACTTCCTATAAACGCCACACATGCAATCATTTGATTTGACAGTGGCTGGGTGGATTGGCGGTATCTGATTGGAGTCGTCTAATAATCAACCAATCACTCGATGAATATGACTGACCACATGCGACTGACTTGGTTCCTTGACTTAACGACTTACTTGATGAGCGGTGTATTTTATCTGGCGTGCGGGGGGTCCCCGACTGGTCCTGCTGGAAATGAATTCACTTTGTGGTGTATAATGAGAGTCAGTATGGGGTCCATATGGTTGCCGGGCGATGAGTCGGGAGCGGTGAGAGTGGGAAACGCGACGGGGGTTTTGGGATGGGGAGGGGAGGTTGGGTGGAGGATCATGCCTGTTTTAATGAGCTGTGGTGCACCTGCACACCTCCAGTATTCTATGAGGAGTACTCACTGGAGCACTGCACTTGTAAGTAAAACAGTGTTCATGGCACTGCGATGGAGGAACAGGTGTCTGTTGAAATAGAGGAAGCCACCCAGTTTTACAGCAAAATAAAGGGGGTGCCTGATGTGTCTGCCAAAATATATATATATATATATATATATATAGATAGATACAAATATTTATATATCTCTGTTGGATTGCATTTTTGCCAATTGTAAAAATGAGCTTTTCAGCTTTTCATCTCAGCAGGCCTGAAAGAGCCCAATTGGATGAAAGTTAGAGCTGCAAAGCGTTCTCTTGGATCTCAGTTGGACACGGTGTGGGCTAAACCCCACCAGCTCGGCCAACTCACTCCCTACATCTCTCCCCCTGCAACGCAATCTGCTCCTGTATGGGATTCTTTCACCCCTGCAGCCGGCGCCCCGTAATGATGATATCAGCGGGTGGGTCGGTGGGGGAGTGGTTTACTTGCTCTGCTTGGTGGGCCAACAGGAGTGTGAGTTCCTCTTACTGTTTAGCACCAGGTTATCCACCCTGTGTGTGTCAAATAGACGTGGTCATTGCAACAGTGAATCAGTGCGCCAACAACATTCCCATGGTAGTACCACGGTATAGCACTAGCAACATCGCGGTACAGTACTAGCATGCCACTAGCAGTAGCAACAGCAACAGCAGGCACCCTGGCGTCTTCCCTCACAGACAAAGATCAAGGGCGCCACAGACTTAGCTGACGACGGGCCGCCGCAGTGCACACTTTAATAACATTCATACTCCACCCCCCCTACCCCCTAGGTCCCCCACCCCGACCGCATAGCTATTATTTCACACGGCCCTCCGACTGGGCCGAATCATCCAGGTTTTGACTGGGAAATGGGCACTCAAGGTCAGTGCCAGACAAGAACTGTGTGTTATCCTCGAGCGTCGAGGGAGCACGTAAGGGGGGGGCTCAAGGAGACCATGCCAAGACCACCCAGGGGCCTATTAGGGGCTACAGATTGCCCGGGTCTTGTCATGCCTTTACTCTATTTATGCGTCTCAGTTGTCTGTTAAATAATGCATTTCTGTTTAGGCACTGGCTGATTTTTCTCTTTTTCCCTTTTTTTGTTGCTTTTTTCGTTTACCCAGCACCTGGTGCGGTTCTCTTATTTTGGTATTCCGTGGAATGCTTCCCTCCCAAGGCACAGATCTTTTAATGCTAGTGTGTGTGTGTTTGTGGGTGTGTCTGTGGATGAATGTGTGTGTGTGTGTGTGTGT
Source organism: Micromesistius poutassou (assembly GCF_964030765.1). Taxonomy (NCBI): domain Eukaryota; kingdom Metazoa; phylum Chordata; class Actinopteri; order Gadiformes; family Gadidae; genus Micromesistius; species Micromesistius poutassou. Next base: position 8,597,932 of record NC_140286.1, read on the forward strand.
GTGTGTGTGTGTGTGTGTGTGTGTGTGTGTGTGTGTGTGTGTGTGTGTGTGTGTGTGTGTGTGTGTATCTGTGTGTGCATTTACGTGTGTTTGTGTGCATTTACGTCTGTGTGTGTCTGTCCATCGTTTATTTATTTATATACTTTTATCAATCCCAATGGGGAAATTCATTCTCTGCAGTAACACATCCTATGCTTGGAGCTAGGAACCTTGGGCTGCCTGTCTCACAGGGCGGGGCCCCAACTCCAGGTGTAGGGCCCTTGGTTGTGGGTAGGGCAGAAGTGTTATCTTGCCTGTCACCGTTGTGTGGGAGGAAACTAGACACCCGCATGAACACAGGGAGGACGTGCAAGCTCCAGACAGAAACCAGACCCTTCTTACCGTGAGGCATCAGCGCTAAACCATTTAGGTGTCTGTGTGTGTGTGTGTGTTTGTTAGCATTTGTGTTAGATGTGAGGGGAGCTGACTGAAGTGGGAACCACCGACAAACTAATCATAACCACCCTGTTATGGCTAGCTGGAGTGATGTTGGACCAATGTTGAGACTAGGATCACACCTTGCATAATCAAATATTTTGGATTGGAACAAGGAGATCTCTACTCTTTATACTCAGAGTAGTAGTATTTTTGGATTGAGTCCTTTAAAGTAGGATGCACACAGCACCAACACACATACACACTCCACCAGAACCTTCTAGAAAACTGAAATATCTGACAAGGTATCGAATGTTTTTGTTTGTTGTTTTGGTTTTACTTATCCTTCACTGTAAACGCTGTACTTACTTGGATGATTAGCCTGTTTGGTCAGGCTCTCTTCACCTAAGGTGAAGACCGCTGTTTGGAAACTACAACAAGAGACAGGACCAGAATTCAAAGCCAGATACCTCAGATTTGGGAGCAATCTGGCAGTGTGAATGATGATAATGCTGCATCTCATTTCTGCCTGATGTTAAAGTATGGGAGCCACTGCTTTGAGCGGATGATCCACTGGATTAGGATCCTCTGCACTCGGTAACTTTATTTCCAACAAAAAAACAAAAAGTGACAAAGTGTGTCACAGAAAAGATAACAGCGACAGAAACAGGCATCTATACAGTCGTAAAAAATAGTCTGAAAAAAAGTTTGTTTTCAAAACCAGAAAGGGAAGACCGATCTCCTTTACAGTATGCACCGTCTAACTGTGCGTTCACACCAAAAGACACATTTTTCGCCTGTTCGTGCGACCAGGCAAATGTTGTCGCGTGACAAATCAAAATCTGTCGCTGTGCAGTTATGTCAGGCGAACTTTGTCGCACAGCGAATTTTGTCGCACATCTTTTGCCCGCCAACGGTCCTTCATGCCAATTCAGTCTCATCAACCATGGCCAAGATAACCACCATTGCGTGTCTGTACCTGGAGAGACGTCGGAATGCCCGTTGTTTATTGGTTAATAATATAATCCGGAGGCACACACTGCTTTGTGTCGTGATATTATATATATCGTACATCTTATATTATATAGATATTTATATATTATATATTTCAGTTCAAATATTTCAACTTCTGCAAAACTTGTCACGTTGCAAATCCACATGAATGCACTCACCCGTGACAGGGAAAAATGTTGCGCCGTCAATCAAATCTTGCCGCAAGTTTTTGCTGCGACAAATTTCGCCCGATACGCGTCTCTACGTTGACTTTGCATTGAAACGTGTCGCCCCACGACATGTTTCATTGTGCAGTGTGAACGCACAGCAGAGCTCGGAGGCGGTTCAAAAGGGAAGGTGCCACAACAAAGAAGTAGCGTTCGCCTCTGGTCTTTGGTCCGGCACGAGGTCCATGGACAGAAGATCTGAGGGATCATGAAGGTCTGAGTTGCGTAAAAAAAAGTTCTGTAATATGATTCCGTTTTTCACTGGTCCTCTTGCAGATGCGGATCCAGGTAATTTTAAAACGTGGGAGCTGAAAGCCATAGCTGATGCAGACGCAACAAATTGGTGAAATCAGTGATTGTGAAACAGCCTATACTCCTCCACCACTGGGAACAACCTGTCCACCCTGACTCAGAACTCCTCTGGTGGATAATGGACTCCAAGGTGGAAGGAGAGGCAGAAACGTGACGCGAGCCACGCATGTCTAGATGAAAGTGCCATCACTGTGATGTCGGCCGCATTTGGCAGTTCCACGGCGGTGTCTCACTACGGTCTCCCGAGGAGACCTCTACTTCGAGGCTGCCGTCTTGGGCAGCAGGAGAGCTGCGACCCTCCTGTCGCAGCTCTCCTGCTGCCCAGACGGCAGCCTCGAAGTAGAGGAGACTCCTCCTCTCTGCTCCTCCAACTGCGGCCAGGACAAGGTTTTTATCATCATGTTACTTGTATTGTTAGCATGGAACATACTTCAAATGCTCTCCCCCTTCTGTTTCGCAAAAGCTGCTCCCGTCTCTTTCGTCTCGGGCAAAGGGGAGCCTCCTCTGCCATCCTACTGTGAGGGTGCAGTCTGCTGCTGTGCACCAGCTACATTGTATATATTCCCCTCCCCTTTTAAATACTTTACAAAGTGTTCCCTCAACGCACATCAAACATACCCGTCACCAGCATTCCACTTGTTGAAAAGCGCACAGCATGATATGTCACTGACATGTCATGCATTTTGCTCTCAACTCCTCTACGCTGAAGCTTGTCGTCGTCGTCGTCTGCCTCATTTGCATTAAAATGGAAAATGACCAGATTCATTTGAATTGGGATGGGCATTGCCCCCACTGGGTTCAGAAGCAACCAAGCCACTTTAATTCAAAAATAATTAAGTCCCGTTTTGCCCTCAGCTCAACAAGTGTGCAACAGTTTGAATAGTTATCAATAACACACCATGGTTTCGCTCTTCTCCTGTGGGTCCTGTTATTCATGCTCGACACCCGGAGAGCATCAGAACGCGGTCATTGTACTTTTTTAGAGGCTACTTTTCCACTCAAATAAAACAAAATAATAAAATGCTGATGGGCACTTAAAATGAGTGTGTGTGTGTGTGTGTGCCCCCACATCGGGGCCTCTCGGTGCTGGGCTGATTGCTAATCATAACAGTGTTACATGGACACTGAAGGGCCACACAGCACGGGGGCCAGGTGCACTGCCAGGATACCAGGGAGCATGCTTTATTGGACTGCCTTTTCAAGCTGTGACGGGGAGAATCAAAGATGTGCTGAGTCGTGCTCACGCTTCACACATTTTTTTTAACACAGGAGTCCAGTTTATTTATGAAGCTCTTTATTGTCTTTGCGGCCGAGCAGAGGGACCGACGAGCCGATGGGGTTTGATGCGTTGCTTCAAGAGGGGATGGTAATTATTAAGCTGTGTGTGTGTGTGTGTGTGTGTGTGTGTGTGTGTGTGTGTGTGTGTGTGTGTGTGTGTGTGTGTGTGTGTGTGTGTGTGATCAGGTCATAGTGAAAATGTTGAAATGATGGGCCTATGCGGGGTGGCGAAGTGGGCTCACACATGGCACCCAATAGTGTCCACAATCATTCACTGCAGTGTTTCATTTTATTCAACACCGGTTCTGGACCAATCTCTGGATAACCACTTTCCATTTGTTAAAGGCCGCCACCCCCTCCCCCGGCCCCGAAGTAGGTCAGCGAGGATATCTGTTTTAGGAATATAATAGAGTGAGTTTCGTTATTTATTTATTGTACAGACACTGTCAAGTACAGACACAATATGACACAAATGATGGCTGTTGTGGATTTCACACCCAAATATTACTTTTCTATAATTACAGAAGCGACACACCTGAAAACCACCAGCGGGTGTCAATGGAAACCAAGAATGGTTTTCGACGGAGACAAGCGGTAAACACACTATCTCGAAGTAACACATGTACACTGCTCAGCTCAGTTGGACATTCATTCACTGATTTTTACGCTACCTGAAGACACACACAAACGCTGTCTGCCGCTATCACACTGAGGGGCAGTCTCAGTCAGTCTCTTATGCAGGCACGAAAATAGTATTTAATAAAGTTAATCCAAAGAACAATTTCAAAAATCAGTCAAATCTGCAAGATCATGTTTTATGTGCTCTGGCTTGTGTCAGGCCCCCCTGCCCCCTGCCCCCCTGCTGTTCAGACAGGTTTCCAGGAGACATGGTGAGGGTCGGGCCAATCACAGCGGTTTAGCTGATATGGGGCGGTACCTTTCCCGTCAGTCGGAATTTGACGTTCTCGGAGTGAGACTGTGTTGACCATAAAGACCACTCTGAAATACAAAAAACGTATTTACATTTTGCTCTGCTTAATCACGGCAGATCACAAATACAAATAAAAGAAGGAAAGAGTCAAAACAAGAGCAATAGCAATACAAGCACAAGCAAAACACATGTTGTCATGAAACTTTTTGATATTCCAACGCATATTTAATTCAATGCATTGTGATCAAGATGAACTTCCTGCGTTCTTATAAAAATGGACGTAGGCGATTTGAGCGCTTGGCATGCAGCGTATTCCAATTCTTTGTCTTAACATGATTTAATTATGTCTGTAAATTAGCATAATGCTTTTAGCATTTAGAGTGTTTCACAATCTCACACTTAAGTCTCACACTTAGGTCAAAACACCCATAGTGTAGCGGAGAATGTGAATGTGTGAATTTGTCATTCCAGCCTTGTTTTTGTGTTTTATACACACCCATTACACACAGTCATTTTGGTCAAAGGCGTCGTGGTGAGGGGGGTGGGGGGGTGTTGTCTGCATATTCAACAGGTGGCGATCGATGGGATCAATAGGTCACGTGGGTAACCGCTCTTTTCCCACGTGGCCCGGCTTCTCGCCATTAATTTGCCGCCGTTGACCTCTGGCCTGAGTTTTAGTGGGGCCAACGTTGTCCGCCTGCAGATGGGACAACAGGGGGACATGGGGAATGGCATGCTGGTAACCCCCCCCTCTTATCCTGGAAGGCAAACGTGTGGAGCCTGTGCACTGGCTGCATGAATGCGTCAGTTTACTAATATATATATATATATATATATATATATATATATATATATATATATAGAGAGAGAGAGAGAGAGTTTTTATAGACTCAGCAACATTTCCCTGCTGCTTGTGCTTTCTTCAGAGTGCACTTTAGCCACTTTCACTTCTTTTTTTGATGTTTTTATAAATATATTATTTTTATTTGATGATTCTCATTTGAGGTTCAGTTTCACAAAACAATCCCAAAGATTCACCAGATGATGAACATTTATTGTGCCATTTTGTGTAAAATGCTGAGTGTCACTATAACGTGTATTGTCAAATGTAAAGCACACATTCTATATATTTCTCTTTTATTATTATCTCTTGTATTATTTTTACAGCTGGGATTGTTAAACCGTCCTGCCGTCCAAATGCATTGTGGGGGATCCAAGCAACCGTATACAGATTCCAAATTTATTAGAACGCCATCCGTGTGCATTCATTTCAACTGTTTTTGTTTGTGTCAACATGCCTTCGGACATACCAGACATTGTTCTCGCACGTGGTATGCTAGCATAAAGTCGTGAAAAGAGCCTTGGAGCTTGTACAGCTTTTCTGTTGTTCTCCTCAGTTCCACATGAATTGCCATTAGTTTCCTTTTTGTGTAGATTACCTCCAGGCCTTAGACAACAGCAACCACGTAAACCAAAGTCCTTGAACATTTGTAGCCGAGGTAGGAGTAGCGCCATATGCGATGCATGATGACAGCATATGGTAAAGGTATGCTCATGTGTCCTGCAGCTGTCTGCTTGAATTGCAGCTGAGCACTCGCACACGCGTTCCTCAATTAGTTACAGCCAATGATCGCGTCCGCGCTAGATGCCTAACGAGACTGTGTTGTTTAGTGTCAGCCAATGGCCACGTCCGTGCTAATGCTAAACGAGACTGTGTTGTTTCTCTGCACAAGCTCAACTCTTGCATGTTTAGAGAAAAGCACACGGCAGACACATACACACACATGCAATCACACACACTAGAGTCACACAAACACACATGCACACACAAACTTACAATCACACACACTAGAGTAACGGTCGCACACACACACACACTCACTAGTTGCGGGGAAAGGCTCTCTTCTGTTCATTTTACAGACTCTCAGAGACCCCCCATCTCTCACTCACACACACACACACACACACACACACACACACACACACACACACACACACACACACACACACACACACACACACACACACACACACACACACACACACACTAGTTGCGGGGAAAGGATCTCCTCTGTTTATTTTACAGGCTCTCTCTCAGAGACCCCCCATCACACACACACACACACACACACACACACACACAGTCACTCAATCACTCAATCACTCGTCATCAGGGATCAGGTGGTGGGCCTCTGCTGATTATTTGAGGGTGCAGATGACAGAGATAGAGAGAACTGGGAAGAGGGATTAGGGACCAGGATTCCTCTCTCTCTCTCGTGCTTTTTTATAGCCTGTGATTCATTGTTCCGGATGATGGATGGCCTAATACCTGCCTGGGCTGCGCACTCTCTCTCCCACTCTCTCATGCACGCTCTCTCTCCCTCTCTCTCATGCACGCTCTCTCTCGTACACTCTCTCTCTCGCGGTCTCTCTCTCGCTCTCTCTCTCCCCCCGTGGGCTCAGGCTTTATTGAGGTGTTTAGATTCACTTATCTGGGGGCCCCTGGGTTATCTCCCTCCACTCCTTCTGTGATAAGTGGCGTCTCTGTGATGGCCCTCTGTAGATATCTCCTCTCCCTACGCTCTCTCCCTGCCACCCTCCCTCTCCCTACCCCTCTCTCTCCCTGACTTTATGCCATCTGCCATGTTGCACTGCAGGTAGAAGTAGTTGAACTAAGGGCACTTGGCAAACTGTCTCAAAGTACTTGCTTAATCCGCTGAATGACAGCAAAGCATTGTGGGAATTGTAAGATAAATACATGGGGAACGGATCTGCTGTTTGAGAGCAGAGCATTGTGGTATTTCAGACAAATTGGCAATAATTTTACATATTGTGACTAGAAGAAACAAGCATAGCACTCATTGATTAAAGGTTAAATGTATGTTATTTTATTAATAATTATTTAATAATGTATTAATAATTCTACATTAGCAATTATGTGTTATTGATGGTGTTTAAGGGAACTTCTGGTGATAGAATAGGCTTTACAGGCCTTCATCACAGATGTGATTACAAATGTGTAATAGTAGGGGAGACCACGATTGCATGATGTTAATTATAGGCACTGGCATGCCTACAGTTCAGACCCATAATTAACGAGCTACACCTGTCCCCTCCCCTGCTATTACACCTCCGTGATAAAGACCAATAATTAATGCCAGATATTGCTGACTTATTTATATATATATATATATATATAATAGTTTAGCTCATTCTACCCAAATTGTTTAGTCACCTGAAAATCCACATCCACCGTAGACCACTGGCACAGTGACAAATAAGGAAACAAACACACGGACAAACCAACAAACAGAAAACCAACCCATATTGGATGTGAGGTTGCCTTTCCCTCAATGACACATTTCACCCCGTAGAGAGGATTTGTGCGGGTCACCTGTGGGGACGCATGGGGGGGGGGAGGGGGGTTGATATTTCCGTTTATTCTCGTTACGTGATGGCGACCTTCAAGCTTTTGTCCTCCTCTTATCTGTTCCAAAGGGCAGTGCGTTGTGAGCGGACGTCCGTACCTATGCACACGTGTTTGAACATCTGTGTTTGGGCTCAGTCAACGCCATGCCAGTTGGACTTGTTTTCCGACGGCAAAGGCAAACACACACACACACACACACACACACACACACACACACACACACACACACACACACAGTGTGTGTGTGAACAGAGTGGAGTGGAAACAGAGTGGAGACGGGGAGGGGAACACATTTGGTTCAGTTTAATTGGAATCCATTCATTTTAAAAAACCAAGATGTGTTTTTTTTTTGGGGGGGTGAAACAAATGGTGTAATCTGGGTGTCTGGTACCGTACTGGTACGGGGAGTCCCAACACAATTATCGGTGCCCACATTCCAGCTGTACCGTACTTTGGTCCCATGCTGTCGCCTAGTTTGGTTTTCAAGACATGGTGTGTTTGATCTGTGTTTTTGGTCTAGTATGTTGCTTATTTTTATTTAGGTCGACTTGCTGATGTAATCAAGTGTAATTGTGTGAAGTAACATGCTATTGTTTTCAAAACATGTGTTTCTGTGTTTCCGTGGTGTGTTTTTGCCCAGTTTATTTCTTGATTTTTCCCTTGTCAATGTCAGACATGTATAATTTAGATGTTTTAAATGTGAAAGGTGGGTTAATTCCCCTACATCCCTGTATGCTCACATATCACCTATTTCTAGTAGGTCTCCATCATGCCCATCCCCCCCCCCCCCATCATCCTGCCACTCACATGAAGGGCCTCCCATCTAGAGGATACTTCTAATCTTGACCATTTCTAATCACAATAACCCTGGAGGGGGGGGGGGGGGGGGGGGGTTGAATCACTTAATTATACAGGATCAAGTCCAGAGCCCAGCCGCCCCTCCCCCCCCCACCATCCAGGTCTTGATTGAGTATTGACTGAACACTGAGAACTGCACAATCTCTTCCCATGCGGGGAGGGGGGGCGGGGGGGTGGGGGAAGAAGTTACAGCTGGACAGTAAATGTCTCCCAGAATGCAACATTATTGCCACAAAAATGGCCTAGTGATTCTACACTCACGAGTCGTGTAAAAAGGCACCCTTACTTTAAACTGCTGCAGCTGGCCTGCCGTTGTGTCTTTTTGTGTTCAAAAAATGCTTCTTACACAGATGTTGATGCTAATTTGACAATGTTTGAATCAGATTTGAACTTGGCCCCTGCTCTTGACATTTCAGTCTCCACCCTCACAGGCCTGGGTCTCAGATCGGGGCCTGGGTCATACAGTTTACTCGTTTTTCCAATATTGGTTGTGCGCTTTGTTCAACCTCACGCAAAAGTTTCCTTTCTAAAAATATTGTTTTTTTTGTTGAAAGAATGTCAAGGCTGTAATTGGCTTGTATTTTGGATTCTCCACTGAAGGTTACAACAAATGCTTAAAAAAATGAATCATTCTTTTTGAACTTGGATGAGAAAAGTCTTGGAATGTCTGTCTGTAAATTGGAAAAACACTAACCTGCAGCTGGTGATTGGATTCCGAGGGGAAGCAGGGAGTGTGGGTTGGTGGGTACTGGATGATGTATGCAAAACTCTGGTGCACCAAAACACCATCAGCCTAGCAAGGCTGTTTCAACTCTTAGTTGGTTGGCAGTAAAACAGGATTTCACCAAAAATTCTCCATGTGTTTTTTGTCAAGACAGTAACAGGATTTGATTATCAGAAAAAAGTTCTGTTACACCGCACCATACCACTTCCCTGGCATTTGTACGAAAGCAGATGAATTCCTACCAAATATTATACCGTTCTTTGAACTCATTCTTGATCAAATATGTATTTTTGATGAAGGAAAGTAAAAACATTTTTTAAAAGTGGTGAACTTAAAAGGACTGTCACAGATGATTGTGGTTTATTCCTAATTATTTTATATTGTTCATCTCTCCTAATCTCAATCCCATAAAACTGCTTTGAAGTGAATAAGCGCTTGCATATGCAGTGTTTTCCCCACACCCAAATCATCTGGAAAGTTACTCAACAAAATATGTTTTCGGAAAAGGTGAAGATGTAAATAGGGATTTTGCAACGGGAGATTTTTGTCAGTGTTTTGTTTCCGGATTTCAAAGGATGCACTGAAGGTGAGTATCTATTTACCTTTGACTAGAAAGACAATGCTAGATGAGCATGAACACATGTTGGTTTTGTGTTTTATGAAGGGTAAGAAAAACACAGAATATCACAAGCCTTAATGGAAAAGGGCCTCTGTGCCTTATAAAAGTATTGTTATTACTTCATCTTATCACATTACTTGGAATCTTAATTTTTTAAGGTTAAATCGAACATTGAAATTGCACAGAGTAAAAATAAACTAAATAATGTATTTAGCCAAATGTAATGCATTTGTAAATATATTGAAATGCAAAAACATAAATCGTTAGCCTCATAGCATAATTGCCTCTTATATTTGAAGGTTCATGTTGTATTTAGAGTCAAAAAAATAGTCAAATAGATGACTTGGGCAGATAGTGATTATGAAATGTAAAAAGCACTGGCTTAGGATATGGCAGAGTGAATTAGCAGCGTTAGGAGAGTAGAGTTAGGTTAGATATCAGAATCTGGCCAAAATATGACATGGCAATTATGCTATAAGGCTAACGAAATGCAACAAAACAAAACCTCAACATGTCTCTTGTCTCGCTCACTATTTTTTTTGCTGTAATCAAACAGGGCTGGTCGTGGGTTAAGGCTGAGGCCACTGTCTGGCAGAACTTTACTTACAGCCTCACACAGGTGTGTGAGGCTGTAAGTAAAGTTCTGCCAGACAGTGGGTAAGTGTACGACACTCCTGGTGGCGAGGACAGAGGCACCCTCAGCGCGCTGTCACCTGGCCCCGGCGCACATCAGATGTCCTGGCTTTGTGCGCTGCGCTTCAGATGGAAGATGTTCCAAGGGACACCCTCCGGGCTGTACGGCGCAACAAAAGAAGTCCTCAAAATAAATAAATAAAGTGCTACCCTTGACCATCTCAAGGACAGTTCTTTGGAACTTCCCCCCCCCCCCTTGAAAGCTTTTTCACATCCAAACTGTGAAACAATTGCTTCTGCCCCGACTGTACAGCGTTGGCAACATCATCAAAAGCTTTCAGGAATATAACTATTATGTATGCCCATATAGGCTACCTCGAGCCCCCTTAAGTATGAGAATATATAGTTAGAAAAACCTACGCAAATTGTTTTTTTAAATGTGTGTCCGCTTTAGGGGAAAAAAATGTCATGCTCTTTTGGAAGTCTTATTCTGCCCTGTTTCACAACAACTCCTGAGTTATGACCTTGTTGACGTAGTCACAATAGTTGCAGTCATTCTTAAAGTGTTCTCCTTTAGTTGCTCAACTTTATCTTCACAAACGAGGAAAGAGGTGGCAAACACCTTTTAACACAAGCCAATTAACGTGACCGCGAGTTAATTAGCATCGCCTCAGCCTCGTCTGCCAGGGTTGCAGCCTTTAATGGGCCTCTATCGGCATTTGATGAATGTTCAAATGATGGATGACAGAACATAAAAGTGGCAGTTAAAAGTTAAAAAAATAATGAGTCACCGCATCCGTCTTAGGATGCCTTCAGAGCCAACAGGACTGAAGGGCTAGCTGCTTCAATTAATGCTTTATTTGTATTCTTTTAGTTTTGTATTTAGTATACCAACTACAGTCAACAATACCTTTCTATTTTTATACAATGACAAAAGTGTAAAGTAGGCGTGGAGGACAAAAGTACATATTTGGTCGATCCTGTCCAACAACTTTTAACAACAAAATGGTGCGCAGGACAGAATGGGTTCAGGATGTTAGCGAACACCTTACATGCCTTATATAACACCAACAACAAGGGACGCCGGTAGTCCACCCAAGCAGGTGCTTCAAAAATAAAAGCCCCATCTTTTTTTACCTTGGCCCCAACTCGGCTCCATTCACACTTTGACATGGGCTATTGTGATCCGGATTATCAACCTTCAATGCTACTTTCTCTTTTTTTTATTTAAGACCTCATCCGATCACCGTTCGGTGAGTTCCAGCCCTCAAATTCATCACACGCAGGAGGACTATGGCAGATGAAAATATTAAGCCCTCCATCTGCTCGCTTCCCTGTCCCCCTGTCCCCCTTTCCCCTATCCTCATCCACCTCCTCCTCCTCCTCCTCCTCCTCCTCCCCCCCCCACACCACTCCCACACCTCCCCCTCCTGCGTTGCTCCTCTTCGGTTGGGAGGAGAAAAGGGGCGATTGCGTGGTTGTAGTGACCTGCACATTACAAGTAAGGGGACAGGTGATTACATCGTCTGGACTGAGAGCTATGCTTGTGGTGCTGGGATCCCAGCAGTAATCAATATCCACCCGCCAACCCTCCACCCTCTCCATCCCAACGACACCCCACCCCCGCCCCACCATGCCACCTTGCTAATGTCCTACCCCCCCCCCCCCCCCCCCAACCTCAACTGCATGTAAAATATCCCCAGGCAACAGTTCAGCCTGCACTTTAATTATTCTCTCAAAGTCATCAATGGCCGCCAACCGACGCTGAACTGGAGGAAACTACCAATGAATCACATTTTAATTTATGGATTTATTTTGCCTTTTGTTTTGTTTTTGTTTTGTTGGTGGGCTGGTCAGTTGGTTTGTTTGCGACAGCCCTCTGATAAAGAGGAGTTTGTTTTGAAATAAAAAAACAGTGAATGCACGTTGTATATATTTAAGATTCGCTATGAAATTAGATTAGAAATTAGGTTTTCAGTATGTATAGAAACTGTTGTTTTTATACTTTCTTTGAATTTCATTTTAACAATTTGCCATGATCAGGATATTACTTAATCTTTGCATGCAAGAGCTGTGTTATTATATATATATATATATATATATTTTGTGTGTGTCTCAATAATAAACTTTGGCACTTTGAGCTCTCACAGGCAGGTGAAAGAAATGGTGTAATGAAAAAACAACACATTCACAGCCTCACACACACACAGACACACTCTCTGGACAATACTGGACTGTAATGTTCCTAGAAGATAATAAGGTTTCTAAATGACCCACGCCGTCTCCTTGCTCCTTTTTTTAGCACCAAACTTGGAGAGTGATGATGGAAGAGACGGTGGCTATATTTAGTGGGCTGCCTATACATATTTTATCTCTCTTCGTCACGTTAGTGAGAGGTCAGCAGTCTAGCTGTAGTCACACAACTTCCTCTACCTTTTTTTTTTTACATGTATACATCCATCATCTTCTGCTGATTATATAACCCACACTTCTTAACTTAGTTCATATCCCAGAATCAAACCTATGAAATTGAAACTCTTAATGGCTAAAGTTGATCAGTTTATCGGTCAGCAGGACTAGTTTAAGTCTGATTATCGGTTTGGTTTATAGGGCCTTCCTTGACTTAGTACTACGTTGAAGTATTGCATACCTTTCTTTCTCTGAGCGAGGGAATATCACCAAACAAACCTGTTTTAGCAACCGGTTGGTCATAAGCGTTCGGTTATTAAAAAGGAATCTTTATTTATATATATATATTCGCCCACAATCAATTTTCTCTTTGCAATGGCCAGTTCAACCCTCGCTATTGCTATTCAGAGTGTGTGAGCGGCTAAATTGAAAACGGTAAACAAAAACTGAAAAAGATAAATGAATACTAAACGAAACGAGATCTGTAATTGGGGGAAGGGGTGATGACAATTACTCAAGGGGGGACTATTGGCTCAGATTCCCAAGCAAAATAACATTTATTTCCCTTCCCTTTCCAAACCTTTATTTATGCTGTTGCTTCTATTGATCATGCATACGGGGAAATGATGTCTCCAGGCTTGAATGCCAGTTGGGAGGTGGGGGGGTTGGGGGGGGTGGGGGCTGCATTAATCACCAGATCCATCGTGCTGTCGATACGGCCTGCGCTCTGTTTGGAAATGGATCACATTCTGGCACCACGGTGGGGGGCGTGTGATTACAATACAGTGTTGTGAGGCCTGGATATTGGGAAGCCAAAGCCAAAATTCCAGAAAAGCACAATAAAGATAATCTACCATAATGAAATATGATGTTATCTAATGTGAGGTAGTGATGCTTGATTTTAACGAACACACACACACACACACACACACACACACACACACACACACACACACACACACACACACACACACACACACACACACACACACACACACACACACACACACACACACACACACAACAGGGCATGATCTGTTTCCAAATCAAGCATTACTCAACATTATAGTATATTTTATTAACTATAAATGCTATGTCGATATATACTATATCATTTTCTATATATAGTATCCACTTCTTATATCTATAGATTTCCTTCCTATTGTTTGATGGACTGTGAAATGTGGTTCCGTAGTGAGCATTGGTATGAATCATGAATGATTCTTGTCGTCAACAAACACTGGCTGCTTTCCCGAATGTGTGCCTTTGTTGACCGTATGACATCATACATTGACATTGGGGGAATGTTACCACAGAAGTGTGGCGCACACACACACACACACACACACACACACACACACACACACACACACACACACACACACACACACACACACACACACACACACACACACACACACACACAGTTGGAAAAATGATTATGATGCAAAGGGAAACAACAATGCCAGAGTTCATGCTTGGAAGATGTTCTTTATCCTCTGCAGGGATGCAGGGCTCTTTGACACACTATAAATCTGTCTTGTCTCTCATTCGTATAGCACCTGTCAATCAATGTTTCTTTCTTCTTTGTACTGTCTCTCTTCCTGGATAGCCTTCTTAATGCTCTTCTTTCACACCATAACTTTTAGGCAATTTTTTTTCTGAAACTCATGACAATGTATAGTCAGTGCGGAAAGAAAGTAAACAGCCTCTTAAACTATCGTCAATACTAGTTTACGTATATCGATGAGTCATAAATCAGGGAGTCCAGGCGGGGCATTTTAAAACTCAATTACCCCTCAACGGACGTGGTAAATAAATTATGTAAATAAATTATGCACCATGGTCTTCGTTGGCTTTCACTGGGATTCAAGTTACCTACAAGTTGCGCTTTTCTTTTAATGGCTTCTGAAGATGCCCTTGTTAGTGTGGAGTGTGCAGAACTGAAGCAAAGAAGCAAATCCTTGGGAAGCGTTTGTTTGGTGCCTGGGGGGGGGGGGGGGGGGGTGGGAGAGAGGGGGGGGGGAGAGGGGGGGGTTTACCAGGAAGATTTTGATTGCACTAAATCTTTCAGGTAGGATCATTATCTCCATAATGTTACCCACGGTGAGCAGCTGGGTTATCGGCAGAAGAAAAAAATAATAAATTCTTCCCATCTCGTTGTATATGCAAATTAACTCCTTTGAGCTCCACTCTATGGATGGAGGTCGTTATGGCTGTCAATCAGCTGACAAATGAGACTCATCCTTGTCACCTTGTCTGCCAAAACAGAGGAGACTTTTCAGAAAAGTCCTATCAAATGTTTATCCTAGACCCACATATATAGACAACTAGCAACTCCACTGCTTAGCGCTGGGTACTGGTTTGGATCTCAGGAGATGAAGCCACTGTTTCAAAGCCATCAAGATGGAGAGATTTGTTCCCATGGTATCTCTCATGACAGGTCTTCACAGTGAGTGTCAAAAAACAAGTATTATGGTCTGGATAGCTAGCTAAGTCGATGGCTGGATGGATGGAAGGAAATACAGGCAGAGTTGAAGGAATTCTAGAGTGCTACCATTGATAGACTGATGGATGGCTGGGTGGAGGGATTGGAGGATGATGGATGGAGGATGAATGGACAAACAGATAGTCAAACGGACAGATGGATAGACATGTTTGATCGGATGGCTAGATGAATGCATTGGTATGTCTGTATCTAACAACTGGGACAAGGATATTTATTTTAATTGTTTTCCGTGGCTTCACATGCAAGAGTACTTCATTCAACAGTTTTGTAACTTCAGGCCTTGACTTTCAAATGTTGCCAGATTTGTGTGTCAGGCTTTAAGATGTGGCAAAAACATTGCCACTGAACCATGCAAATCAACAAGGCAGGCTCTGTACATCCCCTGTACATCATTATTTGAGTTGAGTGGAAGAGACCAAGTCTTTCCTTTTTGTCCCTTGTGCGATCATTTAACATCATGTATTCTTCCAGTTGAAACATCCATTTCTGAATGCCATCAACTGACAAATTCATAGTGATTCTCTGGGGTTTCTTTGACATGAAGGGGCAAGCTGCTTTCTTCATTGAAGCTTTTATATTACTTTGACTGTGACATTTCAAATGTAAGTGAAGAGCTTGATGGTTTTGGCTTTTTTTTTCTTCATTCTGCCATCTTGGGAGTGATATCACTGATAATATCCTCGACACCCACCTGCCTTAAAAAAGAAAGGTGGAAATTCTACACTTCAAAATGGCCAAAAAGTTGTTTTTAAACACGATTTCAACGTGAATGTGGCTGCCAGACTCACATGTATGCAGCTTCTACTGATGGGAACGCAGGGTGATGATGTTACAAACCAGTTTATTGTAGCGGCTATGTATAATGATAGACAGATGGGTTGCCATGCAGGAGAGCTCCCATTGTGTGTGTGTGGGGATGGCTGCTTTAACCTGTGCTTATTGATTACTCAATGCACAACAGGTGTGCAGCCTCACCCAGCCCCTGAGTCCAATCAGTCTGACACAGGACATGTGAGGCTGCTTAAAACCACACACACACACACACACACACACACACACACACACACACACACACACACACACACACACACACACACACACACACACACACACACACACACACACAAAATAAAAATTGGACTCTTTCCAGAGTTGCCATAACTAAAATCTAATCAAAAACAACCCCCAAACAACTGGGCAGGTGTTGGTGCGACTCGCCAACCCCACCCCCCTCCATCCTGGAGACCGGAAGCCTCAGGGCTGCTGCCTCGACTGGGGGAGGTGTCGCTTGACATGGCCGTAGCAGGGCTGTCTGTCTGGGCTGGGTGGAGCTTGGCCGCGGCGGTTGCTCCACGGTGGGCCGGGAACAGCCACCGGTGACCGGGCACCTCAGAAGTGGTCTCGGCTGCCGGCTGAGAAACTCACCTGAATGGAATTTATGTGGATGAGAATTTCCCATGCGGCAGTGTCTTTGTCATTGTGACAAAGACTTCACTATCAGTAACATTAATATTAACATTAACTTTACCATGGGTTTTTGCAAGTTATATTTTGGTTCTAGGGAAATTGTAAGATATATATTTATTATATAAAAAGTAAATTGTTAGGCCTACTTTCTCTGACATAAAGGGAATTACAAAAATAAGCCAACGCCAAGAATTCTATGACACACTCAGGACGAGAACTCGGGCCGCCTGCACCACAGCGCCATCGCTAGGCCACTCACCCAACTGCTGGTTCCCGATCACAGTAGAATACATCGATTTGTATGAAAATGTGTTGAGAAAATATCCACAATTTCAATTCATTTAAGTATTTTATGTGCATAATTTAATCTTACACCCTTAGGTTTGTACTTCATATGTACATTTATGACAAAATCGTGAGGACTAGGCTTGGCGGAACCTTCTGATGGTACACTTGTTTCCGACAGATGGACTTCTCTGAAACACTGATCAAGTAAGCCTGACAGTTAGCCTGCTACCGACCAGGTTAGTTTGGTTGGATAAATTGCCATGGTTTGTTAGCGAAGATTCCCGGAGAGTCACATTTATGGACTGGAACTCTAAGTGAAAGTTAGAGTTCGCGAGGCTAAGCGAAATAAGCCTGGCTTTGCCTTTAGCTTGGTTGATGGAATACCCCTCTGGAGAGGCTGCTTAAACCAGCCATCAACCACACACAAGCCACGCACATTTTATTGTCTCTTCTCTCTCACAATTTATTTCTTAGTGGCTTTCACTTGACCAGCTTATTCAATCTTGTGTTTTCACCTTTCACTCATTCATTTTCTCTGCTGTTTGGTAGTCTGCTATATGCAATTTATTAAGAAGGATGTGGTTCAAATGATTTGGGAAGTAGAATATTATCCTTTGTTAGACTTTTTTTTATGTAGATAACTTTCATTTCAAATACTGACACCCTGAATTAATCTCTAAAACATTAACATCTTAAGTGATTGGCAGGATGAATTGAACACACACACACACACACACACACACACACACACACACACACACACACACACACATCCTGGAAGATGAGACTAGATGAGTGAGAATGAAAAGGCTTTTGTTAGCACACTCCCAGTCGGAGCACAGGCAATTACCTGAAACCTGAAATCATTTTGGAATGTAAATTTCTTCAAAACGCCATCAGTTCTATCTGTATATTTGTCTAAGATAATGGAGTAAAGATAAATCTCAGGTGGGGGAGCTTCTTGAGAGCGGCGTCCCAGTGGAGTTTATCTGGTGCAGGGTTGTGTTCACTTTGTTAAGTTAGGTAAACACATTCAGCATTCCTGATGATTCATCTGCTCAATCATCTCCTTCTGTTGCCTTTTCTTTTTTTTTTTCAAACTCCATTGTTTGGAAAAATTCCGGCACATTGATTGCGGTCGTTTGCTCTGCAGTAATACCTCAGACCTCCCAACTACAAACCTTCGAGATAATATTTTTGATTTGCATAGCGGTGTGTGTATATATGACCGTAACATGAACCAACACATGGCCCATTTCTCCCCATCAATGAACCCAGAGTACGAAGATTAGGCATTCTCATCAAAAAACTAGCATTATGAAATACAAATATTATTATAGAAATGAGGGACTAGACCTAACACAAAGCGTGTGTTACACTGATAAGGGCCTGGGAAACATCTGTAAACCAAGGGCATGTGACAGAGCCTGGTTACACATTAGAAAATAATAAAAACATTTCTGGATGTTCGATTCCAAGTTTTCAATGTCTAGCTGTCGTAAGATGCCCTCACTCCCTACTCAATAATGACCGGATGACGAGGAGAGGGATGCATGAGATAGAGACAGAGAGATGAGGTTAGGCCCCATGAGAAGGAGGAAGGTGAAGGATGGAGAGATGGGAAGGGGAAGGTGGAGAATCTGGAGAGGAGCAGAGGAAAAAGGAGTGGGAGAAGTCATTAATGCCAGGCCACTGATGGGCCCGGCACTCATTGTTAGCCACGTGCTAGCGCTGGCCATGTAGCACAGGGTATGATTACTTCATCAGGCTCTTCAAGTCATTCAGCGAGTGCTTACAGATGAGACCCACCCCCACCTCAACCCACTTCCCCCCCCATCCATCCCCCTTTACTCACTCCTTATCACCTCCTTCATGTTCTCTATCCACCCCATCCTCCATCCCCCTCTCTACCTCTCCCCTTAATCTCCCTTCATCTCTCTTCACACCTCTCTCTCTTTCTCCTCTGAAAACACTCTCCCATTATGCGTTATCTCTCCTACCCACTCAATGGTTCCTTCCTGGCCTTCTTTGCCTTCATACTTGCTCTTCGCTCACTCCCCTTCCTTCCACCTCACTCGAATGCCCTCTCCATCACTCCCTCCCGTGGTGAGCTGTTGATGAGAAATGCACGCAATATGGGAATCTTTCTCAATCTGTCTTGGTAAATCTTAACCTCTTAGTCTAACCATAGGTGCCCAACTGCCACATTTTTTACAATGTATGCTGCTTTGCTGCCCCGAATACTTATTTGTATGACACACACACACACACACACACACTAACACACACAAACACACATACACCAAACATTGATCCCACCCGCACACACAGACAATTGAACAGGGGAAGGGAAATAAAAAGCAGAGTGTTTAAAGAGCGATAGAGAGAGATAGCCGAGGAAGAGTGCACACTCATAACAGAGCAGGAGTGAATCAAGAGAAGTGGCGGTACGTGTCTCCACGTTGTGTCTCCACCTCCCATAAGCCTCGCGCCTCAAGCTTAACGACGGCCGCGGGCCGTCCCGCTGGCCTTCCCCTGCCTCGTTACCTGTGATTGGTTAGAGCCCGGCCTCTCGAACGCAAGCCCCGCTACAGCATCGACATCATGCACCCCTGCCTGTGATGCTTAAGCGCTGTGTTCAAGGTCGCGCTTATGGGCTCGCAATAACAGAGAGGGGAGAGGAAGAGGGAGAAATATGGCTGAAAATGAATTAATAAAAACAAATAAATAAAAACAACTTAAACTCAGAGGTGCTCACACCAGCGGGGTCAGCCGGCTCCCCCGTGCTGATATCGACTGAGAGCGGAGAACCAGTGGAAAACACTAATACAGGAGTGGTCAGATGCAGGAAGACACCTCTATGGGTAACAGCAGCGGTGGAGCAAAAAGAATCCTCACAGGTACACAGAGTAAGAGTCCTGCCATGTTGTTTTTCTTTTTATACACCTCTCTGAGCCACCTGAAATTTCCCGCCCTCTGTGTGAAAAAACATCTGCGGTTACAGAGTTATACAATTCAAAGTATAGGTCACACAGGATAGTCGGGAGAGTGCGGTAATGCAATTGTGTAACGGCTGGGGAGATGTCTTGTTGACATCTGAATGGACCTGATTTGATGCTGCTGCTTAGAGTAGCAAATGCATTGCAGAATTGTTCTTAATTGCATTCATGTTGTATATTATAATATATATAATATGTTCATCCTATTGTTTTTAGTGCTTATCAGAACAAATGAGAGGTTAGTCTGATGCACTATGTGACCAATGGTGTTCCACCTGTCCACCTTACTAGTCGATAGACATTTTTAGGGGGCTTTGCAAAATATCAAAATAACAATGATTTTCCATGACTTATATTAATTCAGCAGAGGAAGGAAATTAGTTTGTAAAAGTAATTACGTCGGCGTTCCAGCATATTGTTGTCTCCACTCCTATTTGTCTGCCTGGAAATGAGATCGACTTGTGTTTAAATTATTCCAGTCGTTTTACATATCACCGTATCGTTCTCCCAGTGTGGATTCAAAAACATGTCCACATTTCTTGCTCCTCTCCCTTCTTCATTTGCTTTTTCTTCCTTTTTTATTTAAATTAATGAATGGATAATGAAGTTAACCCCCTTGGACCACTTAAAATCCTTAATGCCTCCCATTTTGCATCAACACTTTCGCTCGACAGGATATGTTTGAAAAGGAATAATAATAAATAAATAAATAAAAAGCGATAACCAATCATTAATTCCCAGCAAAATAGCTGGCATGGTCTTGGGTTGTCACTGTGCAGTACACGGGCCATGTTGGAAACAGGCAGTTTGCCTTAAAATGTGCAAGATCAGGGACTCTCCGTTTTAATATGCAATTAAAGGGAAGGAGGACAGAAGGACGCGGAGCTGCAGTCTGGGAATATTAAGCAGATTATGTAATATATATACATGCACAGGGGAGAGCATGGCTCCTATAGAATAGAGAGGTGTCCGAACCCTGCCGGTGACATCTTAATCCAGTGTGGAGATTAAGGCGGAGAGTCTCTGTGATGGGCAGCACAACCCTAGGCTGTCATCACCCTCCATTGCCACACTGAGCACATGCTGAATGATGCATTCTACAACCTTCTTCAATTTTCCTCATTTTTTAAATGGAACATCAATACAGACATTAGAACTGGGTTAAAGGTGTGTGCGTGTGTGGGTGTGTGTGCGTGTGTGCCTGTCTGTTGTTAGTATTTATCTATCCATCCATCCATCAATACATCTATACATCAATCTATCTGGTGGCACTTTAAAATAACTGACTTTAATGCTATCCATCCCTCCATCCATCCATTCATCCATCTACCTAGCCAGCTATCCAGACCATAATACTCTGGGCGTTCTTGAGGAACACTAAATGTGAAGCCCTGTCACAAGAGATACCATGGGTACAAATCTCTCCACTGTGATGGCCTCAGGCGTTCAAACCGCTCTACTATCAACATGCTAGCTGCATGTATTTGTAAGCCTGCCCTTATTCAAATGTTTAACAAGGTTTTTGCCAAATGTTAGCAAAATAAACTGGATTTTTTTTTAATCAAATCCCCCAGGTCTCAGGTTACACTCTGCTGGCCCACTGGAGCCTGGTGACAGCAACCCAACTACAGTCTGTTTATTACATTGCTTTTGAAATTGATGTTGCTCTGAACCAATTTTAGTACATTTTGTAGACTTGAAATACCGTATCTAGGTGCACCGCACCTAGATACGTAGGTATAAATATTAAGTATATTCCTATTCAAATTGGTAGTGCTAAATATCTAAAAATGACTTTCAGACGAAAGCATCTATAAATGGGTGTATGCCTTATTAAAACTAGCTGTGAACAATTTATATATTTTATGTATTTATACGCTTTTAGTTTTATATGCTTTAATGACGGTATATTTATGTACATATAGCAATACACTTATATATAATTTAAATATATTTAGTAGTATGGTTAGTAGTTATATTGGAGGAATTCTTCAGGGATTGTTTCCACAAAGCATATCAAGCCCTAATCAAGTAAAAGCCTGGAAAGAAAGTTTAAAATGGTTTGGAGGCAAACTTGAGACAGAAATAGGCAAAAAATAGGCGAAACACACACAGACGCACACACACACTGGTTAATCCCACTCTCTGATGTCAGCTCTTCCAAATGTCCCTTTCATCATAATTGGACAACCAAGCAGAATCCCTTCCTGCATTAGACCTTTACTATGTCCAAAGCCTGCTGCCTTTAGTTTTTTTTTTATCTCTAACTGGACTCAAGCTATTCATGGGGAAGTAACATTCATGTTTATTACATAGATATGGCATTAGCATTATTAGCATCAGAAAGGTCTACAATAATCCACAAACTGATTAAAATTCTGTACTCCTACTCTGACCTGTAACTCTCCTCTTGTCAGTGCTGTTGCTGCTATGACACCTGGATATCCCTCCGGGGTTTAATAAAGGTTTATCTTATCTTATCTTATTAAAATGTCTTAAAATATTTGCCGCAGAGGTTTTCCAGAACAGAAATGTGTCTTGTTGTGTGTGTGTGTGTGTGTGCTTCCATATGACATGTGCTGTCCTGACAGTAATAAACAACTTTTCAAGTGAATAAATTAGGTTTTATTTTATTCTAAGAAAGCAAGAACATTATAATGGGTTGTCGAGAATGCCATTGTTTTAAAATTTGCAAAACTTACATGTTTCTCCAATTCAGTTTTCTTCTGTGCTAGTTAATTGAATGAGTCCATCAGGAATTCGGTGCAGAGAGCTCTTTTAGGGGCTAACTTTGCGAGGGGTTTAATAGCATATTGGCAGCGTGAACTTTGAATATCTCTCTTGCCCTTACAAGACAGGATGCTGGAGTTTGTTTTAGGGATGCTTGAGAACTTGTTTGAGCATGGGAACAGGGAACAGCAGTACACACACACGCACACACATACATGCACGGACATTTACACACCTACACCCCTTTGCCATTCTTTCTTCCTCTCTATTCCACTTCCACTAACCTTTGTCTTCCTTCTCTCCCCTCTGTATTGCAGTACTCAGTCTGCCTCTCGTCCGTTCTCCTGCTGTGTTTTTCTGTTTCTCGGTCTCTCACCTTCACTGTCTTTCCTCAGCAGTGTGCAGTTAGTGATTCCCCAGGGTTCAGACCATACCACTTCCTTTGTAACACAGCGGCCTGTCTGTCAGCCTCGGTACTGACAGGATGAGGACAAGCTCACCCAAACAGGAGGCCATGTGTGTGTGTGTGTGTGTGTGTGTGTGTGTGTGTGTGTGTGTGTGTGTGTGTGTGTGTGTGTGTGTGCGTGTATGTGTGTGTGTGTGTGTGTGTGTGTGTGTAAGTGTGTTTGTTTATGTGTCTAGGCTTGTGTGTTTGATTGTTTGTTTGTGCTCCAAGGTGTTTGGGTGTGCGTTTGTATGGCTAAGTTTGTGTGTGTGTGTGTGTGTGTGTGTGTGTGTGTGTGTGTGTGTGTGTGTGTGTGTGTGTGTGCAATCTCGCTACGGTCTGTGCATGAATGGGAATGAGCTGAATCCTTGGTGTGAGTTTATACACACCCTGAAAACCATCCCATCACAACATACTAACTGATGCAAATACAAAACATGCAGGGGAACACGACTCGAATATGCTACATCCAATTATTTATGAATCCACGTCATAAAGACTCAGCTCAGTGGTTTCGCAATATCATAGATCCTCTCAGGGAGGCCTACATCACACAGACATACTACAGTTAGCTGCAATATGAAGGAATTGTGATGTATCATATAAAATGACACATTAATACGGAGCAGGATCAGTGAGGTTAAATAAAAGATTCCTCAGACAAAGGCATCTGGCACAGCTTCCCACAGTCGGCAAAGTCCATGCCTTCCGCAACAGAACATCTCAAAAACTGACTGGGGCACTTTGTTGTCAACGGTGGCATTAGCTCAGGAGCTAGAGCCGGTTGGCTGGTAACCACAAGGTTGCTGGTTCGATCCCCGGCTCCTCCTAGCTGAGTGTCGTGGTGTCCCTGAGCAAGACGCCCCACCCTAATTGCTCCTGACGAGCTGGCTGTCGCCCTGCGTCCGCCGTGAATGTGCGCATGAATGTGTGAATGTCAGTCAACACTGTAAAGAGCTTTGGATGAAAGCGCTATATAAATGAGGACAATATGTTGTATTTCTCAGCTTTCATGTTGAATTTTGAGGGAACTGTGTGGACCATGAGATGTATCACGGCGATATAACTATTATTTTACAAAAGAAACTGCCTCTTGTGTAGGTGGCTTTGGAAATAAGTGTCTGCTAAATGACTGTTGATCTGTAAAATGTAAATACTTTGACATAAAACTGAAGACAACATAATAAGTTGCAAACACCTGCAGTTAGATATTTTCTCATTTTGGTGTGGTTGAAATCCTTCTCTGTTCAATAAAAGTACTTGTGAAGTATTTATTTCAAAATAAAGAAATCCCTACAGGACTGAAAATGGCTTGTATTTACTCCACATCTTTTCTCTCATCACGATCTATGAATATTCTAATGTCTAACGCCCCTAGAACCAGCTAAATCTCCCCAAAAACCTTCTGCCTTCTGCATAAAATTCTCAAAAAAAGTCTGGAGAAAATTATTCACCACAGACGGTATCTATTGACGTGAGCAGGCACATCAATTTGATCTTTGAAGACAAAGTCTATGTTGGTGGTAACAGCTGTGATGGCAGTGACGAGACCAGCCAACCATGTTTGAAGTCAAGTGTATACCAAAAACATAGAAGAACCAGGATTGTTGTGGTTTATTTCAGGCCAGATAATGAAAGCTATGAGGACATACCTGTTGCGACCCCGATAAGTAAAATCACGTTTCATTTCAACAAAAAGGTGTTCTTTCTGTGGGTTTGCATCCTAAAACTGAACCGTTTGAATGAGATCAGCAGCACAAGAGGCAAACTTTCTGATAGTCAGCTAGAGTAAGGTTTTCCTGCATATGTCCGTGTGACATCAGATGGTCGGGCATTGAAACCACCAAGGCATAGTGCAGCGTAAGATCATGCATATTTGCAGCTCAATACTAAGTCAATGCTTTGGAGAAGAACAGCACACTAACAGCAACCTACGTGGTTTGGCTTACGAGAAACATTAACCACAGAAAAATAAATAAATAAATAAATTGTGGTGTCTTTAACAGTTTATATTACCTTTTATATATAATCGTTTAAATAGTAGCATGTTTTTTTTTATGTTTTATGTTTGCCTACCTGAGGAAATTGTCTTTAAACCAATAGATCACATGGCCAGAAAGATAAGCCAAGCAGGCTGTTCTTGGCTAAGGGGCAAACATCAAAGTCAGTCATTTTGATGAACTGCTCAGTATGGCAGTTAACAAGAAAGGTTGGTTTTATGTCCCACCCTTGGATGGACAATTTGAAAAACATCGATTGTCCTACAATTTTCCTATTACCTGACAATCTGACAGGGCCATCCAATTTGTTTGAATCCGATATTAGAGTCCAAATGGACAAATTCATTATTCATGAATGTATAGAGCACGTGACGTGCATACGCTGCCAAGAGCAAGATTGTTAGGAAAAAAAACAGACGGATATCATGTCATCACAAAAAACATCCTAAGAGCAACTCACTATCTCTAAGCCAACGCCACATGCCTAAGCATTGTGTGGTCGCCTCCCGGCTTTTATGAACGAGTCAAAAAGCCATTGTCTTCCTGCAATTGCATTTTTTTTTATCATCCCCCCCCCAACGGCCCCGAGCAACAAACAGTGAGCAGAGGGGAGAAAAAAAACACCCCTAACTGGCAAAAAAGACGACGGAAAGCAAATTACCACATTGACTTTCCCCCGGTTTCCCTCTGTTCAAGGACAAGCCTGTCCCCGTGCCGATATACCTCCGCCAGTCGTCTCGACAGACTTGAATGGCACAACAGAACAAATACGTTGACACCTTGTTTCAACAAATGAGGAATGACACGTGCATAAATCATTCATGCTCTGGCAAGCGAAGGGGGCTGCTCAGGGTTGACGCGGTCACAAGGTTGGAGTTTGGGCGCCACTATACATTGATGAAGATTTCCCATCAGAAAAAAAAGAGAGAGGTTGTTGTTTTTTCACGGATCAAAAGCCGCCAGCTCTTGCTATATATACCGTGGTGGGCTGCCACTCTTCAAACAGGCTTATGATATTCTGCCATGCAAGCACCTTGTTTGATAATGTTTTGTAGTGTGTGTTGTGATGCCCTCTTTGAATAAAACCTTTGAAAAAAAATAAGACTCCAGGATGAATGTATTGCAGCCTCTGTGATCAATCATTCACATTACGTATTTGTTTTGTCAATATAATAGATTATTATTATATTTTTTGGAGCTTGACAGACCCCTGAGTTTGTGAATTGGTCATAATATGTCAATTATATGTAGAAGTATGGCTTTTCCAGTGGGAGTAGAGTTTATTCAAATGTGACGCTAAACCTGTAATAATAGAAACACACAAGCAAAATATAATTTAGCTTGTGTCCTGTGCAATGACACCCATGTGCAACACTGGCTCAGCATGCGGCCTATATATATAATCAAATCACACCAAACACGTTCAACTTTTCAATTGTATCTACCATAACACAATACTATCTGATTAGCCAATGGGGGGGTGAAATTAAATATTGAAATTAAATATTCCAATTGATTTTTTCCTATTGGACACAGCGATGCAGACCTTGTAGTTTCCAGCCACAAAGCATGTCTGAAAGGCGGCATTCCACAGATGCATTCATCTATTGCCGAGCGGAGCCCATCCAATTATCTATCCAGTCAAACGTATAATTACTTGTTTGTATGCCAAGACTGTGTGTTAGGATTCTATACACACAAAATAAATTGGCCCATAAACAATTAAGGAGCCATTAGAGCGACTCAAGAAATGAGTCATTTAATGAGCATTGAGGAAGGGTGGGGCGGTGTCGGACTAGGATAGAGGGCTTTTCTGTGTGTTTCTGTGTGCGTGGTGTGTGTGTGTATGTGTGTGTGGGTTCAACGCTCGTTCACATGGGGACGGGGGGAGGGGGATAGACCACCAGATCCTCAAAGCCCACAATAGATTTGTCTGGGGGTATTTATGAATCAGTGTTAGACTCGCAGCAAACATATCACTCTATGTAACAATTAAACCACTCAACACCCACTCTGGGGAATGGGTGCATTGCAATTCAAAGGGTGCTGTGAGCCCTCCAGGAGTCTGGAAACTACTAGTGGTTTGGTTGGGTCTTTGGTGGATGAGAAGGTCGTTTTTTATTTTGGAATTGACAGATTTAAGAAATTGAATATGTTTTGCAAACTACAATGCTTCATATAATCCTATCAGATTTAAGAAATCTTGAAACGAAAACCTGATTTCTATAATTTATAAGTTGGCTTTCATTGGCCTGTATTACTTATTTAAACCACTTATGTCCATTTTAATTGATGAATTAACAATTAATTTTCTGGGAATGGGAATTTCAAAATTTAAGCTAAAAGCAACTACATACCGTGGGAACATGTCAAACATCTTCCAGGAGATTTGTGAGGAACCCCATTCGGACCCCAAGTGGTATTGCCATTACTTATTCCCTCACAAGTCAATGTCATGTTTTTGACACTCGACTTCAAAAGATCTGAATTCTGTTTCATGTTGGCGTCGGAGCAAGAAGTCAAACAGGACGTCAAATGTAAAAAATATAAAAATACGCTCACAAGGTCAACAATGGTGTCGTCCCAGCTATGACACTGTGGTCCAATAGCAGGTGGCCATCGTTTGTCGATGACCAACCGTCTGTTCTGTCAGGCATTAGCTAAGTCGGTTCTCCCTAATCCACCATGACCGATTATCCTGTTCTTCATAGTCACTAATCTGTTATTAAGAAAAATGTAAGGTTTGAAAAGGAAGATTTTAAACATGACAGAAAATAAGACTTAGTCTTTTGTCGCCATGTCGTCGTCATCGTCATCGTCATCATCATCATCATCATGCTCCTTCAGATGAGACCGGCCTGGGTTTCTGTGATGTAGCTGAATGTGCAGCCACCATTTTGTTTACGAGAAAACCATCTCTGGATTATCTCTACCAATCTGGATGACACATATATGGCTGTGAATTTGATTTTGAATTTGCAGAATGTGCCCTAGGTCAAATCATCCATGTCAATGTTACTGTACTCTCACTGTACTCAACGACACGCCAGTGCACTGTTCCCTACACTTGGCTTCCCTGGCTTTGGGAGCGGTGTAAAATATTGACAAACAAGTTGACCTGGGCCAACAAAAACTTAAATTTTCATTCAGAAATTCACTGAAATCCCCTCAATTAAAATGTTACACTGTCTCTTTCTCTTTGTTTTCTCTGTCTTGGATGGATGGGAATAGGCTCCCTCTGTTCCTGTTGAGCCGCTGGAGTCTCCCTGGGGTCTCCAAAGAGTTCTCTGTCGTGCCAGCCAGAGACTCGGCTGGTGCCAGCCAGAGACTCGGCTGTGGTGGTGGACAGGGGTTCACTTTCACTCTAGATGCTTATCCCTACGCTGCCCTATTCCATGATGACCCCCTGTCTGCACACTGATAAGAACTAGAGTGCTCCACGGTCCCGGCATGACCTTTAATGACACTCCCTGAGCGCAACACAACTATGATGTGTTTTTCCTTCTGTATGTGTGTGTGTTTGTTTGTGAGAGAGAGAGAGATAGAGAGAGAGAGAGAGAGAGAGAGAGAGAGAGAGAGAGAGAGAGAGAGAGAGAGAGAGAGAGAGAGAGAGAGAGAGAGAGAGTGTGTGGTTATTCGAAAGTTGATTGAAAAGTGATTGTAATAATCAATTGTTTTATCATTTAAATTAATTTATAAATTCAGTTCTGAAACCTTGAATTTGAAAGTACAATTTCCTTGTCAATATGGTGACTTTCAAAACAATATTATTTTTAGCACAACAATCATACTTTTATGACTCATAACTTAAGTGCAGCAAGCATGCTGCGTAACTATCAGATATGGTACAGTTACAAGGTGGTGTTTTTTAAATCAAAATAGCTAACCAGTATTTTATTACATATACGTTGTTGGTATATCAATAACATGTGGAATTCAGTGAGCTAAGGGAGGTGTGTAGAATGTATAACCAGCACTACAAATACAGCGGCGGCCTCTTCTCTACACAGTGGTGTATAAATATATGTTGAACAGTATTACATAATGCATAGTTTGTTGCACTTCTTCCTTGCACTTATAGCTTGATCTATTTATCAACCATAAATGCAGCCGTCGCAACCACGTTAAAAGGGAGCGAAAAGGGGAAAATCAATAACCCAGAACTCAATAAGAAAAACCTGCCATGAATTAGCAATGCAAAGCTTTCCCACATTACTGGTGGTGCTGGTGGGGATAGCAGAGACTGGCAGCTGGTGGGAGAGGGGTTGTTGGGGGCTTGAAGGGTGTTGGTGGGGGGAAAAACATGAGGTACAACAAATTGGAAAAAAAAAGAAAGAAAGAAAATAAAAAACACATTGAGTCCTCCAAGGTTGTTTCGCTGAAAATGCTAACTAGGAACTCAAATATTGATGGAAGATTCATTGTGTGTGTGTGTGTGTGTGTGTGTGTGCCTGCATGCCTGCATGCCTGCGTGAGTTTGTGTGTGTGTGTGTGTGTGTGTGTGTGTGTGTGTGTGTGTGTGTGTGTGTGTGTGTGTGTGTGTGTGTGTGTGTGTGTGTGTGTGTGTGTGTGTGTGTGTGCGTGTGTGTGTGTGTGTGTGTGTGCATGGGGATGGGGGGGCCGTCTTGTGATGCCTCAGTGTCTGTCTGTGCAGCAACGTTGAACTGTCATGGAGGGCTGTCATGGAAGTTTCCACGGGATCAGCAAGGTGAGGCAGAGTACTTTCTGCTGGTGTTTCCTTAGCCATGGCCTTCTCCTCTCTCTGTCTCTCTCTCTTTCTCTCTCTCTTCGGTCTCTCCCTCACGCTCTTTTCTTTGTCCGTTACTCATATCATTTCAAAATATAATGCACACTTTGTTTTCATCACAGCATTGAAACAAGATCTGCACAAGTGCCTTCCACTCATTCAGTGCATTGATTCTTCAGCCCCCCCCCTCTCTCTCTCTCTCTCTCTCTCTCATCACTACCCTTCTCTCTTCTTCTTCTTCTTCTTCTTCTTCTTCTTCTTCTTCTTTTTCGTCTTCTCCTACTCCAACTTCTTTTGTGTCTAACCTCGTCCTCCCCCTTTAGATAGTCGCTTAAGGCTGGATGTTCACAATTTTCACAGACAGGGTAAAGGCCCATTCTATTTGTCAGCCAAGTAGGCCTTAAGCATTCAATGGCCTTGTATAATGTGCATTCAGTGCATGAAGCAGTCACAATTGACCTTCTGTAATTCATTTGAATCAGACCCAGGTGCATATGTCTGCCTTTAAGATGCCATCATCGACTAGCTTCGTGGTTCTGCGGGAACTGCTTCTGCTGCACATCAGGGCGGTGCTCAACAGCAGATACTGATTGATGTGTGTGGTGTGTGTGTGTGTGTTTGCATGTATGTTTGAGTGTGTTTGTGTGTGCGTGTGTGTGTGTGTATGCCTGTGTGTGTGTGTGTGTGAAGCAGAAGGGGAGTTGATTGTTAGAACGTGTGTGTGTGTTCAAGATAAGGTGCTGTCTTTTTTCCCGCTCCCGTGTTGAAAGAGTTCTCCTCTACAAGGGCTGTTTGTCTTCTCGATCAAAGCGTGAGTCACATGGTTCCAGGGTTGTTGGTTCATGGGATGTTCGTT